>NC_066363.1:900000-1192500 GCF_013377495.2 Cygnus atratus
AGGTGGGAGATGTGCATCCTCGGGAGGGACGTGGCTGAGCCGGGAGACTTGTGTGGTTAGCAGAGGCACCAAACCCTGGGAAGTGGAGCAAGTTCATCTGGTTTTGTGGTATTTCGTCCTGTTTTAACTACTGTCCGAACTCCTCAGTGGGCCCCCTCTTTCTGCAGAAGGGCGGTGATGGGGGCAGACTTGGGGTGGCTGGTAGGCTCCACCTCTGAGTGCAGGACGTGGCCCTCGTGCAGAGGTGGCTGCTCGTTATTCTGGGTTGTTAATTCCTGAGCAGTATGGCATAGACCAAGCCGCTGTTTCCCCCTTTGCTCAGCACCACTGCAGGCTGCTCTGTCTCACAGGGGCTGTGCAGCTTGCCCTTGCTGAGAGCTGTAACCCAGCAGCCCCAGCCAGCCTCTCGTGAGCCTGTGTGGCTTCGTGGCCAGCAGCCTCCGAATCCTAGACAAGGGAAGCATGGATAAAATATCACTTAGAGCTCCTATTGCGAAGCTGAACGTAGGAGTTAATAGTGCTTGTGCCGAAGTATTGCCTCGATTGCAAATACGGCATTTGCACTTTTTTGGCTTTAACTGCCGGTATGGCTGTGATGCTTTTATGTACTGTTCTCAGAGCCTTCCTCGTTGGAGGGCTCTGTCATCGTGCTTTGTTTCACATAAATGGTGAAATGCTTCACCAGGTTTGGGGCTGAAGTGTGCTCCTCTGGAGTAAGCCTTTACAACCCAAGCCTGGTAGCTGCTTTACTAACTAAAATACTGTACCTTTATATATGTGTAAAAATAAATATAATTGGATTATGCAAAATAATCTCTTCAAATGAGGTTTTAAAGCAGCAAATCAGCAAGTTGTGGGTGTCCAAAGCCGTGCAGTCCTAACAGTTCCTTGACGCTGCTGAAACATAAAGGTCTCTTACAGAGCTGATAAGCAAAGGAGATTTATTGGAACCTCCATCGCATCAAAGTAGGTTTTTTTAGCAGTGGAAATACTTATACAGTATAATTTTTAATTAAATGATTTAATTTCTCCCACTAAATTAATCCATTAGGCTTTGTGGCTGCTCTTTTTCATCAAGTGCTCTTAATTCAATGTCTCGTTGTTCTAGCAGTTTGTTTCCTGTGCCTTTGTTTGGATTGATATTAAATGCCATTTTAGCAAGGCTTCGTTTGAAGAGTTGTGTGTTATCTTCCACTCGCTTCTCCTGCTGATGCTTTTGAGAGATAAGTGCCCAGGAGTTCTTCCTGAAGGGAGCGTGTTGACATGGGGGATGCAAAGGCATTTCTTTGGGGTGGATGGAGGTGGCACTCGGAGCGTGCACAGAGTTGGCTCCCATTTGCAAGACGGCTTTTCTCACTGCTCAGAGAACGACTGGACTGTTTCCTGATCACGTCCGTGTTTCTCCCAGTCTCGTTACTGTGTCTCTTCGATGCTCTTGCAGGTCAGATGCCAGGGCCCGGCTCGATGATGCCTGGGCAGCCCATGCCAGGACGGATGATGCCGAGCGTGTCGGCCAACATCCACCCGGCCAGCGGTGGTCCTCCCCCACCCGGCATGTCACCGATGTCAGGGAACCTCATCGGACCCCGCGTTCCTCTAGCAGCTCCAAACGGCATGTGTAAGTGATCTCCACCGGTAACGTTTTGATTGTACCTGGCGTGGTGTGGCTTTTCTGTGGCTTGCCTCGTGGCTGGAAAAGTCATTGTAGCTGAAAACCCCTTTATGTGCTGGAGGAATAATATCTGTACGTGTTGGCAGCCAAAGACTGGTTCCAGAGGTGTGCTTGAAGCTTTAAGTGCTCGTCTCCCCTCTAGGCATCCAAACGTACTCCATTGTCCTTTATTTTATTTATAACATCCGTTATTTTATTCATTATGGTGCTAAGGCTTTGTAGTCTTTGTCAAAAACCTCTCTCGGCTGAGTCTGTGAGAATGCACAGCAGAGCCTCACGAACAAACTATAGCTAAATCCTTAAATAGATCAGAATATAAAAACTGACAACTTAGCACTGTGGAATTAAAGAGGAAGTACTAATTTAAAAAAAGCAAAAAGTATATTGGGAACGTTCCTTACATGGTATAAATACTCTGAAAACGAAGTCGATCTATGCCAGCCAAAAAAAAAAAAAAAGCTCAAGTCAGTAGCCACCGTGTGGGTGTTACTTGAATGAGCATAAGGGTTGTGGCCAAACCCAGAGAGTAGAAGAAAAGCTGAATGGCTGGCACAAGAAAGATGCTGCGGTGACTTCCTCGATAAATTCAGCTGCGTTACCTGCAGCCCAGGACAAGCTGCTGGCCTGCCTCCCTGCGTAGCTGTCGCCACCCAGGCAGGGACTGTAATCGCTTTTAGTACCTCTTGCAAAAAATAACTGGGAGAAGTCATCCCATTTGGGCTCCAGCTGAAGGGAGTTGCCGAGGAGTACTGACTCACTGGTGTTAATCAGCATAAGCATGAATTACTTCTCGTTCGGATGCTATTTCTGTGCAGATATCTGCTCTTTATTCTCCTAGAGCTCTAGCTTTCCTTAGTTTTTCTTCCATTTTTCTGAGCCTCTACCTCTGGGAATATCTCATGTCAGGTTGTATTCCTGCCTGCTCTTTTCCTTTACCTTGGTTTCTTTTTTTTTCCTCTCCTACTAAACAAGTCAGTCATGTTCCATTAGCATCTCCTCCGTGCGCACGAAAGCTGGCCTTTTGTATACTTCATTTCTCCCCTTCCACTTGCTGCAGCTGTGGATTCCTCTGCTTTAACCTACATACGCCATGCAGAGCTGAAGTGCAGGCTCTGTGTGTATGAGGTGTATTGTTCCATCTATTTTAAATAGCAGAGGGCCGTATCCAAAGGCCTGAGCGCGGAGATGAGAAATACTAACTCCAGCTCTGAAAGTTGCGTGATGTGAACTTTACTACCCGGTGAGCTGCACGCCTCTCATCTTCTCTGTACAAACGGGGAAGGTTTTTCCCCTCTTTCACAGAGCTCGTGCAGTGCTCAGGGGTAGGAAAGGCGTGATGAGACATGCCGGGGCGCTCCTGTGATGCGTAGAGGGGGGGAAGCCGCAGCCGTGGCCGTTCCTGGGGCCGGTCTGAGCCAGCCACTTGGGCGTGCTGTGCTCCTCCGCCCGTTCAGCACCCAGCTCACTGTTTCTCTGCTGTCCTTGCAGATCCCCCCCCTGCGCAGCCGCCTCCACCAGCGGAAGGGGTGACCCCACCTCCGGCAGGAGCCCCGCCGGCCTCAGCAGCTCCCTAAGCAGTCGAGGAAGAAGGAACTTCTACAGCAACATAGTGGTGACCAAAAATAACTCCTCAGTTACCTTCTGTTCCCCGGGGGGCTTTTGCCTCCCGTTGACCTGCCCCAGCCGTGTGTGTGCGCACGCACATCCACGTGTACAAGCACGCACACACAGTCTCTTTCCCCCGGTCCCCTCCACTCGCAGCCTGGCAGTACTCGGCATTCCTTTGGGAAATCTTTAGATCAGAAATGCCAGTGATGCTCCCGTGTTGCTGGTGGGAAGTCCTTTACACTTTGGTCTGCTCGCCTTCCGGAGCGTCCTCAACTCTGGTTTTCTTTCATCTTGGTGTTTTGAGCTTTGGGTTCTCCTGGGGAGCATAAAGAAAAAAAAAAAGGGGGGGAATGAAGCTTTTAAGGCATTAACTGAGCTTTAGGATGCAGCACGTGCCCAATCCACCTGTGGCTTCGTGCTTCAGGTTCTCCAGGCAGAATGAGCAAAGCATCAAGATTGGATGCTAAACCAGTGTTTTGGGCTAAAAAGGAAAATAAATAAGGGCGTGCTGTAGCACGGAAGGTGCAGGAATGCCAGCCATGTTCATTAGAGATACCTGATCATTAAGGACAGTAGCTGAGTCCTGGGGCTGCCTTGCTAACTTATTAAAGAAAATATTGATCCAGTGTGAATGAAGCCAGGAGTAAATCAATTGGAATAAAACCACTCAACGGTAGGAGTTTTCTTGCTCCAGTTTTTACCTTTCTTTTGCCTTTGAAGGTGGTAGTTGAACCTTCCCTCTGAGTAGTTTGGTACAGTAGCCAACTGAGGAATAAAAACACGATTTTTAGTCCCTCTTTTTGGAGCATATACTTTTTACTTTTTAAAATGAACAAAAAAAAAAAGAAGTAGGTAGCAAAGAAGTGCTAGCATACGGGATTGGGTTGGGATGGCTGGGGTGCGAATGCCAGAACTACCTCCTGCGACAGCCGGCGTGGGCAGAGGTCAGTGGCCGCGGTACGCTGCTTCGGGATCGGGATTGGGAGAGCCCCTCGTGCACACACCGGCTTCTGCTCGCTGACCTCCTCGAGGCTGCTATCGGTGGGGTTGTGGGCAAGGCAAAAGTCTGGGAGTGCTCTGAACGAGACCACCGGAGCAGTCCTTCGGGTACGATGCAGGACCCAGGCAGCCCCGAGCTGCTGCTCCGCCCGTCGCTAGCGGCTGCAGAGGAACCCTTTGCCTGCCCCGGGGCCTCTGCCCTCTCCTCAGACCGAGAGGGCTGGGCAGGTTTCACGCCAAGCGTCTGGAGACTGCTCCTGTACTGAAAGGGCGGCTCTCGGGGCAGGGTGCGAGGTGGTGTTTTAAGGCTTGCCCAGAGAGAGGTCTCCCAAATAACCCGAAGCCCGCAGAACCACGTATGTCACCAAGCTTAAAAAACAAGGATTTGCTTTGAAGAGCACTCAGGTGATCGACTCAGCGATGCTAACGGTTGGACTTCAGGTCCTGAGAGTGCGTGAGTGTGGGGTAACCGTTTCTGGGCTGTCTGCACGCCGGCTGCATGCTCAGGCAATTGGCTGCGGCCTCGATACTTCCAGCGCATAGGAATAACGCTTTCCACTGTCAAGCTCTAAGAATCCACAGTGCCTAGCAGAGAACGGTCAGGGCCCGCCTGCCTTCCACCTTCCACAAAGGAAATTCATTCCCAATGTTACCTTTCCCTCCAGGGTCGTTGGGGTGAGCATGGGATTCTGGTTCAGACCGTAGTCCGGTTTAGAATAACCTCAGGTTGTTTTTAGTGCGATCAACTTCAAATATAAAGGATCCAGATGGAGACTATTTTTTACTGTACTAGTGATGATCCTACAGAGTACCTGAATTCTTGACACTGTTGTGTTTCTGTATAAATAATACATGTGCTGACTTTTTCATCTTGATCCTCTGTATAGGGCCGGTTTTATTCCTGCAACACAGCCACCCAATTTTGTGAAATAAAAAAGTCTTTTTTTGTACAAAGCTCGGGCCCGTTTGTCTGGAGTCTGGTTTCTCACGGTGTGCGTTGCGGATTTGCTGAGCGCTGCTGATACAACACGGGGCTGTTTGGGGGCTGCGTCCGAACCGCGGCGGAGCGAACACAAAGCCAAAGCTTGTTACCAGCGAGCTGGGAGACATCTGAGTAAGGCGGGTGAGTGAAGGCCCTTCACAATGCACTGGGTGATCTGCTTTGGGAAATATTTCAGATTTTAAAACCCTTCATGAATGTGGCTGAGGTAAAAACAGCATTCAAGGCCTAGGATGATTTTCTTTTTGATTCCTGCTTTCACACACCCTTGCTGTGCTACCGCTGCCTTGGACAACTGCTCACGCTCACATCCCTGGCTGAATTAAGCACTTGAAAGAGCCGCTCGGAGGTGGCGTTTTCAAAAGAGGACGACTGGGCCCACTGACCTAGCAGGGTCCCACCTTTCCTCTATTCCCGTACCGGCTTCATGGTTAATTGTTTAATTCGAATGGATCTTCAGATCTTGTGCTCTCCTGCAGGGCTCCAGAGCCTGCCGGGATGGGTTGCCTTTTGATTAAACTGGAACTGGGAGCCCAGCCTGGGTTATCTTCCCAATGCTGCCGCTATTAACCGATGAACTGCTTTTCCTCTGACAATAGCACTTCTTCCAGGGCACCCCAGATCTGTGCATGTAATACATGCAGGCCCTCGTTCCCTGAAGCTGGAGAACAAAAGGCACGAAAGCGGGGACGTGCGAGGGGTGAGATGGTCTGAGAGGCATCGAGAGGAACGGGATCGGTTACACCAAGAGAGCGCGTGCCCTCCTTTCGGTTGGGGATTCCTCCTTAGCTGGTGCAGGACGGCACAGGAGCACCTCGGGGCTGGGGTCTTCTGCTGAATGCCCCCAGTGGTGGCTGCTGCTCCTCCTGCTTAGGGCCAGGTGAGACAGGTAAATTGCTCTGTGCGTGCACTGCCACTGCCTTCGGGGAGGTTTATCGCCCTGCTGCTGCTTCTCCTCTCCCCCTCTTGAGGACTACGAAGAGCAGCGTAGAGCACAGCGTCCCTTCTTCAGCCCTGTCTTTTCTCTTTGTGCACCTTCAGGGCTTCGCGGTAAGATTGCTGAGGCTGGGCTGCCTGGTGGCTCGGCAGCGGAGGGGGGCTGCGGGCCCTTGGGGACCCGGCTTGTGCTGCAGGGACTGAGTGGCTGGCCCCAAGAGCGAGGACTGATGGCACTGCGTCACCCCGGCTCTGGTGGCATGGGCACAGGGAGGCACAGGCTTTGGAGAGCGAATTGCTCCTGTTCACACCTTCGTAATGCGCGGGGTTCGCAGAGGAGCGGTGGGGCAGCAGGGCAGCTGTGGGGACAGTCACACACACACACCACGTCTTGAATCGTCTCCGCATCTTTAACAACATCCCGAAACTCCTGGCCACTGTTGTGTCGTGCCTGGCAATACCAGCTCCACCGTGTGGTTCCTGAAAAGCTCCCTTTTTTTTTTTTTTTTTCCTTTAACTGAATTAAAGCAAAAACTGTGTGCTAGGACACCTAAAGAGTTTGGGGAGTCTGAGGGTGCGCATTGTCCTCCGCTGCCCTTGTTCCAATTCCTCCTTTCCCATGAGAAACTAAAAGGAAGGATTTGGCGAGTCTGGAAACTCCTTTTCAAGCTGTGCAGCCGCAGGTTGGCAGCAACAAGCGCGGAGCTGCTCGGGATAACCCCGTGGATGCTGCCAGCCCTCAGCGATCGGGGGGCAGGGGGACATGGGGGCAGGGAAGGGGCACCCCAAGTGTCCCCCTGCCCCTGTGGCTCTGCTGCTCCCTTCCCAACTCTTTAGGAACAGCTTTGTGCATTGTCTGCACCTTCTCCACGAGTTGTCTGCGTGGAAATTCCCCCTTTCATTGAATCCTCTGACCGGGGATCACAGCTCGGGGACCTTTTTTGGCAGCCCCAGGGGTGCTCGCTGCTGGTGGGAGGCTGCTGGGGGACTCTTCATGGCTGGGGGTCACTACAGGGGAGCTGCAACACCTCTTCGGGGTGAATTTGGATTTATTTCCCAAACCCCTCGTTTTCTCTCCTTCCAAGTTGAAGCGTGATGGGAACCACCTGGTTCGTGCCGAAACCAGCAGCCTTCCCTGCTGCTGAGCGGAGCCGTGGGGAGGGCGGTCGGGAGCAGTGGACGATGCACCGGGTGAAGAGCTGGACCCACAGCTCAGCCACAGCAAGGGTCCATTTCACCCGAATCCCCTGTTCCTCTCAGCAGGAGCGCAGGACGTGGTAGAGGACATGTGGAAGCCGAGGCAGCCTTGGCCCCACAGCACTTGGAGGCTGCTCGGGGTGGAAACTCTGCTGCGTGCGTGCAGGGAGGATTTCTGCAGCCTATGGACCCGGTTCTCACTGTTGTTTTGGCTTCTCTCAGATGAAACAAAGACTGAACCATGGAGGTCATTAAGCACCCGTGGGAGGGGAAGGTGAGCGTCCACCCGTGGGGTTCAGCACTTCTGCCCTCCTGAGCTTTTTTCCTTTGTTTTCAGCTGGGCAAAGCGCTGTCCTCGCTCCGCGTCCTTAGCTGTTAAACGGCTGCTTTGATTCATCCTCCTTTCCAGCAGCAGTGAAAGGAAAGCCTTGAAGCTGAGAAGCGTTTCTCAAGTGCATCGCGTTCAGTGCCACCTTCGCAAGCCTCTAAGCACCGCGCAGGTCTCTTGAGCTCGGAGGGGCAGGAAGGTGCTGCTGGCACCAGCTTAGCCCAGCCCCTGCTGGGTTTGCTGTCACTTGTTGGTGCTGAGCGCAGCTGGCAGGTTCTCAGGGTGCTGTTCTCCACTGGTTCTGCTCACCAGCGCAGCTCAGGCTGATTTTTTTTTTTTAATTTCTTTAAATCTTTGCAGATCAGAGCTGTCGTGCAAGCCCTGAGCTCTGCCCCCTTCCCTCCACGGCTGCAGCCCCGGCCCTCGGGCTCTGCCCTGCCTGCAGCCGGGCTGGGTGTGAGCAGCTCTGGACCTGCTGCCAGGAGCTCCCTGCATGGCCTGGGTTGGGCTTTTTGGGGAGCTGATGGCTTCATCAGCCTCTGGTCGATGGGAGAGGGCCTGAGCAGCTTCGGCACCCAGGGGCAGCAGGTCCTGGCATCGACGCGTGCTCAGCTGGAGCCGCGAGGCTCTTTGCCTGCCCCTGCACCCCCAAGCACAGCTCCTGTCCTAGGCTTACGGCAACGTTCAGGTCTGCTCAGCACCACGGGGGGTGGCTGATGCCTGATATGTGCGAGGTGTCTGAATTCATCCCCCTCTTGCTCCCCTGGAAGGGCTGGGATCAGTCGGGGGTTTAAGGCTGACAGCGGGGTGGCAGCTCGGCTGCAGCCCCCATGTTGGTTTTAGCACTGCTGGGGCTGGCAGTTAAAAACTTGCTGCCTGGCAAGTAAAAAATTTGGAGAGGGAAGAGGTTTGAGCATCGCTGCCACCCGGGAAGGCCCGAGGGGCAGCAGGGCCCTGCCCTTCACAGCCCCCTGCCCACCTCTGCGAGGAGGAGGAGGAGGAAGAGGAGGGATCGCTGCGTCCGCTTGGGTTCGGCTCGCCCAGCCCAGCACCGGGGGCCTCGCAGAAAATTAAATATCCAGAGGGGGTGCCCCTGCAGCACCGTGCTCCCCACTGCCAGATGGAGCTGCTGCTGCCTCCCTGTCCTGGGCAGCCTCTGTCTGTCCCTCTGTCTGTCTGTCCTGCTGCCCTTCCACCCCTCTGCTGCCGCTTCTGGCCCTAATGAAGACAAAATGGGGATGGGTTGCTGGGGTTTGGGCAGGGGTGCAAGAAAGGGGCCATGGCCTTGGCCAGGCTCCGTCCCCCTGCCCCAAGCCTCCCTCCCAACCCTCTCCTCATCCCCAGGCTCCCCTCTGCCATAGCCAAGCCTGTCCCTGTGACAGTGGGTACCCACTGGGGCCTCAGCCCCTGCCACGGGGAGCACCCAGCTCCCCGGTGCCTCTTCCCCATCCTCGTCCCTGGCTGCTGCTGCCCTCGGCGGCCCCTCGCCGGGTCCCCTTGGAAACAGCTCCGCGCCGGAGCCCCGGTGCATTCAGGGGCGGAAGCGCGGGGAATATTAAGCAGGTGCAGCCCCTTCAATCCCCCTTTGAGCGGGGACAGAGCCGGGTTTGTTCACGGCACGGGGAGTCCGGCCAGGCGCAGCGCTGGGGGGAGCGGGGACGCCTGCCCCCAGGTCCCCGCACAGCTCCTCCGGTCCCTGCAACGCCAGCGGGGATCGAGGGTGGGCACGGCGGGCAGGGGGGCACCCAAATGTAGCCCTGGCCCTGCTCTGCACAGCCTTTACCAGGGTGCGGGAGCGGCCGGTGTCTTTTTGCTGCGTTGGAGGACGCGAGGTGACCTTGGGGACCCTCGGGCTCTCCCTGGGCGGTTCGGAGAAGCGTGGTGGTTGCGGTACTGAGAGCAGGATCGGTCCCACAGCACCGCGTGGCAGCGAGCCCCGTGCCAGCAGCACCGGGACGTCACCGCCCCGACCGCCTGCCCGGCCTCGAAGCGCTGCAGGGGCACCTGCACAGAGGAAAGCCGCGCTGCGGGCACGGGCTGGGCCCCCACTGCGCCTCGAGGTGCGCACGGTGTCACTGTGCGCGCAGTGGTGTCCCCGTGAGCCTGGTGTCCTCGTGTATGTGGTATCCCCGTGAGCACTTGGGGACGCAATGGGCTGTGTCCCCGCACCTTGGCAGTAGCACACGGGGGATTTGGGTGCTGCCCCGGGGTGGGCAGGGGGGCGCACACGCCCCTGCGTGGCTCCAGCAGCGTGAAGGCGCAGTGGGGGCACGCATGGGGCTGGGGGGGGCAGGGACGGCTTGGAGCCCCCCCACGCAAGCAGCCGGGGCCATGCCCACACCAAACCCCCGGCCACGCATCCGCAGGGCTCCTGCCCCAACCCTGTCCCCCCCCACTTCCCGCGTGGCCCCTCTCGGCTCACCCCGGCCCCATTACTACGCCGGTCACGTCCACGCGATGCTTTTCCTCCCTGGCTCTTCCCCTGCTCAATCCGGCCTCTGTGCCGCCGCGGCCTCCCCGGCTCGCGATGGGCAGTGGCCTGGAGCAGCCACCGGCACGCATCCTGCCCGTGTCCCCTGCCCATGCCCACGTCCCCATCCTCACCCCCCGCCAGTGTCCCCTGCCCATGTCCCCTGCATGTGCCCCCCGCCCATCCTCACACCCCGCTGCAGGGCAGAATCAGGCCCCCCCACACCCAAAAAATGCCCGGTGCCCACCTTGGGGAGCGTGTTCTGGGAGAAAAGTGCTCGTGGGCAGGAGACGGGGCAGGAGGAGCGGCTGCCTCAGCACCGGGGTCTTCACCTGGGGGGGTCCCAGCCCCTGTCCCAGCCCTGCAGCGACCCCAGGTGAGGGGTGTGGGTGCCCCCCAGCTGAGTGCCAGGTTTGGGGCTGCGGGGGGGGGGGTCCCTGGGCTGGTTGTGGATGCTGGGGGGGGTCCTGGTGCAGGGATGTCCCCCCTCACCCCACACAGGACCAGTGGGGGGGGGCTCAGTGAGGGCGGCTGGTGCTGGTGGGGGGGTCCTGCCATGGGGCCCCCCTGCTCTGCCCACGTCCCCCGGGGCTGTTTGGGGATGCTGAGAGGGGACCAAGAGGTGGGGGGGGGGATGACACCGGCTGAGATTCGTGGTGCTGGGGAGGGATTTGGGGGGGCGGACGGGGGAGATGGGGGGGTCCCGGTGCTGGGAGAGCTATGGGGGGGGGGGCCCGGTGCTGGGAGGGATGCAGGGGGGGGGAGAGACGGGGGTGTGGGGGAGAGCGATGCGGGGGTCCCGGCGGGGGGGCTCCCGGTGCCGGGATTTGGGGGGTGGGGGGGGTCCCGTCCCGGCGCCCCCATCTCGGCGCCCCCCAGTCCCCGCGGGCGGAGCCGGTGCCGCCCGCCCGCCCCCAGCCCGGCCCGGCCCGGCCCCCCCCCCGGCGCGGAGCTCGGCGGCGGCGGGCTCCGGATCGGGCTCGGGAGCGGGGCTCGGGCGGAGCCGCGGCCGTCCGGTGCCGGTGGCGCTCCCGGTGCCGGTCCCGGTCCCGGTGCCGGTGGCGGTGGCGGTGCCGCGGCCCCGTCCATGCCGCCATGGCCCCCCCGCCCCGCGCCGCCCTCGCCCTGCTGCTGCTCGCCGCGCTCGGCCCCGCCGCGCCCGGTACGTGCGGGGACCTGGGGGGGGGTTCTTGGGGGGGGGCTATGGGGGCGTTATGGGGGGGCCGCATCCCCCCTGCCCGGGGCCGGGTCCCGGCGGGGCCGAGCCCACCTGTGGGAGGGCGGGGGGCGGCCCCGCGGCGGGCAGGGCTGGGCAGGGGCCGGGGGGGCTGCGGCGGGGGGGGGCCGGGTCCTGGTGCGGGGCTGGGGTCTGTTATGGGGGGGCTGGGGTCTGTTATGGGGGGCCTGGGAGCCGTTATAGGGGGCTGGGGTCCCGTTATGGGGGGACTGGGATCTGCCATGGGGGGATTGGGATCTGCTATGGGGGGATTGGGATGCGTTTCGGGGGGCTGGGATCCGCTCTTGGGGGGGCCGGAGCCCCCCCCCCCGGAGGGACTCGATCCTCGCAGGGACTGGATCTCCTTGCCAGGGAGCGGGGGGGCTGGATCCCGTTATGTGCCTGGGGGCGGGGGCCGGATCCCCTTGCAGGGGCGGGATCCCATGGTTGGGCAGGGGGGGGGGGGAGGACTGGATCCCCTGGCATGTGGCAGGATCCCCTCGGCAGGGGCTGGATCCCCTCGCGGGGGGGGGCTGCATCCCTCCATTCAGGGGCCGGATCCCCTTGCAGGCGACTCGATCCCTCTGCAGGGCTGGATCCCCGTGCGGTGGGGGGGCTGGGGGCCGACAGGAGCCCCCGGGAGGGGCCGGGGGCAGCGGGGGCGATGCTGGGACCCCCGGGGGGGTCACGGCTGGGGGGGGACCCGCTGCAGGCCGGGGGGGGGGGGCTCCCGGTGTGAGGTGGAGCCCAGGGGGTGCACGGGGCCCCCCCCGACACCGCTGTGTCCTTGTGCTCCCCGCAGCGCCCCAGTGGCCCCCCCGCAATGGCAGCGAGGCTGAAGGCAGAGGCTGGGGGGGCTCCCCGGAGCGGGACCCAGCGAGCGGAGCCCCCCCGGGGACCCCGAGCAATGGCACCAGCCCCGGGGGGGCCCCGTCGGCCGGCGACACCCCGCTGGGACCCCAGCTAGAGCCCCCCGGGGGGGGCACGGCCTCCACCACGGACCCGGCCGGGCGCCTCGCAGGGTGCCCGGGGTGTGCCGGGGAGGGCGACGCCAGCGCTCTGCCCCCCACGCCCGGCTCGGCGGAGGACAGCGAGGCGGCCACCGGTGTCACCTGGCCCGGCGACGGCGGCGCGGTGGCGGTGGCCATCGGCAGCCCCGAGGAGGCCGGCAGCGGCGAGCAGCCCACGCGGGCCTCGCTGCACGGAGCCGGGTTCCTGGGGGGGCTCACGGCCGCCCCGCCGAGCCTCCCCGGCCTCCCCAGCCCCGGCCTCCCCAGCCCGGGGCTCGGCACCGATTCGGCCGAATCCGACCTGCTGATGGCGGCTGGGGGCTCGGCCGCGGTGCAGCCCCCGGTGCCGGGGGACTCGGGGCAGGAGCTCTGGCTGGCCTCATCCAGCCCGGCCCCGGCGCAGGGGGCTCGTGGCCGCACGGACCGGACCTGGCTGGACGTGCAGGAGCCCGTCACCGCCACGCCGGGCACGGCCGAGCCGCCGGCGCCCGAGATCATCGACGTCGACTACTACGACCTGTTCGAGGGCGGCGAGGGGCTGGGGGGCGGCCGGGGGGCGGCCGGCTCGGCGAGGCGGGAGCCGGGCGGCGGGGCCACGCCGTGGGCCCTCCACGAGCTGTACGACGACTTCACGCCCTTCGACGAGTCCGATTTCTACCCCACCACCTCCTTCTACGCCGAGGGGGATGAGGAGGAGGAAGAGGAGGACGAGCTGGAAGAGGAGGATGAGGAGGACGAGGAGGAAGACGGGGGCCTGGAGGACGAGAACGGCTACCGGCCGCCCGCCTCGGCCGTGCCCCGCGTCCCACCAGCACCGCGGGGACCCCGACCCAGCGCCCGGCCGCCAAAGCCCCCCGGTGCCGCGGGGGGCAGCCCCCCAGCACCGCCGCGGCCCGGGGAGCGCCTGGTGCCGGAGAACGGCACCGAGTGCCGGAGCGGCTTCGTGCGGCACAACGGCTCCTGCCGCTCCGTCTGCGACCTCGTCCCCAGCTACTGCCACAACGGCGGCCAGTGCTACCTGGTGGAGGGCCTCGGGGCTTTCTGCAGGTAGGGACGGGGGTGTCGGGGGGGCTGCTTCGCCCTGGGCTGCGGCACGTGTCGGGGGCACGTCCCCATGGAGGACATCGGGGTAGCCCCAGCGGCCTCCTGGAGGAGGGTGAAGGATTTGGGGCGATGCTTGGCTTCCCCACAGCTGGCCCGTGTCCCATTCCCTGGGGCCACGTCCCCTTGCCTGGGGCTGCGTCCCCTTCCCCGAGGCCACGCCGGGGGCCGGGGGCTCTCCATCGCCCGCCGCATCCGCGCAGGAATTGGGTCAGGGCTGCGCGGACGAGGCTCCGGCCGCGGCGCCTGTCGGGATTGCGCCGGGGAGGGCTTGGCACGGGGGGGGACGGGGATGCTGCTGCGGGGGGGGCTCCACCAGGGCTGTCCCTGCGGGGCCACCCTGCCTTTGGGGGGGTGCCAAGGACAGGCATCGCCCCAGCGCTGTCCCCCCGTGGGGACACACGCTAATCCCACCCCCGCCAGCCGCCGTAATCCCCCCGCTCGGTCCCGACCGCAGATGTCGGCTGCCCCCGGTGCTCCCCGAGGATGCTCGGTGGGTTCGGGGTCGGTGGTGGTGCTGGGGGTGGGGGGGGGTGGGGACAGGACCTTGACCGCGTCCCCTTGCAGGTGCAACACGCAGGACTACACGTGGCACAAGGGGACGCGCTGCGAGTCCATCGTCACCGACTTCCAGGTGCTGTGCGTGGCCGTGGGCTCGGCCGCCCTGGTGCTGCTGCTGCTCTTCATGCTGACCGTCTGCTTCGCCAAGAAGCTCTACCTGCTCAAGACGGAGAACAGCAAACTGCGCAAGACCAAGTGAGTGGGGCGGCTGGGGGGGGGGGGGGGCGGGGGGCAGGACAGGTCCCCAAAGCGCCCGTCCCCGTGTGCTTTTGGGGTGGCACAGGGCGGGGGACAGGTGGTAGAAACGCCGCTGCGTGGTTAATCCTTTCGAGCCTCTCTGCACTGGCACCAGTTCATCTGCTCCACTGGGAACTGGGGCTACTGGGCTGGGGGGGGGGGGGGGTGCATACAGGGGCTGTGATGGGGTGTGGGGACCATGGTGGGGGGGGGAGGGCGGCTGCCACCGCCCCTCTGGGGATGCTTTGGGGTGGCAGGGTTGGTGTGGGTGAAGGTCGGGGTCCTGTCCCTCCCCCCCCCCAGCCACTTATCCCCGTGTCCCTGGAGCCAGGCGAGGAGAAAGCGCTCCCAGCGCGGGTCCCTAATGAACTGTTAATTAGCGTTTGGCTGGGCCAAGTGTAATTAGCAGCGAAGCCTGTGCCAGCCCTTGCGTCCCCCTCTGCCTCCACTGCTCCTGCCTGCCCCCGTTGCTCCCCCCACCTGGGGGCATCCCCCCCCCCAGGCCCCCATTCCCCCCCCAGGCGCTCCATGGGGACACCCCCCCCCAAAAAAAAAACACACACAACCCCATGGCACTGCTGTGCTGCGGGCGCTCACCGCCGTGCTCCCCCCGGCAGATACCGCACCCCGTCCGAGCTGCACAACGACAACTTCTCCCTCTCCACCATCGCCGAGGGCTCCCACCCAAACGTAAGGATGCTCGGGGACCCGGGGGGGGGGACACAGCGGGGGGATGTCCCCATCCCTGTGCTGCTGGGCACGGGGGGGTGGTCGTGGCCACGGGTGTGGGGTGCCAGAGCAGGAGCTGCTGCGGGGTGCGGGAGGTGGGCGCCGGGGTCCCCGGGCTGCGCCCACCACCGCCGCTCTTTCGGGTTGCAACAGAGAGACGCCAAGTGCCTCGCCGCCTGCGAGCCGCAGGAGGAGCGCGGAGCCCTCTAGCCTCGGCCTTAGCCGTTTTCCCCGTCTTTCGACCGATTTTAGCACCCGTAGTGCCTGCGAGAGACCCTGGCAGGAGGCTCCCGCCGCGGCGAGGCCCCCCGGCCTCAATCCGGCGCCGGTCCCCTGGAGCGGGGGGGCCGCTGCTCCTTGCTGTTCCCCGTGCCCCCATCCCCGCCGGGACGCTGCGGGCTCAGTCCTGCGGTGCCCGGCTGGGGGCTGCGTGATCCCCAAACCGGAGGGGACAGCAAGGGGGGACGCCCTAGGAAGGGGTTTTTGGGGTGCCAGACCGCGGGGATGCGCTGAAGCCCGCCGGCACCAGCTGGTCCTGCCCCAAGAGCAGTGGCAGCGCGGAGGGGACGGTGTTGGAACACGAGGGGACACGGGGACGAGCTCTGCTAACCCCGGCCAGCGGCACGGGGCTGTACGCTAACAAAACGCAATAAATCCAACCCCGCGGGGCTCCTGCCGGCGCTGCCTGGGGTCGCTGCTTGTCCTGGGGGGGAGACACACGGCGGGTCGGGGTGAGCCGGGCTTTGGGTGCTGGAGGTGCTGGGGGCTCTCCTGGGAACGAGTGAGCAGGGACGGGTCGGACCCTGTCGTCCGCCCTTCCCGTGGGCTCAGCCCCCACCAGGATGCGTGCGGGGGGATTTTTATTCCCCTCGGTGCCCTGTAGGAGGTTGGGGGTGCGGGCAAGGGGGCAAGGTGGTGGTGGGACACCGGGGTGCGTGGCGGCCTTTCCGTACGTAATGGGGCTTAGGAGATGGAGAGGGACTTTGCCAGGGAGTAGGGACAGGACGAGGGGCAGAGGTTTTAAACCCAAGGAGGGCAGATGCAGGGGGGAGATGAGGGAGGAGATCCTCACGGGGGAGTGGGTGCCCATCGCTGGGGGTGCCCAGGGTTGGGGTGCTCGGGGCTTTGAGCACTGGGAGCCTGGGGGAGCCCACGGCAGGGGGATTGGAGTGGTTGGCGTCGGGTGCCCATCGCTGGAGGTGCCCTAGATTGGGGTGCTCGGGGCTTTGAGCACCAGGAGCCGGGGGGAGCCCACGGCAGGGGTGGCACGGGGCGGTCCGTGGGGGTCTGGCCACCCAAACTGCCCAAGCACGGGCCCGGCACAGCAATCTCTCCCCTCCTCTCTCACCAGGACGACCCCAACGCCCCCCACAAGCTGCAGGACTCCCTCAAGTCCTGCCTGAAGGACGAGGAGCCGCCGAGCATCCACAGCGCGGCGCCGGCCCCGCAGGAGGGCGGCAAGGGGGAGCCGGGGGGCTGCGGGGTGCCCTGCCTGCACAACAACCTGGCGTAGGGCGCGGGGGGGCCCGCTGCCCGCCTCCGTGTCCCCCCCCCCCTCCTGCCCGTGGCATGCTTTGGTGTGTTTTGTACAGAGGAACAAAATAATAATCGTACGAAGCCGGAGGCCGAGGGCGGCCCTGGCTGCGCCGTGTCGTTGGGGTGTGTGCTTTGTGCTCCGTGTCTGCCGCTTGGGTCCGTTCCGCGCTGTGATTTCTAAACCTTTGCTGTTACGCGACCGACTTTTTTTGTACTTTTACCCCCACTTTTTTTGAAATATGAGTAAAAACGACAAAAAAAGGGAGACCTTGAAATAAAACAAAATTTTTTTTTTTTTTTTAAACTTAAGCCTCTTGCCGGTGTCTGCGCTCTCCCAACCCAGGTTGTGGCTGCTAACCCTAATCCCAACCCCAACCCCAACCCCAACCCCAACCCCAACCCTAACCCTAATCCCAACCCCAACCCCAACCCCAACCCCAACCCCAACCCTAACCCTAACCCCAACCCCAACCCCAACCCCAACCCCAACCCCAACCCCAACCCCAACCCTAACCCTAACCCTAACCCTAACCCTAACCCCAACCCTAACCCTAACCTTAACCTTAACTCCAACCCCAACCCCAACCCCAATCCCAACCCCAACCCTAACCCTAACCCGCTCCCCGGGGTCCCATCGCCCCCTGCCCCATAGGGGTGAGTGCCACCTGGGGGGGGGGGGGGAGGCAGTGTGTGACCCGTCCCTTTTCCATGCCCCCCCCTCCGTCTGCTCCGTCCCCATCCCAGCACAGGGTCCCCCCGCAAGATCTGTGTGCGTGGTGGCGTGGCCGTCACCCACAGCGTGCTCCTGGTCACCTCCGCTGGACAGAGACAGATGCCAGCGGTGTCACCTCTGTGTCCCCATCAGCTCACGAGATGCCCCAGCAGGGACTCGCTCCCTGGGCAGCTCCGACCCTGTTTGGAGCCGAACCACAGCGAAGCCGATTCTCTACGCGTCCTGCAGCCTCCGATCGCGGCGATCCTCCTGTCCCCAGCGAGCCGACCGGAGCAGGAAGGAAAAACTCCTGGTGGCTTCGGTGGCGTTGGCCACGCTGCTGCTGGTGTAAACCAGAAGCGCCGCCGCTATTTCCACCGCCCGTCCCTGGGCTCCCAGGGGGACGCGGCTCCGTGGCTCCCTGCCCGCCCGTGCCTGCCGGAGAGGAGCTCGCTGGCTCCTCGGGAGAGAGAGGAAATTAAGCAATTAATCAACACGCGATTTTCAGCGTGCCGTGCGTTAGGCACGCGGGACGGCGAGCTCCCCAGGGCCGGGCAGCGCTCAGGCTGCGGCTCGTCGCCTTTTGGCTGCTCGTGGCGCTCTCCATCGGCTGCTGGATGGTTAATTCCCAGCCCCGTTTTGGGGATTAATACCCAGGAGCTGGCACGGTGCAGGCAGCTCGGCACGGCCCCTGCAGCCCCGTTTCGGAGCCCTCTCGCCCACCCAGACCCCCCCCGGGTTTCTCGCAGAAACACAACCTCCCTTCCCCTCTCGTGCCCTGGTGCCCATCTCACTCCGGGGTCCGCATCCCTCGCCGTGCCTCAGTTTCCCCTCCAGCCGCCAGCACGTCCCCATCCTGCTGCCTGCCCGGGGCTTGCCGGAGGACGGAGGAGCCCCGCGACTTTCCGTCCCCGCGGGGGAATCTGCCTCCTCCCAACACACGGGCTTCACCCAAAGACCCAGTCGCTTTTAAATGGAGAGGTCACGGACGGCCATTAAATTTAAATGCCTCGTTGGTTTCCTGGGAGGGGGGTGGCCCTTTGTGGCTGGGCGACGGCTGGCACGGGACACGGGTGCCGAGGAGAGGGGGCTGGCACGGGAGCCGCGGTTGTCCTCCTCCCTCCGTCGCCCTCTTTTCTCTGTCGGACACGTACCGGGACCAGCGCGGCGGCCCCGAGACAAGGAGCCTTTCTTCCCGCTGGCTGGCGCGGGCTGCCCGAGACAAAGCGGCCACAATCCCGACGGTGTAAGGGGCACAGAGGTCGGGCTGGTGGGACAGTTCCCAAACCCTCCTCAGCCTCCTGGACCGTCTCTGGGGGCTGCCAAAACCCCATCCAGCCCTAGACGCACACACGGGGGGCTCCTGGTGACCCGAGGGCACTGCGGGGGGACGTGTGTCCCATGGGGGGGGTCGTGGAGCAGCTCAGCTGATGTCCATTTCTTCCTGGGCACTAAGGGGAGCTCGCAGGTGGTGCCCGCAGGGCCAGGACACTCAGGGACCTCGGCGGCCGTGGACAGGGGGATGCCACCAATTATTCCTTTCTCCCAGCCGCACCCTAACAGGGAGCGAACCCAGCATGAAGCTGAAACTGCGCCGGATTTAACGAGAGGAGGAAAGCAAAATCCTCTTAGCTGGGCAAACTGTAAAGTGCTCAGCGCGGGGAGAACAGCTGCGTGTGTGTGTTTGCTGATGCCAGCGAAGCTCCCGGCACCATTTAACCACGGCAGCCCCTCTCCTTCGCTGCTTTCCAGCTGCGGGGCCGGGGGTCCCGCGGGGAGAGGAGCACTGCAGGGTGCGGGCTGCCCCGAGGGGCTGCGAGAGAGGAGGCTGGATCGAGGGCAGAGGCAGGAGGCGAGGAGGAGGCTGAGCATGGCCTGAGCTCGCTCCTGGCCCTCGTGAAGGGATGGGGAAGGAAAGGGAGCCGAAGACAAGTGGGCTGAGAGCCTGGGCGAGGCGGTAGGAAAGGCCTCCCGGAGGCACGTTGGGTGGTGAAAGGCTGTAGGGACGCTGGCAGGGCTTCAGAGGAGCGCCGCAAGCAGCGGAACGAGGAGCGAACCCGAAAGGAAGCGCCCCAGGAACCGGCTTGGCTCCGTCGCAGGCTCCTCGCTGACCTCGGGCTCGGGAAAAAGGTCGACAGAAAGTGGGAACTAGGTCGGATTACTTGGGACAGCTACAGGGGTGGCGCAGGCATGTGGGGGAATCCGAAAGGCCAAATTGAGATGGAAATAGCAGGGGGAGAAGAAAGGGCTGCGCCGGCAGGAAGAGGACCGGCACGGCGTGCTGCTGGAGGAGGAAGGCTGCTGGAAAACGAGGGGCTCAGCATTCAGAGGTGTCACTGGTTTTGTAAAACCAGGTTTAAACACATCAGCTGCAAGCAGGTGCCCTCCACAGTGAATAATGCAGGGTGTTCTCCACCCAGAGAGCGTTAATTGGGGTAAATGAGAATAGTAAGCAGTGCACGTAGCTTGGAGAGGGATTCTTCTGGACTTTATCCTCATTAGAAAACTGGCTGAAGGCACCTGGGACCTGATCCCAGGCCCAGAAAGGAGCCTTTGAGGGGTGGGCTCAGGGTGTGGGGCATGGGGCTAGGCGGTGTGGAGCTGCAGCGAGATGTGGGAAAGGTCTCCAAGGATGTGAACGGTTTCTTGAGAGGCTGGGGTAACCGCTCACGAGGCTGTGGTGGCACGCAGGAAGACACAAAAAAGATGAACCTCAAGTGGTGAACCCCAGCTGGCAGAAGGGACGGCTCAGGGAGGCGTTAGGAAGTATTTTCTGGCCGCAGACAAGCGCAGGTGCCGGTACAAGGCGGGCAGAGGTGGGGAGGAGCGGGTGGGTGACGCCGTGGGGACGAGGCAGGCGCTCCCCCGGGACCCCGCAGCTCGGCTCCATCCCTGCTTCCCGCAGCACCCAGGAGCCCCGGCTCTGAGCGAAGCTCTCCTTTTTGCTAGGTGCGACCAAAAGGCAGCGGGGAAACACGGTCCGTGCTTCAGCGAGCTCGCAATTCAACTGCAAAGAGACGGCAGATGGAGACGATCTGTTGGGCAGAGAGCACAAAGAAACGCAGACAACGCTGGCTGGCAGGGCAGGCACCGGGGCTCGGTGCCCCGTTTGATCCCGTTTTGCTTGCGGCCGTCCCCAGGATCCCGGTGGCTCCCCACGGAGGTGTCTTTGCCATCACGTCCCTGCCGGCTTCGGCACGGCTCCTGGGGACTCCTCGGAGCTGGAAAAGGCCAGGGGAGTTTGCTTCCAATTGTAAAAGTGACCTGGAAATTGAACCAAAACCTTTATTTCCCCTTGCTTTACGAATGCAGTAAATTATTCCCCGCAGCCACAGGCAATCAGCAAACAAGCCGTGGTTAAACGTAGCAAGGGATACCTTGGTTCGGCGTTAGCAGAAAGCATCTAACGCGGGGATAATGAGCTGGGGAGAACTGCCCCGGGGGGGGGGGGGGGGGGCTGCGGGGCCACCCCTGCTGCGGGTTTTTAGGGGCAGGTTGGGCACACACCACCGGGGCAGGTTTGGGCTGAGCTGCTGTCGCCTGGCGGCCGGTGCTGCTCGGTCTGCGTGCCCTCTCCGTGTCCCTCCAGCCCCGTGCTCGGCGCCGCCGCGACGCTTTGGCTCCTTCGTCAGCAGAAACGTCAGGGCTGCCCTGCTGCCAGGCTCCTCGGCTCCGCAGAGCAGCTCCGAGAGCTTTTTTCTGCTCTTCGCTGGGGGCACAGAGGCGATCTTCGGTGGTTTCTCCTACGTCCTTAACAGCTGCTGCAAACACAGAGGGATGTAGATGTATGTGTAGGCAAAGCGTACGGTTTAAAAAGGGATGGAATAAAAATCTTTGCCTTTCCTATTAATTGCGTCTGTTTACCTCACATTTCTTCCGTCCCAGGCCTATCAGCCCCCATAAAAATCTTGCAGGATTACCCAGCGGGGGGCCCAGACCCCCAAACCGTACATGTATCTGGCTTCCTGGCTGCCTGCAGCCAGTGTAAGGAGGAGCAAAGGAGGGCGAGGGACGCGCCGATGCAGCTACACCCGCTTCTTTTGCAGGCGTCTTTTTGGGGCAGCTCTGGGTTCTGTGTGCTCAGGAGTCCCGGCTGTCTCGCAGGCATCTGCATTCACGTTCCTTTTCCTGTCTCCTCCCTGTCCTCGGCTGGCATTTCTCCCCACGGCCTGGCACATCCACGACCCCGGGGAGTCACAGAGCAGTTCTGCAAACACCCCGTGGGACTCGGGGTCATCGGCGGCATTTTCCTGAGCCGAAGGCGATGGGAAGGTTCAAGTGTGGGCGCTACTTTGACAAGAATCAGCCGTTTTGCCCCGGTTTTGCGAAGGAAAAGGGCTGCTGCTGGCAGCAGAGGGGTGAGGATGGGGTTTGCATCAGGGTGGTGCGCTCAGGTATGAGCAGGAGCAGGAGCAGGAGCATCCCCATCCCGATGACAGCACCGCCGCTCACACCCAGCTCAGCCCCCTCTGCTCGCCCTCCCGGGGGGCTCCCCCTTGCCCAGAAACTCTTTTCCAAGCCCGGAAACTCTCGCATCGCTTCAGAGAAGCGCAGCGCCTGGTTCAGCTCATGCATTATTCCCTCCAGCTGCTTTCTGCCATGGCAGGGCCGAGCCCCCCGCACACAAGCTGAGCTAACGGCACGGTCTGCCCGGGCCTTTTCTTGCCCCACCATTGAGCCGGCCCAACAGCTGCTCTCTCGTTAACCTCTCCTGGCCTCGAAGCTCTAACGATCTTTTCTGGCTCAGAGCATTACTAAAGCCTTCAGCATCAGCCCGGCGGCAGGAGACGAGGAAGCCCTCCCGCTCGGGTACGCTCCTTTTGCTGCCGAGCAATTTGATTTGCGCCTTGACCTCCGGAGGGATGGGAACATCCCGGGTAGCTCAGGGTCATCGGAGGAGGAACTCAAATGTCTTCTCCCTAAAAATCGCTTTCCACACGCTCACACCAAGAAGCCCGCTGATTTTAGTTACCCTTCCCTGCCACGCTCTTGGGAATTGCCTCAAACACCACAAGATGAACTGTTTTGATTTGTTTAGGTGGTTTCTTTTGGTGAAGAATTGCTTTTTTTGCCACTCATTTTGGTCTCACATAGCACAGGAGCTTAATGGTAAGCAGCATGGTTACCTATGGATGCCATATGGCGCCTCTACGCCATGCACACAAGGTTTGCTGCATTGTGAATACTGCAAATAAGCACGGAGCAGATGGAAGGGAAGGGGCAACAGTGTTAACAGCAAAATTCTCGCTGCCTTAGCGCGGTAACAAGTCACGAATTGTGAGAAGGAATACATTAAGAAGGACAAGAGGTGTTTTGAGAGACGCAGCTGTACTTTGCATGCGTCTTTGGTCCCCTTCCCACTGCAAAGAGAAAAAGACAGGATTTTACATTTCAGTTACAAGGCGCTGAGGGCTCTGCGGCTCCTGGAGGAGCTGGAAGGGAAGTGCTACGGGGAGAGAAACGTGACGGTGCAGACAAAAGGTGGTCAGAAAACGCCCCGTTTACCAGCATACAAATGCTGCCCTGTAGAGAGCTCCCAGGTAGGAACATCTCCGGGCTCTGCCAAGTCCCTCTGCTGTCCTCTGCGATGCAGATGGGGCTCTGCAGACAAACCCCGAGGGCTGGGAGGACAGGAGCCAGGGGGAGGCCACTCGGAAGGGCAGCGAGGGAGTTAAGGCACGGAGCCCGGCCGGAGCTGGTTACCCACGCCCAGAGACCAGAGCCCGGTTCCCAGCTCTCTGAAAGGGTAGGAAAACAAAAGCAAAGCGATCCGGGCTTTTAAAGCAGCTTTCAGCTAAAGCTCCTACAGAAACGAAGCCATCAAAGGGTAGGAGAGGAAGCCCTTTCACAGCTCAGTAACTGGTTAAAAGGCAGGAAGCACGGGGCTGACACACACGTGGGTTTCTGCAGCAAAGAGAGATGGCAGGGGGGTATCTTGGGGTCCGGGCACCTCACCCAGCCTGTGCCTACACACTCTGAAAAGGGTCGGGGAATGGGGTGGCAAATTCTACAGATAATACACATATAAACATCGAAAATAAAGGCGGAAGAACAGCTGCAATGGCTCAACCAAATCTCCACGCAGCCCGCTGGCTTTTCTGCAGCAGTTCTCCTCAACAGAAGACGGGGAAACCTGAGGCTAAGGCGAGTGCTGTGTGGTCCCCAAACTCTTCTCCCAGACCCAAAAATTTGCAGCTCAGGGACTTCCCGCGCCAGTGGTGGCCCTCAGATCTCTCCTCTATGGATTTGTCCCCTTCTCCTACCAATTTGCCCCTCTAAGGCCACAGAACCCTTCAATATTGACAATTTGTGGTTCTTCGTAGCCCTGCATTAAACGACACACGCGTCTCCTCGCTCTTGCTCGGCGCTTGCCATTTATTAGCATCGCGTGATGCCCCCTAATGCTCGCAGCAGATGAGGCAGTGCCGGGACCATGCAGCTCCTCCAGGTCCCTTGGCAAATTCAGGGCTCTGCATGCCTCCTTCAGCCGGGCAATCCTCGTTTATATTAAAAAAAAAAAAAAAAAAGAAAAGAAAAAAAAGAAAAGATTACAAAAGCAAATAAGGGGCAATAAAATGGGCAAGTGCATTCAGTGCCAAAAAATGCAAATTCGAGCAAAGGGGAAAAAAAATAACTGTACGTGATTTGGACGTTCGTGGCTGCAGGCTGTAAATTAGCTGCTACTACTCAGAGAAGCAGCCGGGAATTATCGGGGCTCTGCTTTGAGAGCCCCAAATTAATGCTCAGCAGCACCCGGACGTGCCGGTGACTTGCTGGGAAGTATTAAGGACATCGGAAAGCCCTCCTGAAGACACCAGCGTGCCATGGCATCTACCTGGGTGAACGGCCAAGGGTGGAGGCTCAAGGTGTAGGGTCTGGGGGGAGGCCAGGCACTGGCGGTGGACCCCAGGGGTGACGTGGATGTTAATGATGTGGATGATGGGGGCCGTGCCCCCTCAGCACGTCCGTAGGACCGAGGTGACCGCAAGGCAGGCCGATGGAGCCCCGGGCCGCCTGGGGCCGAGCACTGCCAGCAGGTGGAGGGATGGGACCGCAGAACCACGGCACCACGGCGGGGTCTGGGTGGGAAGGGACCCCAAAGCCCCCCATGGCCACCCCCCGCCGTGCCCAGGGCCCCCTGCCCCCAGCCCAGGCTGCCCCCAGCCCCATCCAGCCTGGCCTTGGGCACTGCCAGGGATGGGGCACCCGCAGCTCCTGGGGGCAGCCTGCGCCAGGGCCTCACGGGGACGGATTTTTCCCTAATTTTCCCCTGTTTTTTCCCTAATCCCCCTCTTTTCAGCCTAAAGCCGCCCCCACTCCTGTCACGACAGCCCCCGACGCCCCCCCAGCCCAGCGCCGCCTCAGGCTGCCCTTGGGGGCTCCCCCCCGGGGGTGCTCCGCCACCACTCCCGGCCGCCATTTAACGCCGGGGGGCGCCGCCTGAGGGGGGGGGGGGGGGGGGGGGGGGGGCGTCGTCCATCCGCCCCCCCGGTCCCGTCCGTCTGTCCCCCCGGTCCCTTCCGTCCCCTCCACGAACACGGAACCGGGGGAAGGGGAGGGAGAAGAGGGCTCCGCCCGCCGCATGCGCTGCTGCGGTTCACCCCCCGTCCCCCCTCCCCCAGCCACGGACACCGGGAGGCAGCGGCGGCCCCCGGCCATGCTGGCGGAGCTGAACGAGCTGCTGGGCGCCTGCCCGCAGCGCCCGGGCACGGTGAGGGCGGCGGAGGGGGCGGCGGGGCTGTGGCGGCGGGGCGGAGGCGCGGGGAACGCCGGGAGTTGTAGTCCGGGCGGCGGGGAGGGCGGCCGCCATGGCGCGGGCATGGCCTCGCTGCCGCAAGCAGCGCTGTCACCGTCACCACCATCAGTGCCACCGCCGCTGCCACTAATGCCCCCCCAACCCCGCCTGCAGCCCCTGGGGGGCTGCCAGGCTTCTGCCCCGCAGGCTGGGGGCTGCTGGGGGATGTGGTCACAAAACAGCGTTGCCCCAAATGTATTCAAGCCCCTCTGGTGCGCTGTAGGGGTTTAACCTTCTTTAGGCTGCTCTGTTCATTTATTTTGTCCCTGTAGGTTTTTGGTTTTTTTGGGCTAGTTCACAAGTCTTATGAGGAGCGACTGGGGGTGTTTAGTCTGGCGAAGAGGAGGCTCAGGGCAGACCTCATTGCTCTTTACAACTACCTGAAAGGAAGCTGTGGGGAGCTGGGGGTCGGCCTCTTCCCACAGATAACCAGTGATAGGTCCAGAGGGAATGGCCTCAAGTTGCCCCAGGGGAGGTTCAGGTTGGAAATGAGGAGACATTTCTGCTCAGAAAGAGCGGTCAGGCATTGGGACGGGTTGCCCAGGGAGGTGGTGGCATCACCATCCCTGGGGGTGTTCAAAGAAAGGTTGGACGTGGTGTTTGGGGACATGGTTTGGTGGTGACATTGGTGGTAGGGGATGGTTGGACCAGATGATCTTGGAGGTCTCTTCCAACCTTAACGATTCTATGATTCTGTGAAATCATGTGGTGACTAAACACCCTGTGTAAGGGCCGTGAGGTGCTTGGGGTAAAAAGTTAACAAAACGCACGTATGTCACGGAGAACTTGGTGTCCTTCCTGATGGATGCTGGGTCAGGCCATAAAGGCGTGTTCGGGGTGGTAGCTTTGTAAGTCTGAGCCTCCCTGCTCCTTCCCTTTCAGAGCACACGATGCCAGTAGGGTAATGTTGTGCTTGGCCAGAAAATGGCAGCGAGGCAGTGCCATGTTGCTAGACAGACAGATGGACATCAGTGGGACCAAAGCAAAGGCTGCCCGAGCCCCCAGGCCCCACAGGTTGGTGCCTGAGGGCTGAGCATGGAGGCCCCGAACAAGGAGCCTTGGTGGAGGCTGTGGGACGGGCAGGGGTGCTGTCACCCACCAGGCCCTTCTCCCAGGCAGGGGTCTCGATGGATGGAGAAATCAGAGACAAAACTGGGGATAAGGAATGTGGCCAAGCGGTATCGTGGTCTGACGCTGCAGCCCTGCAAAGTGGGGCTTGATGCAAATTGGGAATTCAGAAGAGCAAAACCGACAGGAGGTTTGGCCTCAAGATCCCGAGTTTTGACTTGGCAGCGTAGGCAGAACCTGGCAGAGGCGCCGATCTGAAGGCTCCTCTGTGTGGGGAATTGCCTCAGATTTGTGTCGGCTCTTCCTTTTCCATCAGCCAGGGATGTGGACTTCCCACCACAAGCTTGGATGTCCTACCACACCTGGGCTACAAAGGCTGGCCAGAAATCAGTGTCCTGCTGTGCTTAAAAAGCACTAGCCCTTTGCAAATCTCCTCTTCCCATTCTGTTTTCTGCATCGCCGCGGTTAAGTCTGTGCCATTTTCCAAGTGCTGACTGCAGGGCTGGTAGGTGGAAGAAGCTGCTGCCTGTGTGGGTGTATCTGATATGTCACCACTGAATGCTTGTGACATCCACCGCTGCCCTGCCGATTGATTTTGGCAGTTTCTAACAAGTAGCTGCAGCTTCTGCTTTGTAGCCTGCAGGTGGAAAGAGTGCGAAAGCAGCGTGCGGAGAGACCGGGGCAGACAGATGGAGAAGGTGCTGCAAGAAGGCGGCTTTCCCTTTGAAAGTGCTTCATCCCAAGCCCTTTCTGGCCTTGAGAAGGATGTGCAGGTGGGGGACGAGGGTCAGACCGTGCACCCCCATGAGCTGTGGTGCAGCTGCTGCCTCTGGAGGTGCACGGTTCGGGCATTCCCACCCCTCACAAGCTGGGCACGTACACGTTGGCAATGGAGAGTTTTGGGCACAGTCTAAGCTTCTGCAGTGCGACAGCGAAGTGAGGATCGGCAGGATTAAAGGTCAATAACGGGAAGTTTTGAAGAAGCTAAATAATGTATGCTCTGCATGACAGCATCCCACTGTGCTCTGCGCAGCGTGCGTGGTAGCGAAGCGCAGAGCCTTCCAAGAGCTGTCAGGTGGACTTTGCTTCAGCGGGCACGAGGAGGGACGTGGGGCTGCCTTCAGGCTGACTGCATGCAGGAGGGGAAGCCGAGGGGATGGAGCAGGAGCTCTGGCAGGAGCTGAACCGACGAATACTTGATCTTGTGCTATTTTAACACAGAGACCCCTCTGGGCTTTACCTTGGAGGGTGCATCCCGGTGAGATTCCCACCATGTGGTGCCTCCTGCTATTGTAATGACCACCAAGGCGTACCCCTTTTTTGCATAGAAAAGTGCTTTTTGGCTGGGGCAGAGCAGCCTTTCTGGACCTGAAGTCCTGCCTTGCATCCCGTGCAGACATGTTCAATATTTGCTGTTCCATTAGCACTGCTTTACAACACGTGTTAGGCATCGGGGAGTTACCTGATAGATGGCTTGCAAATTGCCTGTGGGTAGCTTGCTTGTTGCTGAAGGGCTTTGTTGTTTTTTTTATTCTTCTAATAGATTGAAAAAAAAAAATGCATCGGTAAGTTCTTTGCGATTAAAAACAACCCTTCTGTGATTCGTATTGATTAAAGAAAAATCCCGGCTAAGGTTGTAATGGCAACAAACGCCTTGATGAGACTGGTGCTGATAACAAGCACGCGCTGATGAACTGAATTAATTTCCTGCGTGATCAAAACAAGGTTTATACTTTGTGCGGGGAGCTCTGCTCCTGTAGCAGTATTTAGATGGTACGAATGTGGTTTGGGGCTAGCGTGCAGCAGGGGTGGGAGGACTGCCTGGGACGGGCTGGGAGCAGGGAGGGAGCAGCAGCAGTGGGAGCAGAGCTGGTGGCTCTTGTCCCCGTGCCACCTGTGCCACTTTGCGCAGAGGGAGGACGAGCCTCAGTCGGAGGAGAGTTGGGAGGTGGAAATTGCTCACAGCCACCCATGACGGAGGTGTCCAGCACCAGCAGCGTGAAAGCATGCTGTGGAAGCTTCTTGGTGGGCACAGAGCGAGGGGTCCAGCGTAAGGGCTTTCAGGTGGTGGGCAGATCTTCCACCGTGGGCTCAATGTCTGCTGCTGCCTCTCCACAGGTCAGCATCCCTTTGTAAATGGATGGGTGGCTGGAGCGCTGCTTCTGCCCTCTGTAACGCCTGCAGAGCCTCCCCTGGCTGTAGGCCCTTGCAGGCACCTTGTCTACCAAGATGGAGCCGGGAGCACTTCGTACCCTCATGGTGCTCTGTTAAGTTCTTTTGCTTCTTCTTTTCCAGGGTAAATTCACGCTGCTGCGAGACACCAGGACGGACGGCAGCTTTCTGGTGCACCATTTCCTCTCCTTCTACCTCAGAGGTATGCGAGCAGTGGGACGCTGCGAGGCGAGGGCTTGTCTTCGCCTGGTCCTTGGAGCTTCCTTCTCCGAGAAGTGATTCTCCTTGAGCAGAGGCTGGTTTTGCAGAGCACGTGGCATCCTTGGATTAGCGCAAGGCCCTGGCGTCAGGATTTATGGATCCCAGTCCCGGCTTGTTCTTGGGACTTGCTCCATAGCCTTGGGCACTTGGGACTTGCCCTGTAGCCTTAATCTCCCTGCAGCTCGTTTCGTCATTAGTGCAGCGCAGGTTGGAAATCGCAGGGGCACGTGAGAGCGAGGTGATGAATGCAGTTCCTTCGCTACTCAGCCTTTCATAACACAATTAAAAATATCAGGAACAACTGAACAAGTAGATAAGATGGCAGCGAGTAAACAAACAAACAAACAAGCAGAGGGTTTGCCGAGTTGCCTAATTGCTTTTCTGCTAACCTTTCACCTGTGAACAACCTGCCAGCCCCTGCAGAGAGGGCACTGGGTGCCTGGGCTCCTCCAGCTTTCTGCTGGCAAAGCAGCCGGCCCTGCAAATGTGGTCAGACCGAACCTCTCCGACTTGAAACTCAGCTCACAGTGCTGTGCGTGTGGTGGGGCTGAGGGCTTCCTGCCCCCCACAGCTGCCACCTCCTCAGCTACAGCTTCACCCTGTTTTTCAAAATTAATCCACGCTCCCTGGCAGGGAGGAGCAAGCGCACGGATTTGGTTCATACCCAAGCCACAAGGCCGGGTCGTCACGTGCTGGGTTTTCCAAAATCACGTTTTAGCGAGGTGGCTTTGTCAGCGTTGCTGGTTCTGTGTGTATTTCCAGACAAGGTCACTCGTGCTGCGAGAGCCAAAACAGGGACTTTTGGCATGCCGGGGATTTCAGTAGTTCGTGTCATGGTCGGCCATTGGCCTCCTTGCAGCGGGACCAGCAAACAATGCCGGGAGATCCCAGGGCAGAATGGCATGAGACAGAAAAGAGGCCTTTAATTTTTTTTTTTGTCCTCTCTTTCTTGTTCTTTCAATTTCTTTTTAACCTGACTAAAATTTTCCCTAAACCAGAAAACCCACAGAGAGGTGAAAATTGGAAGCCCAGCCACGAGCAAGTGAGGGGCTGCCTAGACCTGCCTCACTTCAAGGCTTTTGCAGACAGATTTGCAGCCTGGCTGCTGTGATTTATGTGCCTTGATAATGGCAGCTTGCAAAATCGAAATAATAACGTGCCTTTTGTCTTCTCCCCCAGCTGGCTGTAAGGTTTGCTTTGTGGCCCTGCTCCAGTCCTTCAGTCACTATAACATCGTAGCACAGAAGCTGGTAAGTCTCCTGGCACAGGTGAATAATTACAGGCCCGGGCAGTTTCTGTTGGGTGGAAAGAAATGAGAATAAAGAATGGAAATCGCACGTGAGCACAAATTCACAGGTCTTGGTGGGGCCGGTCAGGCTTGGTGCTCCTGCAGCGGGGAACGGAGAGCTTTCTCGCTGGGGGAGGGATGTGATACGGGACAAAAGCCAGGCTTAGGATTAGGATCAGGCTTGTCTGATGAGGATGCTCACTGCAGCAGCCCCACCGGGCCCTCCCTGCCTGCTTACTTTAGGCTTAGAAGAGTTTTCTGGCATTCCCCAGACAAGCCCAGACCGGTAGGTATAGTTTCACTGGTGCAGTGTCCATAGGGTCTCTCCGTGCTCCTGCAGTGTCCTCTGGCTACGCGGCACAGGAGGGCTTTGTCCTCTGTCCTGTGGCTGCGTTGTCCTGAATCGTTTTGGGCTGGAACACCTGTAAATTCAGGACGATGCCTGTGTGCTGCTTTTGGCCCCTGGGCCAAGCCATCCCTTAGAGGCATCTGAGGAGCCACAGGCGAGAACGTTCTTAACAATTCCCTTCCCACGGTGAGTCAGGCAGGGACTACGTGTACCATGAAAGGAGAAAGCTAAAACAACCAAGCAGGAGAGGTCATTCCCAGTGCCAGCAAACCACTCTCCCCTCTGGGTTTGAACTGCACCTCTCGGCTTTTTGTGAAGCGCTCTCTCACGGACGTGAAACGCTCCGGCTGTGAAGTCCAGGTGACCTTCCTGAGCTGGAGGATGAGGGCTTGTGTTGAACCTCCCTGCTCTGGTTCTGCTGGGAAACCTTGCAGTGCTTCTGCTGGTAAAGACTCTCAGGTGTTGGAGAACCAGATGTTGTGATGATGGTGTAGTCCTGCTGTAAATGTGGGATGAATTTTGGTACTTGCTAAACAGCTGTATTTTATTTCATATTCAGTTTTTACCTTTTAAAAGGAGATAAATGGTCTGAGAGCTCAGACCTAAGTTAATTAAAAGGGACTGAGCAAACAAAGCATTTCCATGTGAAGCTTTAACTCCCGGCCAGGTGCTGAACGTGCGTTTCCCCTGCAGAGCATTTCCTTGCTGAGCAAACCAGGCTCTGCGAGCGCTGAATAGTTCTGGCCTTTGTGCTGCAGAGAGCGGGAAATCTTGGGGGGAGCTTGCTAAGTGGGATGGGAACCCCCTTACCGTGTCTGCTCTCAAAGCAGAATCACATCCGTTGGTCTGTTTCTTCACGTGGTGCAATGTCCTGGTACGCAGTTTGAGTGCGGGCTTTCAATAGGTGGTGGTGTCACCTCCCTCCTGGGGGAGCCCGAGAAGTGAGAGCACACGGGGATTAGCTGGAGCACGTGTGCAACGCAAACGATTTGCTGTCTGGTGCTTCCAACAAACAGGCACTCTCGGGAGGGGAGGTGATAAGAAGAACGGTGCGGTTTGCTCAGGGGAGTTCGGAGGAGCGATTGCATTCGCCTCCAGCAGCGAGCTGACCCCGTGCCAGTGGTTTCAGGCCCCTGAGTCAGTTTTACGTTATAACCTGGCAGACGTCTGCCTGGTTGGTTGGTGGGAGCTCTTCCTGAGCTCCGAGCAGCCGGAGGATTTACCTCCCGTCGGTTGTTTGTGTCTGGGTTTCCGTGAGGTCTTGCCTTTGCTCGAATCCTTCTTTGCCTAAACAAACATGTCAGGTGGTTTTTGGCAGGGTGGTTCCACTCTTGGACTTGTTTATGATCGGAGACTTGTTTATGATTGGAATTTGCTCCGTTCACAGCCGGCAGCGTGGCTGTGCTGCCCTAGGTGCCTGCAGGAGACCAGCTGAGATGTCATTTACGCCACTGCAGCGAGCCCTGGGCTCAGGCACAGCTCAGAGCCGAGACGTGCCGCCGTTCGGTGTGCCGCATGCTTCTGCGAGCGGCCAGCAGCTCCCTGCCCACCTCCTCGTCCTCAGGGGCAAGCTGAAGGGCAGCTGCCTGGCTCTCTGTGCCGGCCGGGAGAGCTGCAGGCCGTCGGGATGCTCTCCAGGAAAAGGCCACTGGCTGGAAGAATCCGGCTGCTAACGTTATGTTATCCCATGCACAGGTTAAATCTCCTCTGCAGAATCATTGTGTGCTTGTGAAAGGCTCAGTGGAAAGAGCTTCGTAACTCGGTGGTGCTCCTCTTTCTGCTGGGGACGGGGTGGGGGCTGCAGGGGGCTGGGGAGGGACTCTTGGTCAGGGGGTGTAGGGATAGGACACGGGGTGACGGTTTTAAGGTGAAGGAGGGTGGGTTTGGGTTAGATCCAAGGCAGAAATCCTTCCCTCTGCGGGCGGTGAGGCCTGGCGCAGGCTGCTGAAGCCAGGGGGGTAGGATACAGACTTTGCAGTGATATCTTGTGCTCCCCGTAGCACCTGATGTTATTTCCCACTTCCCCACAGTGTTGCCAGGTCTTACCAGCCCAGAACCAGTTCCTTATAACTTGGCCAAGTGCAGTGACTTATTTTCACTTGCAGGAAGAAGCTTCCCTGTTTTTTGTGCCTGTCCTGCCTCCACAGTAATGGCTTCACCTTTTTCTTTTCTTCAAATCCCACTCTTCCTGAGGATCCCCGCTTAATTTTGAGGGACAGATGATGTTAATGGTGTTTGTCGTGGCCTTCCAGGCAGCACGCTCGGCTGTAGGAAGACTAATGGCACCGGGGCAGCTGGCCAGGTCGGCGTCCCACCCTCGTTTGTACAACGTTTGTTTTCTTTTAAAGGGAAAACGTATTTATCGCCGCTTGGCCTCCCTTTTGCCTGCTGCCCCGTCCCGTGCTGTGGCGCTGAGACCCCAGAGCAGAGGACACTGCCTGGTCACCTCTGCTCGCCCCTGCGGGTGCTGCCCCGCAGGAGAGACCTCGCACGATCGCCTGATCACGGAGCGTCGCACTTTGCACCGCGGCTGCTGCTTGAGTTAATGACCGCTGCCTCGCGAGCTCCACTACCAGCTCTCGCCTGCAAATATTTTGCTTTCCGTCATCACCTGGCCAGCAGCGAGCGGCGCTTTCGGCTTTTAGGGACGTCGCTGCTGGCAGGCCGGTGGGACGTGGTGCTGTGGGTGAGGGCAGTTGTGCTCCTTTGTGGAGCTCGCGGCCCCCGTCACGCCGGGCTGCTATTTGAGAGGCATTTCTGGGCTCGATCGATAAAGGACAGATTGCCAGAGATAACGTCTGTGTGCGATAATGGAGCGTGGTGCTGCGAGATAACGAAAGCTTTCAGGGCCGGCAACGCACGCTGTTAGCTGCCGCGCCGCAGCGCACCCTCTACAGCAAGGACGTTTGTAGTGGCAGAGCTGCTGGCGGTCAAGGAGGTGCCGTTGGCCGTTTTGGGCGCTTTTCTCACCAATGTTGAGCTGTCCTGGGGCCTTCCCATGCTGGGAAGGTGCTGCTCAGGCGGGCTGTTAGGCGCCTGCGGTGCGGTGGCGTGAGACCTCGTCCAGCGCTGTGTCTCTGGGACCTGGTTCTCCCACTGGAAAACGAGCCTGGACGTGCTGGGTTCCCCCAGGAACATCGTGGCACTCAGGGGCTCAAATTCCCCTGTTAAAGCCATCCACATGCTGCCCCAACCTGCCTTTCCCTCGGGCTGCCTCCCTGCTCTCGATTCCTGAATTATCGATGTCGAGAGTGAGCTCGGACACTGCTCTCGCAGAGCGTTTAAGTGCCTGAGTCCTGCGGGCTCCAGAAATTCCCTGGGGGATCAGGGCCGTGAGGCCGCCCTGGAGCTCAGCCCTGCTCCGTGGCACGCCAGGTATTTGCCGTCTGCTCCGCATTCCTGCCGCACAAAGGCCCTTCTGTCCTTGGCCAGAAATGTTCCGTGGTGTGGGCTTGCAGTTGCCTAAGAGGCTTGTGCTAGCTCTGCGCCCCTGCCCTGCTCCTCGCAGGGTTTTAGTGAGGAATTATCACCTGCCAAAGCTGGATTCTGGTGTCTGGAGCCCGCATCAGCCTCTGCGGGACTCCGGGCTGGCAGGAGGTGTTGTGGGCAGATGGAAGGGCCCCGCAGCCTGCCCCAGTGCCTCCTGCTTGGGAATTACTGCTCCCGCCTTGCCCAGGGGAAAGGGAGACGAGGGAAGGCAACGTGGGTGAGGCGAGGGGGTGCGTGATGCCGGCCACAACGCTTAGGGGGTCGATGCTGTTCATCGAGAGGGTGCCGGAAAACAAAAGGGGTAAGTCCAAAAGTGCTGGCTGGCTCCTCGTGGATCTGCACCCCCTGTCTGCATATCCGCGGCCAGGGTCTGCGTGGCCTGCAGGGCTCCTTTCCTCCCACCAGCCTGCGTGGGAGACTGGAAAAACGAAGGGCAAACTTGAGGCCGAGTTAGGAACTCGCTGGGCACAGGTCTGGTGCCCTTCACCCCCGAGCAGCCTGCGCTAGCCAAGGCTGCGTGCTGTGGCACCCCTGGCCGTGACTGAGGACGTTGCCTCCGAGCCGCCCATTTCCTAATTGCTGCAGAGAGCATTTCCTGGCACCGGCCCCGCTGAAGGGATCTCTCCCCCTAGGATTTCGCCAGGGAGGGAAGGCGGTGTAAATCTGTCTTCCCTATCATCAGCGCTGAGCATGTGGCAACTGATAAGCCTTGATAAGCCTCGCAGGAGCTCGGGGTTAATCTTCCTGCAAAGGACCTCGTCCTTATCTGCTCAGACCTTCTCTCTGGGGGTCCTTTTGCTCACAAAGCAGCCCCTTGTTAGGGATATCTCATCGATCAGATGCTTGGGATTGCTTTCCAATCTATTAAAAAAAAAAAAAGGAAGGAGGAAGGTGAAATGTTGGCACTTGTGTTTGAGGTCAGAGTGACAGCAGGTGAGCTGTGGAAGCAGAAATCCGGAGGCAGAAGTGGATGCATCACTTAGCCGCGTCTCCCCCTTGTGCAAAGGGAGAGCTCTCGGGGTGTCTGAGCACTGGGAAGCGCCTGGAAAACCTCCAAGGCCTCTTCGGAAGGAGGTGCTGGGGCCGTGCCAAGCACAGTGCTCGAGCTCCTGGGAGAAGAGCTGCTCCAAGCCTTCAGCTCCAGCATCGCCAACACTGTGCCCGAGTGTCCTGCAGCTCCCAGCAGGGCTGCTTAGGAAAAAAGCAAAAAAAAAAAAAAAAATTTCTGTGATGCTTAAAAAGTGGGAAGGCGGCGGGGCTGCTGGTGTGCGCCTCTCCCAGCGTTCAGGCAGAAGCCAGGCTTGAGGTGAGGGCCAGTGCTGCTCAGCCACGCTCCGCGCAGGGGTACAAACTCTCACAGCCACCAGCAGGGATGTCTTTCCCCAGGGAAAACACGGGAACCGCTTTCTCAGCATCCTTGCTTCTGGTTCCTGGCCTCTGGCTCACCGGTTCTGCCTCTCGAGCAACGCTGCGTGGAGCAAAACCTCCCTGAACTCCCCACAAGCCGTCCGTGTCACCGCCTCGTCCGGCTACCTGCGGCGCTGCACAACGGCCCGGCTCCAGGGTGCCGAGGCGCTGCGAGTCCCGGTGCCAACGCTCCCCGGCTCCATTTTAATTTCTGACAGTCCCGTTGCGAAACGTGTGGGGAGCAACCTGCGCCGAAAGCCACCTCCTCCTGCTGGGGAAGGGACGGTTTGACCAGGTGAGAAGAGGACACCCAGCACGCGTGGCATATTGTGTGACCATGCCAGTAACGAGCAGTAAATTTTCTCCCAAAACGTGGGCTGATGCAAGCTGGGGGGCTGCAGAATTGCCAGAAGTCGCCCTTGATGACAAAGGAGGACGAGCTTGTTGATGAACCACGCCTCTGGTTGGGATCCTCTGCGTGTATGTGCTGCAGCTGTGCCAGGGCTTTCCCCGCTGGTGGTGGGGGCTGATGTGCCCCGTCTCGAGGCTGGCATCGTGAAGGAGGCTGAGAGCAGGAACCTGGGCTGGAGTTTGTGTCGTGGCCCCTCTTCCTCCTCCGAAGGGCTGAGGCTGCTTCCCCGGCCACCCTGCTGTCTCCCAGGCATCGGGCTGCCCAGCCCACGGCCTTCTCCAGATCCGTGCCTCGCTCAGGTGCGTGGGTTGTGCTGAGGAGCTGCCAGCACCAGGGCGTCGTTATTGCCACAGCGATGACTGGAAAGCAGCGAAAACCCTCGGCTTCACCAGCCAAGGAGGTGAAGCAATCGCCGCCCGCTAACACCCCGTGCCTGTCTTCTTCTCCCTGACTCTGGATAAGAATTTTCTCCCATGCTGGGCAGCAACGATGCTGCTGTCTTCCCAGGAGCAATTCCAGGTCGTTTGAGCGCCCCAAATCACAGTAATTTCTTTTTTCCTCCTGGCAAAGTAAAGGAAAGTGACCGTGTCCACCGAGTTGTGCAGCAGAACCGCCTGTTTCAGCCACCGTGCAGGAGTCACCGAGGCAGTGGCTTCATTTCGCTGAGATGAGATTTGATAAAAATAGGCTTGGTGATCCGCTTGGTTCTGTTTGGACCCTTCCTCCGGAGCTGTGTGCTCCACAACGTGATGTTTTCCTCTCCTTCCAGGGAGTCAGTCTGACAGCTGCCAGAGAGCGGGGACAGCTCGTCTTCTTGGAAGGCCTCAAGTCCTGCCTCGACCTCTTGTTTGGGGAGGAGGAGCCGTCAGGAGAGCCCAGTCCTCTTCAGTTTATAAGGTAAGCCCGACCAGCTGGACAGGGCAGAGGTGGTTCTGGGGCAGAGTGTTTCCCCTCTGGCTCCTGTGTCGTGTCTCCTGCTGATGCAGAGAGCAGCAGCAAAGCCCCGGCCTGAGACCAGGCTCCCCTTGGGCTTCCCTCCGGGGCCCAGGGGCTCAGTAGCTGTGCCCGATGCTCAGACACCTACGTGGAGGGAAATGCCAGCGCCACACACGCTGCTGTGCTTTCCCTGCTGCTCCGAGAGGGATTCTGTCCCACTTCTCCAGCATTTCGGGGCAACTTCTGCTCCCATCTTCGCTGCCAGGCGTGTTATAGCTCTAGAGAAAATTTATTTCAGCTCTCAAACTGGCTTTTGTCAAATAACGCCGTCCCAGCAATTAGAGAGCAGTGCTGCTTTAGCCGTGTTGGCTTTCATTTTTGTTCCCACTTCACTTTTCCCCGTCCCTGATGGTTTGATAAAAGCGTTATCAGACCCCGCGCGGCGGAGAGAAATCACTCCCACCTGTGCTGGAGGAGCAGCAGGACGCACACGAAGCAACCAAACCAAGCTTCGTGCCCCGTCAGGCTGAGTAACCGGCTGCTGGGGGCCGCAGGGCATGCGGAGAGCTCCCGTGGGTCGGTGTGTGTGGCAGCAGGACCCACCGAGGGCTGTTAAATTGGGAGATGAGACGCGGCTGGAGGAGAGACGAGGGCAGGCAGCGAGACCTCGCAACCAACCAACCTGTGCCCTTTGGGTCTGGGTGTACGGGCTGGTAGGGAAGCGTTGGACCCGGTGACTGTCACAGCAGTGGGGACAGCACGGGTGGCACGGGCTGGCGATCCTCTTTTTGGGTCAGCGAGGCTCGCGGTTGTGAGGAGAGGGACGCGAGGCTGGGCAGAACCCCTTCGAGGTCTCTTTCTCTTCCAGCGGGAGCACCTCCAACCTCAAAGCCTTGTTTGACTTCGTCCGGACCTCCCTGACTCCCGCCGACAGCGCCTCGTGGAAGGGCCCGGTGCTGCTGGTGGACGACCTCAGCGTCCTGCTCAGCCTGGGCGCCGCGCCGGTGGCTGTGCTCGACTTCATCCACTACTGCAGGGTCGTGGTGTGCTCTCAGCTCCAGGTACCGCTCCCTCTGCACGCGTGTGCCAACGTCTGAGAGCCTCTGGAGCAAAGCCTGGCCTTGTCTCCTTTATCTTCCTCTGCACCGTAGGGTTTTGGAAGGCTTTGTTTTTCCGGAAAGTTCAAATCATTATTCCAAGGGGAATAATTCGTGGGGGGGTTGGTCAGAGCCTGGGGTACCTCTGCAAGGTTCTTTGCAGCCGGTTTCCCTGGAGGTGCTGTGGGAAGGGCTCTCTTCGCCCCTGATGTGTGAACAGAGCTTTGAGGTGGAAATTACCATTTTTAAGAGCTCTCCAGGGCTTGCTGCTCACACACGTTTGTGCGCACGTGGGAAGGAAGCAGGTTGGGAAGGTGACGAGGGGCTGATGAGTCTTGCAGGGGAGAGAGATGAAGGTCCAGCTCCTCCTGTAGTTGGAGGGACGTGGGTCTCTGCTTCCAGCAGCCTTCAGTGTTGCTGTGTGTGGCACCAGCTGCTCGACGGGCGTGCGACAAGGTGGCAATTCCACGAAGATCTCCCCAGCGGTGTGCTCGCTCCTGACGGCATCGCAGCCAAAACTCGTTACGGCCACATCCGTCCTTCGCTATTTACACCGCGGCGTCCTCTGCCCCGGCCACTTCTCTCTTTGCTTGAGTGAGAAATAAAGTAGACGGCATCAAGTTTTGTTACGCTGCACCTCAAATCGTGCCGGGGTGTTTGCCCTGCAAGTGCTGACAGGGGATGTTCAGCTCGCTGGGAATATTTACCTCCAAAGCAGCTCAAAAAGAAAAAAAAGATAAATCATGCTAACATGCTTCTATTTCTGTCCAAGATGTTCCGAAGCTTTAAAGAACATTTTAATTGATTGTGGATTTGATGTTATTTTAAGCCCTTGGCAATCTGCATGGGCTGAGGCAGAGCCTCTCGGGACGTGTTTTTAATGGAGCTGGTGTTGCTCGGGGGACCTCTGCTTTTTCCAGGAGCTGCGGAGGTTCGAGCATCGCGGCTCTGGCTGCGTCCGCGTGGCCGTGTCTTTATTTAGCTGCTGTGAGTTCATCCGCTGCCATTTGCACGGCCCGACAGACGGGTTTAACTAGACAGCTGTCTGGGAACAAAGGCCTGATGTATTTTGGGCCGCGGATGAGATCAGATTAGACACACGTCCATGCATATACGGCGTACAGAGAGCAAGGTGTTTCAGAGAGGTGTCTGTGCCTCATGTTTATTTTCCCAGTGGACTTCAGAAGCAGGTGCCGTGCCAGCAGATGTCCAAGCAGCTTAGCTAGCAGGGCATTTCTGCAGGCTCCTCTCGCTCCCTCCCCTTCCTTACCCGCAGCGGATGAGCGAGGGGCTCAGCGCTGCCTGGCGCTCTCGTTCCAGGGGAACATCGTGGTGCTGGTTCACAGCAGCGAGGATGCGGAAGACGAGGAAAACGACCTGGTCGGGAACTCCTTGGGTCATCACAGCGACCTGATCCTGTGGGTAGAGGGGCTGGCGACCGGCTTCTGCAAAGACGTTCACGGGGAGGTAATGCACGCCGGAATGTCACGCACGACTCTGCCTGGGGACGTGAGCTGTGCTCCGGCTGCCCCACGGGACACTGCCGCTCGTACAGCACAGGACTAGCATGGTCTGCAGCACGGCTGAGGACTAGCACGCCGCCTGGCTGTGGTCTCCAGGGCTTGCTGGAGCACCCAGACCCTTATGGCTGCAGTGGGGATGTCTCAGTGACGTCCTGCCGCCTGGAGACTGCCCATTCCTGGAAGATGGAAGGGGTTTACCCAGCACCAGGCCCTGCACCAAGGTGATCCGAAGGAATGATAGCTAATTCCTGGGAAGCTTCCTCAAATTATCGTGTCCACGGATCTCGGCCTGGCCTGGAGTGGTCTCTGCGGGCTGGGAGGGCAGCTGGGTCGCTGGGGGCTGCCCCCAGGGGTGACAGACTGGCCCCAGGCACCATGTGATGGCTTTTGTGACAGTGACCACCTTCCCTGGTGGCGCTGGGGGGGCAGGGGGGCGAGGATGCTGTAAGGGGGGCAGCCCAAGGGATGATACTCCTCTTCCTTTCCCTTTGCAGATTAAAATAATTAAGAGACTGTCGCTGGAGTCAACGGAGCAGGATCTCGTCCAGGTCTACCAGTACAAGATCCAGGAGAGGAACGTCACCTTCTTCGCTAGAGGGCTGTCCGCTGCCGTGCTGTGATGCAGCGACGCCACGAGAGCACCGGGGCGCGGGGCCGGGGCAGCACCTGTACATCGGAGGTGCCACCGAACCACCCTGCTGGCCTCACCCCTGCCTTCCAGGTGCAAAACTCCCTCGGAGAGAAGCTTAAACGGCTCTTGCGCTACAAGCAAACGTGGCCATCAGCTCGCCAAGAGCTTATTGCATCCCTTCGTCCTCCCACCCTGTTCCCAACCTACGAGGCCAAGAGGAAGAGCGAAAACGTCCGAGGATGTCCCTCAGAGCGTGTAAATACAGGCAGGAGGATGCCCCGGGGGCCGGGCGGGCCTCGCCTTTTCCGTTTGCGGCGTGGCGGTGCCAGGCAGTGCCGCAGCACCGCGGGGAGCCATCACCCCACCCCGGCCCTTACCGAGGTGACGCAGAGTGGGCGCAGGCAGGGCTGGCCCGGGAGCGTGTCGCAACCCTTACCTTTCTCCCAGCGCGGGCGGAGATTTGCTCAACGCCCCGTTCACGCGGCGTTTAACAGCGGCGGCGCTATTTATACAGCCGGTGTAAGACCCAGAGGCTGCCTGGGGCGGTTGCTCCCTTGCTTTTTTTTTTTTTTTTTTTTTATTTTCCCTCTTTTCACATAAAACCACTGTGCCCGGATGCGTTCCGTGTGTGATTTCCCAGGCTCTGCCTTGGCTTTGGGTGACGGGTGCTTGTACGTGAGCCTGTGTCTGTTGCTGAGCCCGGATCCTAGCCCCTAACCCTAATCCTAGCCCCTACCCCTTAACCCCTACCCCACTACCTGCCTGCATCTGAAACACAGCCTAGCATTAAAATATCGAACATACACTGAAAATTCGCTAGCGCCTGCCTGTATTTAAAATGCTTCTGGGGGCTCCTCATCGCTCGTTTTAATTAAAACGAGGATACGGGCGCCCGGCAACCGCCACCGGTACCCAGTACTTTGGCAGGAGCTCCACTGGGAGGGTGCTGATGGGCGCACAGAGGCGCTGGGCTGCGGGGCGAGCCTTGCGGGGACAGCGGCCCCGGGGCCTCGGGCTCGGGCTCGGGCTCGGGCCCCGGCCCCGGCCCCGGCCCCGGCCCCGGCCCCGGCCCCGGCCCCGGCCCCGGCCCCGGCCCCGGCCCCGGCCCCGGCCCCGGCCCCGGCCCCTCCACGTGCTCCGCCAGCCCCCGGCCACTTCCGCGTCCTGACGTAAGAGCCGCTGGCCCCGCCCACAAAGGGGCGTGTCCATGCGGACGAGGGCGGGGCTAGAGGGGGAGGGGGCGTGGCCGGGTTGCCTGGGGTATGTGGTCAGGCAACGGGGGGGCGTGGTCCGGCAGATGGAGGCGCGGTTTAGTGGCAGGGGGCGTGGTCTGGCGGCAGGGGGTGTGGTCTAACGGGCGGGGGCGTGGTCGCGGTGACGCTGGCGGGGAGCGGGGGGGCGGGGCCGGCCCTGCGCGCTCGCGCCCGGCGGCGGCGGCGGCGGGCGGGGAGGGCCGGGAGCGCGCGCGGGGCCGGCGGGCTGCGAGCGGCGTGAGGTAAATCCCGCACCGCGCGGGGGAGGGAGGGGGGGGCGGGATAAACGCTTAAAAACGGAACTAAAACGGGCAAAATTAAGGAAAAAATTAACGAAGGATCGGCCGAGCCGCGTCGGGGGGGGGGGTGGGGGGAGCAGCGGCGGCGCCGTGAGGTGAGGAGGGGCCGCGCGGGGGTGGGGGGGGGCGCCGAGGCCGGGCCGCTGACGGGACCCCCCCCGGGCCCACCCCGGAGCCCCCTCCCCGAATTCCTGCTGGGGAGGAGGCCGCCGGGGGGGGGGGGAGCGGGGGGCGGCGCCGGGCCGGGGCCTGTCCGCGCTGTGCTGCGCTTCCGGGGGGTCGGGGGGGTCGGGCCGGGGGGCTGGGGGCGGCCCAGGGGGTGCGGGCGGGGCGAGGGGAGGGGGCGAGGGAGTAAAGGCGTGGTGGGGAGTGCTGCTGGGGGGCTGTGGTGGGCAGGGGACAAAGGAGGGGACGGGACGGCGGCTGGGGACAGGGAGGTGGTCGGGCAGGCAGGTAGGTGGGTAGGTGGTCAGTTGGGCAGGCGGGTAGGTGGTCAATCGGACAGGTAGGTGGTCAATCGGACAGGTAGGTGGTCAATCAGGCAGGTAGGTAGACAAGGAGGTAGGTAAGTAGGCAATCAGGCAGGTAGGTAGGCGGGTGGGTGGTCAATCGGACAGGTAGGTAGACAAGGAGGTAGGTAAGTAGGCAATCAGGCAGGCAGGCAGGCAGGTAGGTGGTCAGTCGGGCAGGCAGGTAGGTGGTCAATCGGACAGGTAGGTGGTCAATCAGGCAGGTAGGTAGACAAGGAGGTAGGTAAGTAGGCAATCAGGCAGGTAGGTAGGCGGGTGGGTGGTCAATCGGACAGGTAGGTAGACAAGGAGGTAGGTAAGTAGGCAATCAGGCAGGCAGGCAGGCAGGTAGGTGGTCAGTCGGGCAGGCAGGTAGGTGGTCAATCGGACAGGTAGGTGGTCAATCAGGCAGGTAGGTAGACAAGGAGGTAGGTAAGTAGGCAATCAGGCAGGTAGGTAGGCGGGTGGGTGGTCAATCGGACAGGTAGGTAGACAAGGAGGTAGGTAAGTAGGCAATCAGGCAGGCAGGCAGGTAGGTGGTCAGTCGGGCAGGCAGGTAGGTGGTCAATCGGACAGGTAGGTGGTCAATCAGGCAGGTAGGTAGACAAGGAGGTAGGTAAGTAGGCAGTCAGGCAGGCAGGTAGGTGGGTGGTCAATCGGACAGGTAGGTGGTCAATCGGACAGGTAGGTGGTCAATCGGACAGGTAGGTGGTCAGTCGGACAGGTAGGTAGACAAGGAGGTAGGTAAGTAGGCAATCAGGCAGGCAGGCAGGTAGGTGGTCAGTCGGACAGGTAGGTGGTCAGTCGGACAGGTAGGTGGTCAATCGGACAGGTAGGTGGTCAATCGGACAGGTAGGTAGACAAGGAGGTAGGTAAGTAGGCAATCAGGCAGGCAGGTAGGTGGGTGGTCAATCGGACAGGTAGGTGGTCAGTCGGGCAGGTAGGTAGTCAATCGGGCGGGTAGGTGGTCAGTCGGGAGGGCAGGTAGTCGATCAGGCAGGCGGGTAGTCAGGCAGGTAGGTAAGTAGTCAATCGGGTAGGTAGTCGGTCAGTCGGGTAGGTGGGTGGTCAGGCAGGCAGGTGGTCGGTAGGTGGTCAACCGTGCGGGTGGGTAGGTAGGTAGTCGGGTAGGTAGGTAGTCAATCGGGCAGGTAGGTGGTCGGTAGGTAGTCAGCCGGGCAGGGAGGTGGTCAACTGGGCAGGGAGGTAGGTAGGTAGTCATGTAGGTAGGTAGGTAGGTGGTCAGTCGGGCAGTCGCTGGCTGCCTTGGAGCTGCCCCACTGCTGTGGTTCCCCAGGGGCTTTGCTTTGCGGCACGGCGTGGTGCCGCGAGGATCTCGTGCCCCGGCTCGTGGCCCCAGCCTCTGAAGTTTGGTTAAAGTTTAGGAATCGATTTCCTGGCGTTGAGAGCAGGTGAGCACGGGTTAGGCGAGCGAGGATAACACGCAGGCAGAGGAGCTGCTTGGGTCCCGAGTGCTCTGCTCGTGGTTTTGTGTCTGGGGGATTCCCGAGGGCAGAGCTGCTGCCTGGATGCCAACACGATCCTGACCGCGGTGTCCGCTTATTTGTTAGAATTGTTACAAGAAAAAGCGCTTCCTGTTCCGACAGAGGCAAAGATGAGGCATGGTCTCCTTCGTGGTGAAACCTGTAGCTGTTATGACAGCACGGCGGCGTGATAAATTTAGGATTACATGACCGGTTGTGTAATGCAGAAAGGCGATTAGCTGACTTGAATTCACAAGGAAGGAGAACACCCTGGGATTTTCACTGAACGCGCTGCCTGCGGAGAGCCGTGCTGGTAGCTCCGAATCCTCCCGCCGAAACAATTCCGCTCAGTATTTTCAGCTACAGTGCTGAACTTGACACAATGCTGGTTATTTTTCCAAACGTGATTTAAATGTACCGACGCCACAAAAGAGCGGAGAAGAATCTATTTTATTTTTTTTCCCCCTGAGGTGCGTTAAAATAGGTTTCTAAGTGTCCCGATCTCAGCGATGAATGAAATTTGTCAGGCTTTCTCTGAAGACAGCTGTGCAGTTACTCGGGGTTATTTTCACTCGGTTGCTGGGCCTGTCTTGTCCAAGTTCGTGTGGTTATGCATAGAAAAGTCAGGTGGTTCTTCTCTGGTGAGCGAAGAGTTTAAAAATACAATAGGTAGAGCCTGATGAATAAAAATATTAATGTCTGCAGTGCAACTCCACAGGTAGCGAGCAGAAGGGGAGCAGCAGCAGCAGCTGGGGGTCCCTCTCCCCCTCGCCCGGAGTGTTGGCAGCTCTCCATCCCCGCGGGGATGCCGGCAGCCGGGCTCCAGCTCCATCCCCGAAGGGCTCGAGGTGCTGCCACGGCTCGCTTTGCCCACCGAGCCCATCCTTGAGCATGAACCAGGGGCAGAGGTAGAGGCACAGCGAGCACTGGAAGCTGTAAGGCTGGGTTCCGGCTCCTTTGCACTGCAGGAAGTAAAATGGCCAAATTCAGGCTAAGCATGAAGCCGGAGGGACATTTGTTGCTGAGATCTTTGGCTGCCCTGCGTCACCTTTAATTTAAATGACAAACTGGCCTCGTGCGTGTCCTGGATGTATCCTGCTCGCTCTGGGTTCCTCCTACCTGCTGGTACATCCAGGCCGCTGTAGCTGGCCGAGACCTTGTGGCTGTGCCAGCCCGTTCCCCTCCCTCTTAGTTTAGCCCCGCGGCACAACCGAGCGCCTCTTCCCCTGCTCGTGTGAGAGAAAAGGGTGTTGAGGAGCGTGAGGAAGATCTGGGGCAGCGCAGCCCTCAGTTTCAAAGCCTGTGCGGTGTTACTTGTCAGCTGAAATGGCAAAGAGGAGCGGGGACCTGAGGACGGTTGCCTTCAAGTGAATCTTTTCTTTTGTGTCCTCAGGTGAAGACACGCTCCCGACGCCTCGACACGCTCCCGACGCCTCAGAATGGCCGGAGCCCGTTGTGCCTAGCTGGATTCCCTCGGGAAGAAAACCCGAGCCTGAGGCCCCTGCCAGCAGCACGGCGAGTTTCAGCGGAAGCGAGCGCAGTGGTGGACGAGGAGAGGAGGAGGAGGAGGAGGAGGAGGGTCGCGTTTCTCTGGTAAAAGCCGAACGGATCTTGTATGGAGCATTGTGATAAAGATGCCGGGGGGATAATAGTTGGTTTGTTCTGAGAAGACAATGCCTGAGCCGGGCTTCCAGACTCGTTATCTAACGAAGTAGTCTGGGGGTTGTTTCGCTGTTGGGAAGGAGGAGCTCAGTGATCTGCCAGCCCCGGCTTTTTAATCGGTGGCTATTAGAAGGAAAAATATTTGGTTCTGCGCGATGCTGGAGCTGGCAGAAAGCTCCCTGTGTCGGATGCTGACGGTCCTGGTAGCTTATTCGGGCCTGCCGAGTGCTGCTGCTGTAATCTAGAACCTGCTGAAAATCGATCCCGTGTGGGTGAGTCACCTTACTGATGCCTGCGTGCGCTTGTGCCTGGAAGAGCGGGAAGTGCAGAGTTATTAGTTTAGAATGAAAACCGTTCTGATTAGAGTTGTGCATGACTCTTTTGGGGTTGGGGGGGGAACAACGCAGGAAAATACATGCTGAGGTTTGGTTCTTAATTTTTACTTTCCGTTTTATGGGCTAACCGGTCCGAGTTGCGTCCTGGTCTCTTGTTTCTGTCGCTGTTGGCATGCCGCCCGTGAGAGGATACCTGTTAATTAGATTAATTTGGCTCAGCCCAAACTTCCAGCGTTCAAGGCTTCAGGGGGAAAATGCCACTGAAGCTCTGAAGTCTGGGAGCGGCAGAGAGGCTCTGTGGAACAGGACGTCTGTTACCCCGGGGAGCCAGGGGTGGTCTGCTGTTTGTTTTCTGCCTGACCCGGAGGTTTTGCAAAGAGCGTAAGGTGACTTCCTCTGGTAGTTGTTAGGAGGTTCTCGTCTGGATGTGGAAGACAGAACCCAAAGTCGTCCACCTGGAGCAGAAAGACGATTTTGTGTGCTTCTGCAAAATGCTCCTCAGAAAATTTCTGGTGCGTGATGTTCCGATGTGACAGGCGTTAAACCGGGGCGGTTACTCTGAACCGCGTCTGAGTGGGTTTTTTGGGAAACTTTCTTCCAGGGGGCAAACGATCCAGTGTAAGCCGTGGTCTTGGTTAAACCAGACCAAAATAATCCTGGTGTTGTATCAGCAGAGACCGCCAGAGCTGGCTGCTGAATTCAATTCAGAGCAGGGCAGGAGCGGCGATGAAAATGTAGGTGGTGCAAAAGGTGCCTGGAGCCTCGGTGCTGGCAGTGCAGACTGCAGCAGGAGGAAGATGCCTGAAAAAAGCTCTTCTGCCCTTCCTGAGCGGGTTTCTGGGTGGTGAGGATATGTCCGGATAACGTGAGCCGTCGTCAGGTCCCCGTGCTGGCTGTTTCATGGTTTTTTATCCTTTACCAGAGAAGTTTCTTTCTGAATTAATCACTTCAGAACCCTTCCAGCCTCTGTTTTAGTTTACTGTCTGTACATCTTTGAACTTCTGTCCCCGAAGCAGAAGTGCTTTACTGGGGGAATATTTATGAAGTTCCTGGTAGTAACAGGTACCTTATTCATCCGTACAACGACCGTGGTGATACTGCTTAAAAATTAATAGTCTTCTGCTCAGGCTTGTACCTGCAGAAAGTCCTGGGCGCATCCAGAGAGCGTGTGCAGGAGGGAAAAGGGACGGAAGGTCTGGAAAATGGAGAAAGCTGCTGGAAACCTTTATGTAGACGTGGTTTACCTGGGAAGGTTCCTGAAACCCTTCCCGTTTGTCACACCCAAGGCTAAAGTAGAGACCGAGACACAAGCAGTAGTGCAGCAGGCTGCCAGCTGAGCTGCATCCCCTTCTGAAGGCTGTATCTGTGTGTTACCTTTGGAAAGTGTTATTGTCGTCTTTAACTTTCACCTTGCTTTCAACAGTTCTACGAGGTATGGAAGGCCAAGTGTTTATTGGGGCAGAAAGTCTTTAAAAGTAGCTGCAGTAGAAAGAGGTACTCAGGTATGCAGACAAGGCCATCTGCTTGCGAAACAGGCAGGTAGAGTCTGTAGGCCTAAGTTAAATTCTTTTTTTCTGTCCTGAAGGCCGGTTTTGAAGCAGGAAATGCATCCTTTGCAGCAAAAGGAGTCCCAGCTGTAGGTAAAGGAACAGGGAAGAGGCCGTGCTAGTTCCAGCTGTTCGTTTGGCAGGTAAATGAGTAACTGCAGCTGGAGAACTCTGAAGAGAAACTGGGTGACTGTTGGATGGGTGGGTTGTGATAGTGAGTGACTGCTGTAGGTATTTCTCAGTTCCCTGAACTTCGTCTGGAAAGCAGCGCTGGGTTAAAATCCCATTCTTACACTCCGTGGACTAGTTGCAAACGTTGCTTTTACCACCCGTGCCGTGTGTGGCTTACTGGAACCCCGAGGGGGTTGCATTTTTCGTTTAAAGACTAACAAAACCATGCGAGGAGGATTAAGATAGAAATCAGACCCAAGCAGCCAAGGAATAAAATTATTCTATGAATGTGTTAATAGTAAGAGGATGATGGAGGGCAGAACAGAGAGGAGATGTCGCTGTCTGTTCTTGCAGTATCTTTTGTAGCTGACTTACTGCAGGCTGAAGCCAGCTGGCCAGTGACTGATGCTGCTGACAGACCGGGATGCAGAAGGAACAGGCTCGTAGGCAGCCAGCTGAGTAAGATATTTTCATTTACGTCCTTAAAGTACAGGCTGGAAAAAATGTTGAAAGCTTCCGTGGGCGTCTTTTGTGAGGAACGGGAAATAGGTGGTGAGGCTGGAGAGGAGCGAGCAGCCTGTGGGGGTGAGAGTGGGAAGGGGAGAAAGGAGAGTAGTGGTCATCCTAAAACGCCAGAGCAAGTAGGCAAATGACTTGTACGCACCTGAAGGATTCCAGGGAGCGCGGAACAGCCAGCACTGGTTTGCCACAGGTGTTTCCCTGACGGAGTGAGTCTGCTGCTTTCCGTGATCCCGTGGCAGGCCTGCCTCTGGCTGCAGAAGGAAAGGGGTCCGTGCATCCTGAACTCAGGAAGTCCTGATTTTTGTCCTAGTGAGGATCAGGTGGAGGTTTAGAAAAAGGATCAGGTAGGTGAGGTTTAGAAAAAATTGTCCTGAGAGGATGCTGCTGTGTAACTGGTACAAAACTGGTTAAATAAATGAGCCTGTTGTGGTACAGATGGCTGGTGGTAGAGCGGGAGGCTGTATTGTGGGGTTACTGTGGGGCCACAGGCTTTCCTCCAGGACTTGTGGGGTGGGACGGACTGCGTGTATTAAAGCCCTAAGTGCCGTGGAGCTGGGAAGGACTGCAGCCACGCGATGTGACGGGACTGAAAATCAAGGAAGGGATTTGATGGCTTCAGCCCTGCCTGCAAAGCAGGCCGCAGGCCGCTGCGGGCAGTTGTAAGGCTTTGTGTTCAAGCAAGAATAGTCAGCTGCGGGACTGGAATAATCGAGCAGGTATGATCCAGAAGGAAAGGAGCGTTTTTACCCACACCGTGCAGGGTTTCACCCACTGGACATGTGCAGGTGAAGTGTCACAGGAAGCTGTCTGAAGCTCAGCACGGGAGGACATCGCTCGGGGTGGCTGTAGTCTCCAGCGAAACACCCGAGGACAACTCGGATAAACCCGGTTGGGAATAATCAGGGAGTGACCCCAAACGCTCCGAGGTAGGTGCACGGGTGAGCCTGCAGGGTCCCTTCCAGCCCCGTCTGCTGTCCCGTGAGCTGGCACCGCCACCGAGGCTCGCTGCGTGGCTCTGACCATGGGGCAGCTGGGGGCGGCCTCCCTGCAGGGGGCTGCTCTCAGGGCGCGGGGGCACAGGGACCAGGAGGTGGTGGTGTCCCCCACTGCGGTGGGTCTCTGCCCTACGGAGTCCGCTTACAGCTGTCATATTCAAGTATTTAGCTTCATTTTTGCAATTTCTGTGCTTTAATTGGGGTGTGAGGGCTGCATTTGGGAGGCCTTCACTCTGTATTGCTAGGCCCTACCACGTGTGTCACTGGGAAACTTTTCATGCATCGCACTGCGGGTGGGTCATGACAAAGCTTCCCACGGGAGTGACACCCAAGTGTTCTTGTATTTCACATCGCCAGCAAAAGGCTGGACTCAGGTGCTGAACTTGATCTTGCAGAGATGTTCAGAAAGTGGCACTAATGGAAGTTGTGGACAGAGTACAAAGACAAACTTGCTGCCAGCCTGCGCGGGCTGGGGTGTTCGCGTGCTCCTGTGGGAGTCCCGCGTGAAGCTGCGCTGACTGCAGGTTGCAGTGACCGCTGCCGAAGCGGCTGAGGAGGACACACGGATGTAGGCTCGACTCCTTCACGCTGCAGCTGGGCAGCTCGATTAGCAAGTAGGTAAATGGCAATGAACGCCTGCAGCCCCTGTTATTTCTACGGAAATGAGTTCTCTTACGAGATTCTAAAATACGGGCTGAAGGTGCCCCATCAGTCCATTCCTGGAGACGGGATATATCCTAAAAATGACGCTCCTTGCTGGTTACTGTCTGCACCCTGGAACTGCTGCTCCCATCCGGAGTCAGGAGCTGGCTCCCGGCCGCTGGGGAGCCAGCGCCCGGTGCTGAGCAGCAGCGTGCGGAGCGGGAGGAGGCTTTGGGGCTGCTGTGTGTAATGGCAAGGCATCCCCACGTAACCATGCATACCTGTTGCATCACCCTCCTGATGTTTTAGGGGAAGGCGATTCCCTAGCTGCTTGTAAGGCAGCCGCATCAACAAACAAAAGGAGCCGCCTGTTCCAAAAGCAGTCGTGTGAGACGTGTCGCACGGGAAGGGGCTGCGAGGCTTAGGTTGGTGTCTTGTCGCTGAGCGTGGACGCTGCTTGGCACAGGGGAAGAGTCCCGAACACGAGGAGTGTGAGGAGGAGGAGCTGGCAGCCAGCGCCGAGGTCTGGGAAAGTGGCAGTGGCCCCCCAAGCCAGGGGGACGCCTCGCGGGGTGCTTAATGGTGCTTCGCACCTCTTCCTTCCAAAAAATGTGCCCGGTTGCTTTTCTAATCCGTGTGGCATGGGCAGAGCCCTGGGGTAAAGATGTCCACGGCTTCCCTGCGCGTTTATTTTGGGCTGCTGCTTTGTAGCTTCACTGGATGTTGCGTGGTGCTCGTGCTGGAGGAGGCAGCCCTTCCCTGTTCGTTTCCTCAGATGGCCTCGGGTTTTAGAGGTCTGTTGTATCCATTAGCTGATAAAATGTTTTCCAGATTGGAAAGTCTTCCCATATTATTGTTTTATAGAAACTGCTCCATGTATTTAATCACCCTTGGTTGGGCTTCTCTGTACCTCTTCTAATTCCTCAGTATGTCCGTTCCGAGGTGAGGAGGAGGAAGAACGACCAGAAGGACCGCAGGACCTGGTTCATAAGTGACAAAGCCAGTCTGGAACGCATTCCTGTGCTTGTAACGTTGTTTTCCCCATATGCACCACATAACGTTCATTGGCATTGAACTTAATCTGCAGCCCTGTTGCCCCGCTGCTCGGCAGGGAGTTATTTCTGCCGGCTCTTCAGTCGGCCTGATTTTGGTGCCACGACTAGCAGCTGGAGGTGTTGCTGGTGTTGTCAGCGTCGTGCCTTTTTTCCAGGTAACTCGTGAGGCTGCTGAACGGCCCAGTTCCCTGTGGGGCTGGTTACCTCCTTCTATTGAAAGGATCGGACGTTTGTTATGATCCTTTTTTAACCTCTTGCAATCAATTTCTGGCCTTATGAAGGTGAGAGAGTCACAGAACCATCTAGGTTAGTAGAGACCTCCAAGATCACCGGGTCCAACCTCTGACCTAACACTAACAAGTCCCCCACTAAACCATATCACTAAGCTCTACATCTAAATGTCTTTTAAAGACCTCCAGGGATGGTGACTGTAGCACACGACTGCTTAGCTTTTCAGCAGTCCCCGGTAAGGAGTTCACCCGCACCCACTTTGAGAAGCCTAGCTAGACTTTCTGAATTGAATCTCCAGTCTCTGTACTTCGTTATAGCTTTAGAGAAGTCAGTGTTAACAGATTTGTGAGGCTGACTCTTCTACAACGTGTTGTAATTATTGTCCTCCCATCCCAAAATTCTGTTAGCTAGTTTCTACTGACTTCAGAGCCCGTGCGTGGTGATCTGCAGCTTGCCAGGTGCTCCCCGTAAGCGCTGGCCGAGCACTCCCCACCTCTCCCCGTGGGGCAGAGGCTGCTTGCTCCTGCTGGAGTTCCTTCCCCCGAGCTCTTCATCCATGGAGATGGATTGACGCTTGCTTTAGCTTTTCTTCTATGGCTTTTTGTATTCTCTGTTCTTCCGTATCCCGATCATCTGTTGGCCCTGCAGACTCCCTGGCAGGCTCGCTCCTGGTATCTGAATTGGGATTTATTATTAGTTCTTATACCTCCTTCCAGCTGTTCCTCCACTCCTTTTTGGCCTGCTGTATAATGTTCTTGTACATAGTGTGCAAGATTTTTTCTCCTTATTTTCCTCATTTAGACACATCTTCAACTCCTGACCAAATTTTCTGATGCGGTAGGCCTTTCTTCTGAGCTTCCCATGGTTCCCATACGGTATCTTTAGATAGCTTCTGTTATCACCAAACATTTTGCTCTTCTAATTCCCCTTAAGGCTTTTTAAACACAATCCCTTCTTTTTTAACGTAGTCCGCATTTTTTCCTTTGCTGTTCTGCAAAGCAGTGGGTTTTTATTTTGGACTCTTACTCCTGGAAATGCTTTGGTTGTCCAGTGAGGTTTTCACGTGAAAGCAGAGCCACTGTCCAAACCTGCTGCCTGAACCCTTGATGAACAGAATAGTAACAGAATTGGTGCTGATCTTATTGACAGGGAGGTTCAGTGAAAAATATATTGGATGGCAAGTTCTGAGCTCAATAACTCCTCGATTATAGCGAAGGAATTGAATCACAGCTTTACAGTTCAGTAGGCTTTGATAAAATATCCTCAAGTAGGTTTGATGCATTTGAAGACGTCTTTTGGGAAAGGCTTGCCACCATTTGTTGAAATCTTGTGTGTTCCTTGGTGCTTGCGAGTTCGTCTCTTCCGAAACTCCTGGCAGTCTTTAATGATAGTGTTACAATCACTGTGACTTCTGTTTATCTAAGTAAATGCTGAATTCTTGACTGCAGGAAATGAATTAAAAGCCAGACGCTACAATCCGATTGTCTCTTTTGCCGTCTTTCTACTTATCTCATTAGGGTAGGAGTTTGCTACTGTCAGTTGCCAAAGGCCTGGAAAAATACAATGTTGTGGTTGCACTCTTAAAATTCATTTGCAGCTGGTGCATTGGAATCGTGGAAGAATCCGCCTTGCCTAGAAATCCTCTGAATATTCCGCTGAGCGGCAAAGCAGGGCTCTCTGGAGGCCATGCAGACGTTGACCTGGCCAAGAACTGATGTGCTCCTTGATGTGCTCATCCCAGCTTCACCAGAATGTGATTTGGAAGGGAAGTCTTCCTGGTATTTACAGTGGTAGCTTCTGATTTGTGATTCTTAGCTTTTATGTTTCACGGTGGGTTTTAAAATGGCATCGGTATAACTTACTTTCCTCTTACAGATGGAGAAATGAGTCCAGAGAGGACAAACCTGTCCGAAACTTTGCTTGGCAGCTTAGTGCCAACATTGGAAATTAAAATTTCAGGGATTCTGGGTGTGCCCTGCACCTTTTCATCTCTAGAGTAAACCTTCTCCTACTTAATTTTGCAGGTTTTCTATCATGTGTCTCCATGCGCTGCCCTGTGTGAGGGGTACGCTAGTAATACTTCTGAAATTGTATTAAATGATGCTAAAACCGTGTTTTAAGAGAAGCTGCCTCATATGATCTTGTTTCTTTCTGTGTACTAAATAGTGGAGCCTAGATCATTGCTAACAAAAGTCAGGTTGGGCAAGAGAAGAAAAGATTGGGAAATGTCAGGAAGAAAAGATTGGGAAATGTTTTCATGTGTTTGGTAAGACGTCGCTATTCTTTGCTTCGTTTGGCTGGATGCAAAAAGAGGAGTAAACTTTGAAGCTGTGTGGTCTGCCTTCTGAATCTGGATGCTTGTTATTTGTGTAGATATCTGTTGTTTTAGGGCTCTTCTCATGGAACATCCCACCACTTCACCCATACCAATTAGATGGAGTCTAATGCCTACTGCGATACTCGTTATTTTAGGAAGCAAAAAAAGACCTTTAATAGGAAATGGATTCAATGAGTTGCTGCACTTCAGCAGGAGTTCAGCTGAGGTTCTTCTCTTATGGCATGAAGGTCCAAAAGACGCACTGAAAGTGGGTTTGGAAGCTTATTTTGAGCGTTGGTCCCTCTTTGGTAGCTGCTTACATTGTCTGCGATATTATGAGTACTTCTCAAAGCGGTTTCTTTTTGAAAGCTGGTTTAAAAACTCAGTTCAACTTTTTAAATACTGTTTTGGCCTTTTGTGGGATGGAGAGGATGTAGTCTGAAATCACGCTTACTGAAGAGTTTCTGCTTTCTAGATACAAGAAGTAGCCTTCCAGGAGGAGTGCCCAGCAGAGAGAACGGGGGCAGTTCTGGAGCCTCGTTTCCCCAGGGGCTGTGTCAGGGTTGACCCGTTGGAGCCTGCGGCCTTCGGGAGGTTAGCGCCTTGGTCGGGGTTTTCCCATAGGAAGCGTTCTGCTCCCCGTGACCCGTGTCCTCTCGCAGCACAAAGCACCTTATTCTTCTCATGGGAACGCGAGCGGAGAATGGGGACTGGGTGTTAGAGCTGATTGTGTGGCGTTTCTCTGAAGGAGGGCCGTGTCTCGAGCTTATTTCTTGCTTTCCCATCTCTCAAGTCTTCAGAAGTGCTTCGTCCCTGGCCCTGGTTGGAGGAGAATTTGCGCTTGGCAAGTGAGATGTGCTGAGAAGCGGGTTCCCGTGGCGTGTTCCCCTCTTCCTTCCCCTTCTGCTGCTGCTGCCGGGACGTTTCGGGCTGGGAGCAGAGCTGCGGCGGCTGCTGGCACCAGTCGCTGCTGGAGGGATCAAAGCGGCAGCGGCTGCTGGCATCTCAGGGCTACGAGCTGCCTCTGCAGTCCAACAGGGCAAGAAATCTGTTTTTGCTTTGGTTCGTGGACGATCTGACCTCTGGGTGTTTTGTGCCTCTCGGCTGGCAGCGGCAGGATGCTGGGGAGCTTTTGGGTTTTTTGGTTGTTTTCGGGGGGATGTTGTGCTGAGTTTTGGGCATGTAGTGAACCCAGATCCGTAGAGAGGACCGAAGAGGGATCGGAGACCTTTGTGGGTTGAGGGCAGGCTACAAATCAGGCGGTGAGCTCTGTATCTGTGATGGCTCCCGCGTTTCCCTGAGTGTCCTGGAATAGCCCAGGAGTGCGTGAGATTCCTGCAGCTGTACGTGTGTACAAATATGTGCCTGTAGGATGTCGAAGTGCTGTGTGAAGGAGGTGGCACAAGGATGTGAATGAGGTATTGTCCTTGGTGGGTGCTCTGCCTGTGGCTTGAGATCTTAACTGGACCCCAAATCCATTTTTCCCTCGTTTTGCAGTAGTTTTGAAGCAGTCTGGCTACCTTTGTCTCGAGCAGAGTCCTGCCGTCTCCTCTTATTTTGTGATGACTGAAGGTAGAAGCTTAATACCGATACCTCTGGGGACGGAAGATGCTTGGGAAGCCCGTGCTGGCCTGGCAGATGCAAGAGGGATGATTGCAGCCCCGGGAGGGTGACTTGTTGCTGAAAGCCCCGCAGGAGCTGAGCGATCAGCAGTCACAGAGATCTGCTCTGTTGGCGTCCTGCGTTCCCAAGCTGTGATCTAAGTGGAAATCGCTGGGCGAAAGTTCGTGTTGAAATTTAGGTGTAGGACTTTGCTATGGGCAACAAGATGGAGCAAAATGTTTTACGTATTGAAGTGCCAGAAGAATTCCTACAGAACAGTTTCTTTCTTTCCCCCCACCCCACTTAACCAGATATGGTTTTATGACTACCTAATGCTGAGGCATGCTCCAGAGAGGCTTTTTTGGAAGACTCGAATGTTTAAATATATTTATCTTTTTAAAAAAATAAAATACTGTCCATAATGAAGGAGAAAGCTTTCCCACACTTGGTAATTTTGCCTCTAACCATGCTGTGGGTTAATGCTGTCTGAGCTGCTGCCATTTACGTGCACAGTAGCTGCCTGTCAGTAGCAAAGGGAGGTTTTCCTTGCAGCCTGTAAAACGCTTTCCGGCAGAAACGTGGAGTTTGGGATGCGCAGCTACTGCTGGGTGAGACAGAAGCCTTTCTCTTGGGAGAAGCAGCATCACCCAGCGTCTGCTAGCCTGAATTTATTCTCCCTGCAAGAAATTCCACGTCTCTTCCTTTGCTGGAAGGACTTCCTTACAGAAGTCTTGCTGCTTGTAGGAACTTGCAGCAGAGGCAGCGATCTAGAGCAGCAGTAGGAGGCTCCCAAGCAAGTATAACGGTTCCAGCATCCACACTGCTATGGAATAAGCCCTTTCTGCTCACATTTAGGGTGCAGTTTAATATTACCGTAGTTTGGACTCTCTTGCTGGTACACCCCTTTAGTCAAGAAGCGCAAGAGGCCGTTGGGGTTCCGTGTGTCCCAACCTCACGGCTGGTACAGGTGGGGACGACAGCCTTTGTCTGAGCGTGGAGATCTTTTGCTGCACTTCTTCACCTGAAACCTCAGTGAATGACCTTGGCGAAGCACGCAGGATGGCCCGGGGAGCTGCCAGGAGCGCCACGGGCAGGCAGGCTGCATGGGGAGGCACCCAGCACCCGGCCAGCAGTGCCTCCAGCCCCGGCTGCTCTGTGCTCCCCTGAAACCCTCGGGGATCAGCCGCGGGGCCCGATGCTGAGCCGCCGGCTGAGCGCCTGCGCAGCGCTCCGCCACGCGCTCCTCGTCGGAGAAGAGCTTTATGGGTTGGAATTGAATGGGGTCTGCTCAGCTTTCAGGCAGGGGGGACCTGCTGCCACACACCAGGAGTCCTGGTGAGCCAGGCTGGGCTGCTGCAGGGCTTGGATGGCGCTTCTGAGCTGGTGTACGCCGAGGGAGTATCAGGGAGGGCTGCTGAGGCTGGGAGCAGTGATAGGCGCCTGCTGCTCCACGCTGGTGTTCAGTGCGGGTCGGAAAGCTGCTTCACCTCGTGACGGCGGTCAGCACGGAGTAGGTTATGAATTAAGTGGTGTGTGACAACTGTTTTTAGCTGGGACGGGACCCCCTTGAAAATATGAAGGTGTTGGGGCATTTGTTTTACGTTCTCTCTGCCTGCCTCGCGCTGTGGTTGAACAGCAGGTGAGTGACACGGTGCTTTTTCTTGCTGAGGTGGTAGAAGCCATCTGGAGTTGCGGTGTTGGGTACGAGAAGAGGTTTTGGCTGCTGGAGAAACTCATTTGCCACGTGTCAAGGTGCTGTACCCCAGGAAAAAGGGTGGCGACCTGGCGCGCAACGCGGCGTGTCGGAAAGTTTTGCTCCTCAGCCTCACCCCCCATGCTCCCTCGTACGGAGCCTGCTCTGCTTTGGGGCAAGTTGCCACTTGGACTGTGGTAGCCAGGTGGTTTGGGCTAAACCTTGCTCTTTTGAGCCTGCTGTTTGCTTTTGTTTCCTACTCTACATCTCTGACCCTCAGTGCTATGCTTGCCTTTTGCAAGCGAAGGGCACGAGGCACGCCACGTACGGTGTTGCAAGGGCAGAAGGAAACATCCCGAGGTCTGCTTGTCTCCATTCAAACTTTGGCTTGGATTTGCAGTCATGCACAACAGGAAAAAAAAAAACTCTGAGTAGATTCTATTTTAATATTTGTCCTTAACTCAGAGGCTTTATTTTGAGTTACCTAACCTCTGTTTGGGAAACTGGCTTTGAATAGGAACTGTTCCTGCCTTCCACTTTCATGAGCATAAAGCTAACAGAGATTTCAGAACTGGATATGCAACCCCCCAAAAACCAGTAAGCACATGTTAGCTTTGGAACACTCAGGTTTTCCTTTTAATGCTGATGTTTCACATCAGGTGAAGCAAGTAAATGGGAAATTCTCTTTGCATTCAGTAGAAGCTGTTCCCGGTGGGATGCTGTCGCCGGGATCCCTGGTAGAGGACGAGGCTGGTCGCGCTGTTTTTGCGCTTTGTCTGAACTTGCTTTTATTTTGGCTGCCTTCCCCCTTCTGTGACTGGTGAGTGCTTGAAACACTTTTTTCTTCCAATCCTTGCGTTTGCAGTATGCAAAACCTGCGTTACAAGCGTCAGTGGGGCTGATGTGAGGCACGTTCCTTTTTGTTTCTTCCCCTTTCCTGCTCGCTTCAGCCCAGCCGTCAGGTTAAGCTGTGTCCTGCTGTTGTGACAGGACAGCCGTGGAGTGCGGATGCTGAAAAGCAGCGGAATTCTGCTTTTAAGGACTTTTTAATGTTTGGTTTTCGTCTTCTGCCTTGAGGTTAGGGGGATAAGCCTTATATGCGAGCCCCAACGTAGCTGTCTAGCTCTAGCAAGCCTCCTGTTGAAAATATCACCAGTGAGATGAAGTTCAGATGTTCCAACTTACTTTTCTGCGTTTCCTTTCCCCTTCTAGTAACACAGGCTGAGTTATCAGTTCCTGCTGTACGTTCACCAGGGGTTTGATGTTGCTTTCAGCGGTCAGTTCGGATTAGGAAGCTCGTGTGTGCAGGGGTTTCCTGCATGGTTCCACTCCGTGAACAGCTCTGGAAGATGGTTTTATTATTGGAAGTTGAAAGTAAAATTTGTTTTGTTTGTTCTCTCTTGAGCTCAAGAATCGAAAGGGGTGGGGGGGTAGGCAGTTCCCTGCGTCTAGGACAGCGATGTCGATCCGTCCGGCAAGGCCTGGTGCCTTGCTGAAAAAGGTATTAGCGAAAGTATTTGTCCAGGTTTTTCATTTGGTCGTTAGGCCGATGTACCAGTGCTTCTGTTGCTAAAAATCTGATTATTTTAGTTGTGTTTCTGGGAAAAAAAAAAGTAGACTATTTTAAAATGGGCATTAAATAGAACTTCACCTGAAATTAAAAGCGTGATGGTTGTACTCAGGGTTTGCTTTCCCCTGTACGTGCTCTGGTGTAGCTGAAAGTGAGCGCTTAGGAAAATAGAAAAAAGAGCACCTGTGGTGCCTGCTCCAGCTTCGGAACGTGTGAAGCTCGGGGAATTTCTAAGCTGGATGTGTATAAATAACCCTTAATGGTTCCCTGCCTGCCAGCCTCCTCATCCCGTGTGCTGTCCCTTCAGGACGGTGGCGGTGAGGAGCTCAAAATGCCAAGGGGCTTGTAGTGGGGCAGCCTAAATTTAGGTCTTGTATGAATTATCTGGAGCAGTCATGAATGGCATCTTCCTGCGGACAAAGCAACTCTAGTCGTGTCCTTCGAGTCTCTCACCGGCCCGGTCTTATTCTGAAGAAGCCAGGAAAACTGTCATTATTTCCTCTCGGATAAAAACATAAAACTTTGGATAATCGTGGCTTTGAACTACAGAAAAACCTGTCTTGCACTCAGGTCTTTTGCTTCTGAGTACGCTGCTGCGAACCCTATGCTTTGCATAGCCCAGTTAAAAAAAAAGACAGGAAAAGGTTTCTTCAGCTCCATCGTTTCCAAAAATTCGCCTCGTGCTCTCCTCCCTCCTGTCGGGATCCCCTCGGGTGCTGCTGGCGGTCACAGCCCTCGGGCTGGCAGCGTCCAGGAGCAGCTCCGGTGGGCGCGCGGCGCTGAGCAGCCCCCGTCCTGGGAAAGCCTTTCTGCAGCAAGTTGGTGGCGTTTGCCTTCATTTATTTATTTTTCCTCATGAGCTTGCTTGCTTTCTGATTCCTAGGTGGATACGGCGCCCCTGAAGCGCTGCACATGCTGGAGCTGCCCGACGCCCTGCTGTACCCCGGGATGGCAGCGAGGTGACGGCTGCTGAGGATGACCCTGACTGAAAAGCTGCGCGAGAGGATATCGCGGGCCTTCTACAGCCACGGGCTGCTCTGTGCCTCCTACCCCATCCCCATCATCCTCTTCACGGGGCTCTGTATTTTGGCCTGCTGGTAAGTCACCAAGTTCCGTTCATTCCAGGCGGCTGGGCTCTGGGTGCTGCTTTGGGGGCTCTCACAGCCACGCTCGGGTTCCCCTGTTTTGTGGGCTATCCCAGAAGTCGTTTTTCTTTTATTTATTTTTTCTTAAATGTAGATTTTTGTCATCTTTTTATGTGGGACGAAAGAAAGGACAGGGAACAAAGTATCTTCATGTGGTTTAATAAGTAAATAGTAAAAACTGGTTAGTAAATCAATAAGTAAAAGTGATCCCCAAACACCTGGTGGAAGACATCAAAATCATAAATTGAAAATGGGGAGAAAGTAAGTTGGTTTTTCTCTCCATACTTACGTATTCTGGTCTCCCTGAAACTTGTACTCTTCAGCCCTTGCCTTGGTATAAATGTCTTGTTTGTTCTCGTGAATTTTCTGCTTTCCTTGGGGATTGAGGTTTGAACGTGAGTTGTAGCTGAATGTATTTTCACAATCAGAAATGTTACGTTTCTTGTAATGATTTCCAGTGAGGCAATGGAAATACCTACTGGAGCTGTGAAAACTTTGGTGCTCAGATCTGTGCAGAGACACGCGCACGCATACAGGTTCTGTCTTTGTGGTTTTAAGTCTAAGGATCTTGTCTCCTGTGGTCAAAATAAGCCATATGTGGTAAGGCCTTCTGCTTTTAGAAGGGCTCCACCTGTGTTGATACAGGACAGTTTTTCTTTGAGCGTTGCTGAGGGTAAGACAGACTTCTTCAACACATCAAACATAAAAAGGCTATTGCAGTGATTGTTTTCGAGCACTGAAAACCCGTGGGATCACTTCTCGTGCCTATGGCTCCTGAAGGTTGTGAGCAGCAGCAGAGGCACAGCACAGAGCCAGTGCTTTTCTGCTTTTGCACTGCTTTGTACGATTTAAGTCTTAATGATGAAGTTTTATTTTCAGTTCTTTTGTTGGGCAGAAATATGAAACTTTTACAAGGTCAAAGCAAGTGGATTCTTTGTTCTGTCTATCTTTTGTTGATATGTTTGCAAGTAATTATCTATTGACTTCAGCTCTGCTGGATGCAGATTTCAGATTCAGGGCTGCATTAGCCAACACGGAGGTCCACCACGAGTCCCAGATCGCCATGCCACAGCTCTCTTGCTTGCTTATTGCCTCTTCAGAGCTCCCAGTGGCATTAGGCTCCTATTTTCAGTTACCTTTCAGGTGCTGTTACTGGTAGGAATTTAAGATGGCTGCTTCAGTATAAAATGTTTATCCATACCCGTGTTGCATGCTGGGAGGGATCAAAATAAAAACTGCTTCTTAATGCCCTTCCTAAATTTCAGATTTCCCTGACAGGAGGAAATCTGATGTAGGATTGCTAGCATCTGCCCTGGTCAGAGCTTGGATGCATCCTGTCTTTCTGGTATTGTGTTCAGAGCAATTCGAATCAAGGTGTCTTGCACAAAGTCCTCAAAAAGTCCTCAAAGTCCTCGCACAAAGCTTCAAACCAGGGCCTCTTTGGCAGATTAGCAGCTCGTAATTGTGGAAGTGTCTGCTTTGCTCAGTGCTGGTATTTGAGGATTTTGTAATTATTGGCTACCTTTAGACTGCAGAAGCTTGTTGAGTACATCGAGCATAGTCAGTAGTGTGTGTTTTTGTTAAACAAGTTACTGAAACTCATTAAAAAAAATGGCCCTAGAAGGGACAGGGTTTAAAAAATACGACACCCTTTGAGGGCAAGAGTGCCCTGACAAAAACTGGAAGTGCAGCTTAAAGTTATCCTTCTCTAGAAACAATTTCTGGGGATGTTTCAGTTCCTGTTCTGTGCTGCCCTGTGTTGACTGGTGTTAACTAGGTGTTCATTCTGGCTTGGAAATACTGGAAGTAGCAGCACTAACTAGGCCCAAACTGTTCCGGGGTGCAGCCCTTCTACACCTGAACATTTCAGCGTGGTGAGGCTGAGCTCGTACAGGATATCTTACAGAATATCTGTGAACAGGCTTCTCTGAGGTACTTTCTGGAAATTTAGTTTTGGGTTGAGGTTTTCAGGTCTTCCTCTTAGTCTGAGGCCGAGGCCTGGCCTCTTTGTTATTGACCTGAACTTGGGGGTGGGTTGCACCCTCAGCAAGTTTGCAGATGTGATAAACTTCCCGTATCATGAACGGGAAAACTGAATGAAGAAAGGAGAGCGGCTGTGCTGCTGGACAAGCCGACAGGAACCTCGTGAAGATCAACAAAAGGAACTGCCAAGTCCTGCACCCGGGGCAGGACAGCCCTCGGCACCTGGAGGCCAGCCCCTGGGGACAGCTTGGCAGAGAGGGCCCTGGGGGTCCTGGTGGGCACCGAGGTGACCAAGACCAGTGATGTGTCCTCGTGGCAAAGGCACCACCAGCCTCCTGGGCTGTGTTAGGAGGAGCACTGCCTGTAGGTGCAGGCAGGGGACCCTGCCCCTCTGCTCCATACCGGTGAGACACCCCTGGGGTCCAGGAGGGAGCTGGACACGCTGGGGAGAGCCCGGTGCGGGGCCAGGAAGATGCCGCAGGGCCCGGAGCCCCTCTGCTGTGAGGAGAGGCCGGGAGAGCTGGGGCTGCTCAGCCTGGAGCAGAGGAGGCTCCGGGGGATCCCGGCCGTGGCCGGCAGCACCCGCAGGGAGGTGCCGAGAGGCCGGAGCCGGGCTCTGCCCAGCGGTGCCCCGGGCCCAGCCTGGAGCCCGAGCAATTTTCTTTGAGCTTGGTTTTTTTTTACTGTGAGGGTGATTAACCACGGGAGCAGATGTCCCAGGGAGCTTGTGGAGTCTCCCTCCTTGGAGATCTTCAAAGGCCGCCTGGACACGGCCCTGATGTAGCTGCTGTGGCCGACCCTGCGCGAGCAGTTGCGGCCTAGCTGAGCTCCAGGGCTGGCCTCAGCTCTCTGGGATCATGTCCGCCTGCTTCTCCGTCTATAAAAGTCAAAGATTATTAAGTAGCTGCGGGATGCAAATGATTAACAGGAGCTGGTTTCAACTCCCTTTTAGTTTTCTCCGGAGCCAGAGCTGTGTTGATTTATCAAGGTGTTTGAAGTGCTCCCCCCCAGCCACGCTTCCTTCCTGATAAGTCATCTTCTGTGTTTTCAAACGGAAAGAGGAAGCGGTGCTGAAAGGACCGCACATCCTCGCTATTGAGCGATCTGAGAGCGGCTCCTGTTTTCTGGGGCTACGTAGCCTTGCAGTTGCAGTCCACATATTGTTTGTGCATTTAAAACAAGAAATACAACTTATATCCAGTTACAATACAACAAAGCCATGTTATCGGCTATCAGCTGCATTGTATTTTGGGCTCCTTGACTTGTACTAGAATGCGTGTTCTTGCCAGAGCTTCAGTTCGGTGAGCGGTTCGTAAGCACGAGTATGAGAGGGCTCCTCCTTACTAGCTCTGCCTGGAATAATCTGATATTTGTGGCGTGTGGCTGCGTGCAGTTGTTTGCTCTGTGGCCAGCACAGCTAGAGCTGTTGAAAGCTCACTCCTTAACAAAAGGGTAGGGACTGCAATGGTAGAAACCCAGAGCAATATATTCAGTAGCTTTTCAGATTGCCCTGCACTAGAATCCTTCTAAGTAAGTATTTTCATGAGATTCAGTGAAATTTTACTATTTTGGAGGGGCAGGGTGCCAAGGCCGAAGGCAGGACAGCAACTTCTTAATCAGGACAGCAGATTGTCTGAAATGGTTCACAATGATAGAGAAATGGAGTTGGCCAACAGTCACTTCACTCACTAGCTCTGTACGGGGAAGGGCAGGAAACTTCGAAAGTATTGTAATAACTAATCAGGAGGGTGCATTTTTAGCTAATACACGAACTCACTTTAGGCTGAAGTTGCCTTGCACTTGTCGTACGGTGCGTGTTTCCTTCATTGCGTGCTTACCACGTCCTTCTGCTCTTCCCTGGTGCCTGCTACTGGCCACTGCAGGACGAAGGCTGCTGGGTTTTGGGCTTTGTCCCAGCCCATGATAGCTCGCTGGATGTCCGGTGGGTTCAAGCAGCGTCCATCCCGACGGCCTTCCAGGGTGCCAGAGTGGCAGCAGCAGTCGGGCACGTTGCCTGCTGGCTGTGGAGCCATTGCAGACAGGAGTTGCTGGCTGGCTGCTTCCCACGGAAGCTTTCTGATGGTGGGACGAGGAACTCGGTGGTGGCCACGAAGCGACACAGCTGTGTTTTTTCTTTTTTTTTTCTGTAGTCTTGTTGGGAGGGCTCTGAGTAATGGTCCTTGGCAGCAACCTACTGCTGGGATTTGGTGTTCTTCAGAAGTGTTCTTTCTCCAGAAGTCTTTCTAATGAGGAAAGATGATACATAAGTGAAGTGTTCCAGTGGGTTTTATGCCGACGTTTACCAACAAGGAAGGAGCTGTAACAACTTGTTAAGAGCGTTGCTCCCTGTCCCCGAAGTGTGTGGAAAGAAGAGACAGTGGTAGAGTAAAAAGGAAACATTCTGTGTTCTTCCTACTTAAACATATTTATTTAGCCATGTAACCACATCTAAAATACAGCATTTTGCTAAAGCAAGGGTGGATCCTGCAACCTGAAGTCTTGAAAGGGAGAGAGGTGGAACACTCTTCTCTTCTTCTGTACCTGTGTGCACCCAGAATTGAGGAGAGCTGGTAAAATCCTACTGCAGAAGAAATTAACTCAGCTGTTCTCATTTTCTTCCACAACACATCAGTAAACCAAGCCCGTCTTCGTGTTCAGATGTTCAGCTAACTCTTAAAAGCTGGAATAAACCACCTGGCCCACGATTACCGAAGCACAGAGCCATGGAGTGGCTGAGGCTGGAGGCCCCCCCCGGGTCACTGTGGTCCCAGCTGTGCTCCAGCAGCACCCAGAGCTGGTGCCCAGCCCCACGGCCAGGCGCCGCTGGACGCAGTGTGCACACACACACACACACACACGTGTACACACCCTTCTCAAAGCATTTTACTGTCTTACAGGCTTGCACTATCCCGTGCGGCAACCCAAGGAGCTGAGTTGCTGACAGCTTCTTCGTGTTCCAAATCCACAGAGAATACAGCTGCCGGTGGGAGCGCATGATGAAACGAGAAGCAAGTTGCGTGTGGCCAGACCTCTCTTTGCTCTCAGAGAAAGGAAACTGGCAGCACAGAGCAGGGGGAAGCCGTACTGCTGCTGCTCAGACCTTTGAGGGCCCTGTCAGTGGGAGGCAGTGCTAACCAAACACAATTTATTCAGCAGCAGGTATTGTTTAGGCACTTCGTAAGGCCGAAGAGGGACCTGTTGCTGCCAGATATCTGGTCCCCTCTACCCACCGGCAGGACCCTTTTTGTCAAGCATCAGATCTCATTAGCAACGGGATTTCAGGTTGTTCTGTCTTGGTGCTGGTTGGTTTGGGCCCGAAACAGTAAGAGCTTGTTCTGCAGCATGCGAGGTGGAGGCGGTAGCTATTTTAAGGCCGTGCATCTCCGCCCTCGTTGTTATCTAAGACCTGGCAGCTCCACTCTCCTTCGTGTTCACCAGCAGAAGTCTATTTGGGGGTGGTGATCTCCACTTTGATTCTGTGAAGGAGGAATATGCAATTGTAGGGCTTGCAGCCCTGTTGCATTGCCAGCTGCCTCGGGCTGACCTGGCAGGTCTCCATCTTGGCCCTCGAAGCTGTCTTGAAAATATGTAAAGTAGTTGGATGAACATTTTTGCTTGAACCCACCTCGTGCTTGGTAACTGAGAGCTGCTCTTGCTTGAATTCAGCACTGTTGACTTGCAGACAATCTATTTTTCTTCCCTTTTGGATTCGCAGAGGGATGTCAGAGCACGCTGTTACATGAGCAGCTAAAAAGAGCCTTCCTCAAAACCAGCCCTTCTCTTTGAACTTTCCTCTGGCCTGTTTTAGATCTTACTTCTTTCCTCTCCTGTCTCTAAACTTTCCATTCTGGTGTTCACCTCTTCCCCTGATGGTGAAAAAAAAATCTCTAACAGAGAGAAATGTGAGGAGAATCAAACCTGGACGCTAGAAATCGCCATCCTGTAATTCACCTGGAGCAGCTCTCACGTGGTAGGAAGTGCCCATGGAAACGACCCAGGCTTGTCACAGCTCGCTGTCCCTGCAACGTTTAGTGCCTGTGGGGAGCCAGGATGCTTCTGACAACCTTCTTGGTATTTTTATTTGACATTTTTTTAAAGTATCTCTTTATGAGATACTTTTTTAAAGTAAAGTTTAGATATTTTTTAAAGTATCATCTTTTAAATATGCTCTAACATTCGATGTCTGAAATAGTAGGTCTAGTGAGTTTCTTGCTATTTTTTTTCACTTCATTTTTGTTTGCTGTCTCAGGTATCACCGACTAGATCAGCTGCTATCCCGTGGCCACGTAAGGCTAAATAAATTCAAGAACTGATGTTTTAACATCTTACCCAAACAGTCTGCAGTAAGCTTATACCAGAAGGTGTGCCTTGTTTTTAATTTCACCAGGCATTATCAAAACTCTACATAAACCCAAATCCTCAAAAATCACTGTGATTATAAGTAAGTATATGTCCCCCTTCGCTTACTGGGGACATTAATTTCTGTTATAGCTGGCTCAGGAGGAGGCAGCTTTTGGTACAAGTCCCCACAGTAAGTCTTGTTCCTGAGCCCTGCTGCAAAGCAGGGCCGAGACGATCTGTCCTGTCCATCCCATGTTGGGTGCAAGCTATAGGAGGGACACACAGGTGTGTCCACACACCAGGAGCACAGACACCCACTGCAAAGCTCCCAGCAAGGGGGAGTGCTGTGAGGGCAGAGCCACGCACTGGACGTGTCGAGGAAGAGGAAGGAGCCCATCAACGTGCCTGCAGAAACTTTAGGCTGGAGAGAGAAAACCTGGTGCTGTCCTGCATCGCCTGGGGGAGGCAGTCTGAATAACCTGCAGGGTTGGTTGCTGCCTTCTTCCTTCGCTATTCTGTGGATGGATTAAAAATATGCACTGGGTGGAGCATACGGGTCTCTTCTTACAGCATCAGTCCTGTTCCATATTCAGAATTTGAAGAAATGAGTTGCGGGGAAATGCTGAATTTGATTTGGATACTGACAGGCCGACACAGCGCAGGCCTACGAGGGTGGTGGAGTAAGGGAGTCCTGGTTGCCTTGGTTCCCCCGAGAGCTGCAGCAGGATGGGATCCTTAGCAGTGCACATATGTCTCGGGGGCTTTTTTCCATCAGAAATTTCCCTTCTGTTCTTCCCCTCATTTTGTGGCCCTTGGTTCTTCCAAGAAATGCCACTTAATCTTTCCTCTGTTGCGTTTGCATGTGCTTTTGATTTTTTCGGGCAAACGTGAAAATCCTAAGGTGAAAAAAACAACCAACCAAAAAGAACCCGTCCCTTGGTCGTTCAGAAATAGCCACTAAGGAGTTACGAGTCGCTGTGCCCAGTGTTTTGGGAGGTGACTTGCACATCAGGATGGGAGTGGTTGGCTTCTTCCCATGAACGGATTTATTTTTTTTGTTAAATAACTTTTACAACAGAAAAAAACGCCGGATTGTCAACAAACCTTCGTATTAGCAGCAGGCAGGCAGTCTCTCATTGGTCGCATCTTATGGTTCTGTGATTTTCTGATGCCTCTGATGCTTCTGGAAGCCGTGTACGAACTGCCCTCGGTTGGATGGACTCGCTTCCTTCCCAGCTTCTCGCGCAGCTTCACGCAGCAAAAGCTGAGCTTTGTGAACAGCAGGTACACAGCAGGAGGAAACTTCAACAGAGAAGTCGACGACACCCACCTCTACTCCACACTTCCTCCAAACAACCATTTCTGTTGCTAAAAATGGTTTTATGGAGATGTAAATACACCACTAGCAGAGAACCAACATGGAGCAACTGCCAGCCATCTCCAGAGGCTACTTTTTAAAATACAGCAGTGCTCTTTTTTCTGTTTCCCTGGCATGTAAGCTAGCACGTGAAAGCCTTCCTTCGTGGCCTCAAGCACAGAAAGGGCACATCAGAATCCAGGACTGCCTGACGTGCCGTGCCCAGCACTGCCAAAACATCAGTGATGGTGGCCAGGTTGGTGTTCTGCAGCCAGCTGTGGGTGAGGAGGTCGCTAACCTTTCCCGGCTGTTCTTGCTGCTTCCACAGCCCTGCCAGCAGCTCCTGCAAGTGCTCCCTGATCCCAGCTGGGTGATATTACTGCTCATGACCTGGGTGAGGGAACTTCACCAAGTGCTTCAGGAAGCTTATCTGTGCTGTGCGGGTGTTGGGGCACGGGCACAGGCTGCCCGGAGAGGTTGTGCAGCCTCCCTCCCTGGAGATCTGCTGAAGCCACCCGGTGTACGCACAGACACACACCTACACGTGCACGCACACACTTCCAAAAGCATTTCACCGCCCTACAGACCTGCACTGGCCTGGGCACCAGCTCTGGGTGCTGCTGGAGCAGGGCTGGGACCAGAGGGACCCGGGGTGCCCCCATCCCAGCCGCGCTGTGGCTCTGCGGACACAGCTCGCTCTGTGCCGGGCTGGGGAGCGCGGTCGGCGTGGTGGGGAGCATGGTGGCCGCTCAGAGGCACGCTGACAGGTCAGGGACAGGGCCTGATGGAAACCTCGGCAAGCTCAATGAAGGCAAAAAGGCAAGGCCCTGCACCCAGGACAGAGTGGGCCCCGGAGCTGGGCGGGCTGGAAGGCAGCTCTGCGGCAAGGATGGGTCGGGTAAGAGCGAGGCAGCGTGCCCGTGCAGCAGGAGGGCCTCTGCCCCCTGGGCTGTACCAGCAGGGGTGTAGCCGGCAGGGTTACCGGGGCCGTTTGGTCTGACCTCCGCTCATACTGGATTTTGGGGGCTGTGTGTTTTGAGGGGGAGCGAGGCCCACGCTGAGAGTGAGGGGGGTGAGGAGAGAGGGCTGCTGTTCCCAGGCCACACACAGGTGAGGGGGACAAGGGGAAGGCTCCTCCGAGGCAGCAATCTGCTTCTGTTGCATCGTACCCGCTTCAGCTCCTTCCATCTTTGCTTATACCACATAGCTTTCCCTACCTAGCAAGTACTAAGAGAGAAGATCCGTGCCTTCCTTTCGGAAGTGAAGAGAACCCACATCCAAGTTAATTCTCTGCCAGGACTGGGGGCTTCTGCTTTGAAAGGCAGGAATCCAGCACCTGCTGCATCCATCCAGCACCTCCTCCATCCATCCAGCTCCTGCTACATCCATCCAGCACCTGCTGCAGGAATAAGGAATATAGGGAATTGTCCTTCTGAGTCCCTAAAATTTACAGGGGTTACGCAGAGAAATGCACCTCTAGGTACTCTGAATCAGAAGTGTTTTCCACGTGGCCCTTTTTGAGATTTTGTGCCTGTTTTTCAGGCATCAGCGTCAAAATCATTTAGTGAACAAATCATTCTGCTGGTCACCTCTTCGTTCAGCTTTGTTTATCACACCTAGATTTTTTTATTTTAACGTCTTAGTCTCAGTCAGACGCAGGACGCTCGCTGCGTGCCTCTCCCCAGGTTTTGCTGCCAGCAGACCCTGTGGCAGGCGGTGCCACGCGCCTTTCAAAAGGGCTGAAAGCGATTGCTGCCTGTCAGAGGAAAAAGGCTGGGCCGTGTCTCCGGATTGGGTTTTGTGGGGTATTTTGTATTATGATGTACTATGACGTGGCTTTATTTTTTTCTCCCTTCCCAGTGCGCAGTGAAATGACAATCATTAGATGTGTTTTTGTCAGGCTAACAAAAGAGCAAACCTGACAAGCCTTGCTTCCCGTTCCATTGTTCTTTTCCAGCTTTTGTTGTTCAGCCCCAAACCTCGCCTTTAGCTGCTGCTTGCCGCCTCCGTGGCCGGGGATGATTCAGGCTGATCCCTGACACAGCGGACAGAGTCCTGCAGGAAAACGGTGCCAAGGCCTTTGTGTTTATTGCCAGGAAAGCTCGGCCACGCTGACAGCTACGCCAGACAAGGGAGCCCTGATAGCTCATGGTGCATTGGGCACCAGGAGCTGGATCTGGCCTGGAGCTGGGATCTCCGCTCTGTTTCGGCCCTTCCCCTTCCAACTCGCCGGGCATTGTCCCTGTAACAGCAATATTGCTTTTTCCTGACATGGTTTTAGTGACTTTAGAGACCTCTGAAGCTAAAACTGCTATCCTAAACTCTCCGAAACTACAGTATCTCAGTTTTGAGCTAGTTTCATGTATTTATTGTGCAATAGCTGCTGCGGTGACCCGAAGGTCGTAGGAGCCAAGGAGCAGGAAGATAAATATCACATAGCTGCTTTGGTGTCTGGCTGCTGCTGGTGAAATGAAGTTAGCGACAAATACTGGAAACGGCTCAGATTTTAATGAGGAAAACCAGGTGATTAGGATGGGGTTTGGATCAGGAAAGTAGCCACCTCAATACAATAATCATCTCAGTTCTGTGCAGGCTGTGGGATAGTTGATGGCTGTACTTTAGCACTACTGACTTTTAGGTGATAATGAATAATTTAGGTGCGTTCCTGCAAGGAGAACTTGCCTCCTTCTTCTCCCAAGATTCCTACTCATCCCTTTCCAAGAGAGGAAGACCACTTCTCTTGTGCGTTGGAGAAATACATAAATCTGTTATTATGAGAGCTGAAGCCCTGTTTTATTGTGACTGTGTCTCCTATTGTGCAGAGATAAGTTTAAGGTGGGGTGGGCTCATTTTACTCATCCATTCTTTGGGCTCTTCTGGAAGACTGTTTAAAAGCCTAGTTAAAAAAAAAAAAAAAGCACATTTCTCACTTCTGTCTTCACCATAGCTACCCGCTGCTTAAGCTGCCGTTACCTGGAACGGGACCCGTGGAGTACAGCACCCCCGTGAAGGATTACTTTCCACCCTCTCCAGACCCGGTCTTGCAGCAAGGAGACCTCAGCGAGCGCCCTGACTGGGTACGATTTCGGTGTGGGCATGAAAATGATCCAGGAGCTGGAGCAGCTCTGCTGTGAGGAGAGGCCGAGGGAGTTGGGGTTGTTCAGCCTGGAGAAGAGAAGGCTGCGGGGAGACCTCACAGCGGCCTTCAGTGCCTGCAGGGGCTGCAGGAGGGCTGGGGAGGGACTCTTGGGCAGGGGGTGTAGGGATAGGACACGGGGTGACGGCTTTAAGCTAAAAGAAGACAGATTTAGGTTAGATACTCAAAATCTGTCACAGTGAGGGCGGTGAGGCCTGGCGCAGGCTGCCCCCAGGAGCTGTGGGTGCCCCATCCCTGGCAGTGCCCGAGGCCAGGCTGGATGGGGCTGGGGGCAGCCTGGGCTGGGGGCAGGGGGCCCTGGGCATGGCAGGGGTTGGAGTTGGATGACTTTTAAGGTCCCTTCCAACCCAAACCTTTCCATGATTCTATGAAAGTTGTGAAATGCTGTTTAAGGGCCCGTTTTTCAAGGATTAACACGGATAACTTTGTCCTAAGGCAAGCAGTACATCTTATAAAGTGTTACTAGGTTTTACATACATTTAATGAAGGGTTCTAGGATAATGCCCCAGTTTCATAATGCCATATGAAGGCATGCAGTCTCCCTTGAGCAGCAACCAGTTGACTGGTACATATCATACAGGTAAACTCGACTTATGTTCAGGGGTAAGAAATTAATATTTATTTTGCATGAACAGGATGGAGCCCTGATGCTTTCCAGGAAGGCTGATAACAGGTCCAGGACATCAGGAACCAATTGTAAAATGATGCTTTGTAACCCCATTGTTCCTTTTCATTCCAAGGTCTCTGTGAAGCGGAAATTGGCTGTTGGCTTAATGTTTTTGATGCCTCCAGCTCTCCACTCTCTCCATGTGTGCTCTTCTCATTGTGATTGATACCATTTCAACCGAGAAGCTTTTTGCTTTATGCTGTTATCTCAGGTTGATGCTGGCTGATTAAATCTCCTGCTTCGTTGCCTAGTTCTGCTAATTGAGCCCAAAGTTCTGCCAGCACTGCAGCCCCTAGAGCAGGGGACATCAGCCTGGGCACACAGACCAAGAAAAATTAAACGGCACACAGCAGGGTCAGCACAGGTTGGGGGGAACCACCGTGTGGGAGAGGCATCTGTGAGAGGCAGCGAGTCCCCACTGCTGCTTTCCTTCCAGTACCAAATTCAGCAGGATCTGGGAGCCTCTGCCTCACACAGAAGCACAATATACCGATGACAAAATGGTCAGTGGCATTTTGCCTCTGTGAGAAACAGACTCTTTTTGTTCTCCTTAGGTTACTACTGCCATGCTTCACCTCTAACTTGGGAAAGAAAAATATAGTCTGGCAAACCCCTTCCTGAAAGCTTGCCAAGCTGTGAGCTAATTCTGCTAAGCAGCTTCCCACTCACCATGTGTTTTCGTTCTCCCTCTGGTTTTCCCCACAGTATGTTGGTGCTCCTGTGGCCTACATTCAGCAGATCTTTGTGAAAGCTACCGTCTCCCCATGGCAGAAGAACTTCCTTGCCGTTGATGTGTTTCGTTCACCGCTGTCCCGCGTCTTCCAGCTAGTGGAGGAGATCAGAAACCATGCCCTGAGAGACAGGTAGTTACTGTTTGTTAAGAGTTGTGGACGAGGCAGACCCACCCACTGTTGTGCACACCCGTCTTCTAAATTATTCCTACTAAATCTGATTATTGGCTTTGAATGTGTCAGATTCTCAAAATAAAATGAGAGGTCACTGCTGAGCAGTGATGGCATATCCCTCCTGCAGGTACAGCACTTTAGCTTTCCTGCTAGAGAACTTGCCTGTTCTTTAATTACTGATAATTGTCAGGAACCCTCTGGTCAGAGTCTTAGGCAGAAGTCTGGAACGGTCCTCTGAGGTTATACCTTTTATAGCTGACAGCATTTTAACATAATCCTTTTCATAAGCATGTGAGGCTTATATTAAAGCAAGTTCATTTGACCCCACCATGCCTATTGTGAAGCTCTTATACAATTTTGCATGGTCAGGAACCTTCTCCTGACTTTCCACTTTTGGCTGTGTTTAGGACTAGTTTATACCTGCTTGGTTTTGTCCTGACACAGCCTTCGTGCAAAAATAGCTCTCCTCTGCTTCCAGATATTTACTGGGAAAACTCATTCTCCCCACCCCGAATCCTTGTTTGTTAAACTAAATGTAGGAAACTCTCAGCTTACACAGTTAAGATGGTTCTGTGTTCACTTTGTCAACCTGGTTGCTCTTCCCTGCACTGTTCTTAGTGTCTTCCCTGAACAGGGGAGATGAGAACTCTACACAGGATTCTCACTGAAGTCTCTTTTGTGCCTTATTTTCCATGGAAATGACTTTTCTGAAATACAGTGAGATTGCAAATCCCTTTTTCATGGCCAATCACATCAGCATTTGTCAAGTGATTGATTGATGCCTCCATGTCTGTCTCTCTTTTTATCATTTCCAGCTGATGAGCTCCTACCTGATAGCAGAAAATCTTTTTTTTAGTTCCCAAGTACACGGCCTTGCACTTTGTACAGTTAATAGAAATGGTATTAAATTTAGCCCAGCCCTTACAACATCCATTTCAGATACTCTGTTCCCTTGCTGTGTTAGCAGTGTTGCTTTATTTTGTGTCCTTGACAGATGTCTCTATATCTTATTCCAAGGTTTTTAATAAAAACATAAATACTGGTTCTCTGAGCTGTCCGTGAAAAATTCCATTTTGTTTTCTTCAAGACCAGCGGTTGTCCTTTCAGCAGCCCCATGGCCATTTTCCTGTTAACCCATTTCTTTACTGAATTACATTTTTTGTGCTAACTTCTGTCTTTCCTGTGAACTAAAGCATTTTCTGCATGGTGCTGCATCAAAAGCCTTATTGGGCCTGAGTAGATGAGATCTGCTGTGCTTTCCTCATCTAAGAAGTCAAGTATCAAAAAAAAAAAGAAAAAAGGACCACTCCGATTAGTTTGGCATATTCGCACTTTGAAAACCAAGAATACATTTTACACATATTAATTTGCTTCTATTTTTTATAATATGTTTCCCTTTGAGCTCTAAGTTTTTATTTGTTGACAAGTTCTTGGCTGGTTTACTTTCCGAGGACAGAAGGGCTTTCCCTCCTTTTTCTCTCTTTGTTCAGTGAGAATAATGATACTGAGAACAGGCCAAGTGTGGTGAAAAATGGTGAGACTAGAGTCTTTGATCATCCCCTAGCTTTTTAGCCAGGAGCTTTCTTCATTCTTTGTCCTCTAATTCACATAGCTAGGGAACATCTGCTCTTTGTTCGTTTCCTCCTTTCCTGGCAGCATCCTTCATTGCTTCATTTTTGAGTGTTCACTTAACCACTCTACCTGATGATTTGTCCTTTTTTAAAACCAATCCTTGTGAGACAGCTGTCTGCTCTCTGATAATATTTAGAAATGCCACTCATGCTGTTAAATATAGAGCTTTTGCTAGCAGCTCTCAAAGTCTTGGCACTGACATTCTTTCTGTTTTCATGTCTTCCTTTATCACATGTTTAACTTTAGATAGTATCTGGATATAGTTGCCAATTACAGGTGAGAAACAACTTGCTCCTGGTATGTGTGTCATCTGCTCATTGTCTCCCCTTGCTGTGTTACCCTTGATGAGCAATGAGGCAGTGTGGAAGCAAAATTAAACTTACACGGCCACCAGAAGAAAAAGGCTAGGTAGTGATTTAGGCACTCAGACCTGGGATAAGGTCTTCCATTTGGTGTCAGACTTGCATATTTCAAGAAACATCGAGCTTTCAGATAAATTCTGAAATTACCCCAGAAGTCATTATGAAGTTCCTTCCCGTCAGTTGCTTTCGTCAGTGTCAAAGTTAAGTGCAGCTGATTTTCTTAAAATCAAGAAAAAAGCATACTTTTATACTAAGGTGGGACAGAAGCAGCTGACGATTGCTGACAACTGGACAGGAAACACAAAGTGATTATATTTTCGTCAGCTATAACGTTGTTGAAACTGTGAGCAGTCATTTGTGACGTCAGAAGCGACCTGAAATTTGTTGTAGTGTAGCAGGCATTGGCTCCATTCATTATTTTTGGTATTTGTCTCTGAATCTACAACGTACTGCTGGGCACATTGGCTGCACGCACTTGCTTCACAAATAAGAACTTTTACAGGCTTTCGTGCAGTATAAACTGCTATTGCTGTTATGTTTCAAAGTTAGTTAAAGCCTAGATATAAAACAATAGTCTTCTTACTCTGCCTGGAGCTATTATCGGAGGCATCACAGCATCAGTTCTTTTGGGTTCTCTTTCAGAAAACTTCTGTTTCTATAAACACAGTATTTTCTAGCATATTATCTAGTACTTTGTCTTGACAGATGTGACTTTTCTAGGTAGCTTGTCCTATAATACAGATACAAAACAAGATACAGATTCTGGAGGGAGTGCTGACAAAGTCATAACTCAGTCATCGTCGGTTGGGTTCCATATTTTCTCTCTGCAGTCACGATAGAAAAAAATCCTCTAGAGAAGGCATTTTAAAATAGTTCTCCAACACCTTCTCTGTAATCCGTGGGGCTGAAGCCAGGGAAAACTGGCCTCCAATGTCTTAAATTAGCCTTTGTTAAATATACTCTTGTTGCGCAAACCCCTGTGGTTGCCCATGCCATGCTGAGGGAAGTGTTCTCTTTTGGATCAGCTGCTCTGGCTTGTCTGGCCAAATGGTGTGCTGATGGGTTTTGTAACTGAGCAGTCACAGTCAGATGCTATTGGAAGCCCAAGCTGAGTCTTTCCTGAGTTAATAGTTGATAAGGATTATGTAATTGTGCTAACAGGAAGTTCTGGAACAATTCTACACCTTAAATAATCCACCTCAGGCATTCAACATACGTGGAAAGAAATATGCAGAAGAGTTGAAGGTCTTTTAAGAAGAGTTCAAGGGAGCCAGTTTCTCTGTAGACTGGAGGTATCTGAAACGTGGAACTGAAACTTGTGGCATCTAGGATGGGTGAACAGGGAAAGCTATGTGGCCAGAAAGCATGCAGAGAAATGATAACAGGGTTCTGGAGTTTGCACACTATTACGGTGAGGTCCCGGTCTGTGGCCCAAGGCTCCCGATCCTTTGTTATTAGGACAAGAGCGGTAACGTGGCGATGGAGGTCCTTGGGGTATTCATCTCAGCAGCTCTGCCTATCTGTGGAAGTTGTAACATGCACAGCAGTGTCTAATCTTTGTTTGCATTTCAGTTCTGGTGTCAAGAGCTTGGAGGAAGTTTGCCTTCAGGTTACGGACCTTCTTCCTGGCCTCAAGAAGCTGCGGAATCTGCTCCCCGAGCATGGCTGTCTGTTACTGTCTCCAGGGAACTTCTGGCAGAATGACCGAGAGCGATTTAACGCTGACCCAGATATTATCAAAACCATCCACCAGCATGAACCAAAGACTCTACAGACATCAGCTACTCTCAAAGGTAAGAGGCTGAAGTGCCAAAGAAGCCCCCTTTCTATAGGTGTAAAAATAACAGGTAAATCGTCCAAGTCTTTTCGTTCCTCTTAACTCTACGTGTGCTCTAGCCTTTTTCCCTCGTGCTATTGTCTATTGTATTCAAAGACTGTCTCATTGTCACAGACAAACAAACATTCATCCTGCTCCCTCTTGTGCTTTTGCTGTCGTTTGCCTGCATCTACCCCGAGATGACACTGGATCTCATGGAAGTATTTTTGCTTTCTTAATTAAAAAAATAAGTCTGACCATGTCTGGGGTCATACTGTTTCGTAGTTCAACAAGGCCAGAGGAAATGCTGTTCCTCCATTGTCAAAGGAATTTCATAGATTTTTAAAGGAATTTTGTAGATTTAAAGAAATTTCGTAGATAGGTACAGGAAGCTTGTAATATGACAGCTCTGTCTGAAAAGGGGCTTTTTATCCATAAAGCAAGTTTGTTTTAATGGTTATTTTTTGAGCATCCATAACGTATGCACGCTGTGGTTTGGAGCACATGGAACCTTTCTTTGACAGCTCATTCACAAACAAGGTAGAGGTCCACAATATCCTGGGAATTCCTGGAAGTGGAGGTAGTGTTCATCATTATGCATAATTTTCTTTAAGCCTTCGTTCAGCACACCAGATTAACAGGAGAGACATTTAATAGTCCTTTGCGATGCAATACTTCCTGGAACCTCTGTCTCAAGTCCCACACAGGCATGCACAAAAACAAATGTTCCAGGGTTTTTCGGCTGCATCCTTAAAGGTAATGCCTGTCTTTGAAGTACAAATTGGGTGCCCACTTGAAGTGCCTGGACACACAGCGTGGGGAACAAATAGGAGGAATTAGGGGTGTGTGCAGCTGGAGGGCCACGATCTCATTGGGATCACAGAGGTGAGGTGGGGCAGCTCGCAGTCCTGGAGTGCTGCTGGGGGTGGACACAGGCTCCTCGTCAAGGACAGGCTGGGAGGATGAGGAGGGAGAGTTGCCCTTTGTACAGCTGGAGTGCCTGGAGCTTTGCTTCAGGACAGATGATGAGCAATCTGAGAGTTTATAGGTTAGGATTAGAGGACAAACCATCATCTGCTATGGGCTGCCAGATCAGGAAGAAGATGAGGATAGCCAGCCACCACAGGAAGTAAGTTTTTCACTATGTTTCAGAAAACATCCCATATTTTAATTTGTTCCCATTGCCTCTTGTCTTGTCACTGGGCTCCACTGAGAAGAGATGCTCCATCTTTATTTCCCTGCATCAGGTGTTCATACAGATTGATAGTATCTGCACAGAGCACTGAGAAGGTGCTTCCTAAGAATAATAGTCCTTATTCAACATTCTTCACAATGAATCTTTTTTGTCTCCTTTTCTGTTATCGTAATGTTTTGTTCACGCTGTGTTTTTGCAGATCTGTTGTTTGGACTCCCTGGAAAATACAGCGGGGTGAACCTGTACAATAGGAAGCGAGTGGTATCGTATACTGTCACGCTGGGCCTCCAGCGATACGATTCCAGGTAGGGAGCTTTAGCTGTGCTATTTTTACCTTAGGGATCCCTTAGTCTTTTCTTGTCAAGTTCGCTGTTTTCTCTGCTCTGATTATTGCTATGTTTTTGTTTAATCTCCATTTTCTTGTGCTTTAGAGTATTTTGGGATCCTCTGAAGGTGCTATAGAAAAACAGAGTGCTGCTTTTGGGAGAAAACTTGCTGTGCTTTAGGGAAATAAAGCAGTATCAGTGCTGTTTCTTTCTTTATAAAAAATAGTAAATATAAAACCCAAAGCTGCCAGTGGGAGTTCCTCTGATGATGGCTTCATCTGCACACCGAGCTGTCAACTGGTGCAGCCAAGGCCCAGTAGGTCTGTTTTGACCCAGTTCCCGGTGCATGGAGTTTGAGTGTTTTGCTTCCCAGAAAGCAGTAATTCAACTGGTACCAACTGTGAAGCCCCTCTGGCAGTGTTGGCAAAGCTGCCTTGGTTTGAGCAGATCTGAGGACTAAATGATCTGCTCAGTGCTGCACAGATTTCCCCGAGGAATGCCTAGGACAAAATTGGTAGCACAGGAGTCGAAACCTGCCCTGCTGCTGCCCGTACAAGAACCCTTCAGCCTCAAGGACTGTCCTGTAGGGCCTGTCATCAGCAGCACTTACATAAAATTTAGGAGATGTTTGAGTCTACAGGATGTTCTGTTCCCCAGGGCCAAATTTTGTTGATGATGAGCCCTTGCTTTAAATAATTTTGCTGAGTCTTCACAGTTACCTTTTGAATCTTCATAGATATCAAGGTCTGGGAGATAGCCACAGTGCAGATGTACTCTGCCCTCATTGAGCTCCTCCTTGGAATTGTTTGCTGGTTGTTGGGTACAGCGTGAGTGACAACCTGCCTGCTTTTCACGTCAGGTTCCTCAGCAGCCTCCGTTCCCGCCTCAAGCTGCTGCATCCCAGCCCCAACTGCACGCTGCGAGAGGAGAACATCGTGCATGTCCACTTCAAGGAGGAGATTGGCATCGCTGAGCTGATACCCCTCGTCACCACCTATATTATCCTCTTTGCTTACATCTACTTCTCCACACGTAGGTTTGTGGGGTGGAGAGCCTAGAGAGCAGAGCAAGCTAATAAGCCACCTATATATATATATATATATATATATATATACCTGACAGCTGTACATATGTAAGGGACGGGTGGTGGGGGACCTTTCCAGGGCTACCTATGGGAAAAACAAGTTCCATTCATAGCACTGCAGTTCCTCCTGTTTCAGCAGCAAATGTGATGTTGAAGTTTTACCGTGAACTGTCAGGTAGAGAATTAGTAGTCTTGTTGATCTGATTTCTGCTGATTTGTTCCTCTTAGACAAAGTGGTGCTACTCGTTGTGGTATATTCTGAGGTGTTCCCTGTCTTACACAGCTTTAAATGCTGTAGTAGTGATGCTTTTTCCAATTTGGACAGACTAATTTGTGGTCATGTAGATCAAATACATGTTCTGAGCTTGTGGATTTAGACCTTACCAGCCATATTTAAGTTCCTTTTTTCATGCCCCTGCAGTGCTGTACTGGAGCCAGTATAAGCCGCAAGCCACGTCTTCTGTCCCGTCCTTGTAACAGTTCTTAGGTACTGGGAGGCTGTGGGATCTGCCTTTCAGACATTGAACTGCCATTATTTCTGGGCTGCAGCTAGTAAAGTACCTGCAGAAATAAGTCGGGATGAGGATCCCTTCTTGACTTTTTATTAATATGTCGTTTTCTTTCGCTTCGTAACAGAGACTTTGCATTCTGTTTTTCAGGGAAGATTGACATGGTGAAATCGAAATGGGGCCTGGCACTGGCAGCTGTCGTCACGGTGCTCAGCTCTCTGCTTATGTCAGTTGGGCTGTGCACGCTGTTTGGTTTGACCCCTACTCTTAATGGAGGGTATGTTCCCAGCACCAAACCTCTTCCCAGACAAGGGCAGATGGAGGAGAAATCATTTGAAAACAGCTGCTCAATGCTTAGCCTTTAAGATCTAGTATTCTTCATATAAGCTTACATGATAGTGTTTACACACTACTGTGTAAAATTATAAACAGACTTCTTGAGCTGAAGGACCTTGTGGTTTTTGTCTGTCCAGCAAAAAGATTTGACTGGGTCCCAGTCTTCCTGGAGATGCCTTATTGCTTAGCATTTGGCTCTTTCAGCCTAAAGCAAAAGGTATTACTGGGACAATGTCTTAATTATAAATACGATTTCCTGGCAGCTGAGCAGGCTCCCGCATATCTTCCTCCTGCAGTGACTTGTCCTAGCATCCAGAAGCGCTCGTTGCTTGGTCTTAGGTTAGCTCAGAAGAATCTTTCAGAATGGCAGAGCTGCACTGTTTGTGCCTGGAGGCCAGCTGGTAACTTTGCACCCATCTCTGACATTTGTCAGCTTTTCTTTTGGCTGGGGCTCCTGCACACGTTGGTGTTTGGCCTTTTGATGTGGTTACTACCACTCATATTTGTGTCAAGTTGAAAACACCTGAGAGCACCATTAATTAAAGTTCAATTCGGAATCTTTCTTTTGATTTTTCTGATCCCTTTCCTAAGTAATTAAGGACATACCCATCGATTTTCTTCTCAACTCCTCCTTCCAGCCATATACCACCGGAACAATACAAAGTTTGACCATGAGGGAGGTTTTCTCAGTGCTGGTGATAGTTTACCAGGAGCCAGACCTAGATGGAGGAATTCTGAGGAGCCTAGAAGAGCTACGAATAATTGACTTCAAAAACTAAATTATTTAATTATTTGTTCCTGTTTTTACTTCTGTGGTAACTAAGAGCCTTGATTATGGATCAAGACCAGATCAAGATGGGATCTACTGGAAGTTTACAATTGTAATTCAAGTAAAAACAGTATTTGGATGCAGATACATTGGGGGGCATCCTATCTTGGCTCAATCTGGTTTTAGTTAGTGCGGTGACCAAGGCTTTTGTCTACTGTCAGCATTACTGTTGTCACACATAAGGGCTAAACTAATTCAGTTATTCCTCCCGCAGGCAAGACAGTTAATCAGTTCTTGTTTCTTAAAGTAGTTTTCCTGCAAAAAATCTTTGCCTTAAAATGATTGCACAGACGATTTCCTTTGGTGTTGAAACTTAACCCTTGCAATACCTTATAAATGATATTTAATTGGATGAAAGACGCTTGGGTTCTGTGGTTATAGGTTCTGATGACACTGAGGTTTTTATTTTCTGATGACATTGAGTTGTTTTTTTAGCAGGTTGATTCTGCTCTTTTAGATCAATGCCACGTGCTAGTAATGGTGGTTGTACTTCTTGATGCAATTCGTAGGGAAGGATCCCTCAGGGTTTGATCTGGCTCCTCTCCTAAGTGCTGTAAGCGTTTGGACACTGAAGGAGAGTGAGGCACTTTAGCTGAGGCCTGCCTTTTCGTTTCCTAAATGCTCATAATTTTCAGTTCTCAACAGTTTTTGCAGGTGGGATCACGCTGAAAGCAAGAAAGATCTGGATGAGATGAAAGTGGCATTAATATGTGAGCAAGCCGTATAGAGAATGGGTTGGGACTGCAGGTACCCAAGGGATCCTTCGACCTTTTCCTGATTCCCCAGTGTCTGCCAGAGCACTTTCCCTCTTGTTATCTGATTCCCGAGTGGGGACAGAGTGTTCTTGGTATGTCCTAGACCCGATGGTAACGTGCTAGGGGTTGGCCGGCTTCAGGGTGCAGAGTCAGATTTGTTTGGTTAAACTCTGAGCTGAATTTTAACCTTTTTTATCTGTTTTGTTTACAGCAGAGCCTTCTAGATATGGGTGTGTTTGTTTTTAATGGTACCTGTATTTACGATAAGCCTCTGTCCCCCACCGATTTTTGTAAGGTACTAAAGTAGAGCTTGGTGCTTAGAGATCAGTATCTGCTTATTACTACCATATGATATTATAAAGTAGACCTTAAACATTATCAGTCATCTTTTGTCTTGCTTTGATAGTTTTCCCTTGCCTTAAAGCATATTTCAAATATTAATGAAGGCAAGGTAGAATAGGTGAGGTAGACATTAGTCTTATTTTACAGAAAAGAAGACTAAGTGGAGATTGGTGGCATGCTCTGCCCAGGATTTATGACTGAACAGTAGGTTATGCAGAATGCCCAGAGTTTGCTGAAGTGGGGTACAAGTGAGCTGGGGGACTGTGAAAGCCTCTGAACGACTCCAGAGCACAGCCGCCACGAGCTGCTAGCTCAGCTGGGTTAGAGGAGTCATCGTCTTAAATGACGACCTACCTCTCTTTATTGATTATAATTTTTTTATATATGATTTTTTGGCCTAAGCTGACTAGCTCAGATGCGAACATTTACATTTTAGATATGAGAGGCTGATGTGATGAATCCATAAAGCTTCCAAGTTTATCTTTGGGTAAACCTGTGAGTCTCTCTGTTCACATACATGCATGGAGTCAGGGAGTCGGAGGAGATCTGTTTTCTTCGTGAGTTCATGGTGGTGTTTCTGTTGACTGATGGGTGCTGGATCTTGCTGTGATGCAGCACCTTCTGGCGTCCAAGTGAGAAATGATCTGTAGGTGTTTCAGTAGATGGACGTGGTGTGGCATCCATGCTCTTCCTTCCTCTTCCTACTGGAAGCTCTTTCTCAGCATTCGGCACTGGATGGCAGAAAGTACAGCAAGGATCTCTTGCCGCCTGCCTCACAGAGTGGGGAGCGGCGAACTTCGGTTTGGAGTTTGCAGGGCGCCAACAGCTCGTGTTTGACCCGCACCAGCTCATAGTGCTCTTCAAGAAAAGCCAATGTCGGGTTGCTCTTAGCCTGCTAGCCATTTAAAATGAAACCTGCTGACTCTTCAAGGACTATTTAAATTGATAACCTGTGACTACTAATTAATTATCTTCTGCAGTTGAAGCAACTGGTTAAGTAGGACATAGCTGAGAGAATTACGGGTTTCCTTTTGCACACTTGTACTGCCATCCAAAGACTTACTGCAGCTCGTCTGCAAACGGTGCTGGACAGCGAGCGCTTCTTGCAGGACTGTGTGTAAGGACAGGATTCTGCAGGAGCGTGCTCTTGCAGACCATAAACTCTGCAGGACTGTGCTGCACCATGCGTCAGACCTCTCCCTTATGCTTGTTTCATTCTCATCATCCAGCAATTTCCATCCCTAAGGATTCCAGAGAGGTTTTCTCATGTCTGTCTTCTGTTGCAAGCTGCTGTTTGGAGGAGTGGTGCCAGCTATGAACTGAAAATGCCTTTAGATAAAGCCTGAACTGAGCTGAACTGGCTGGATTTTAGGTTCTGTGACATGAGCAGGCAGTAGCCCCCAAGTGCCCTGTGTGTGTTTGTGGTTTTTCACTCAACCTGGAAATTCACTCGCTGTGCAGGTGTTGGACAGGAGATGAAGGGACTGATGCGTTGCACATTGTTAGAGCTAAAATTCAATTTGGATACCTGGAGAAGGGTGTGTGGAGGTGGTTTGGTTTTTTATTATTATTGTTATTTTGATTTTTTTTAAATTTTGCTTTGAATGGAGCTCGTGCTGTTTCAGCTTGCCATTTGTTCAAGGAACTGGAACGAAATAGCTGAGCTAGCAGTGATTCCAGACAGGTGTTTTCCCCCAGCAGGACTTGATAGGTACAGGCTGATGACAGCTCCACGTGTGCAAGTTTTGTTGAAGCCAATGTCAGATGGCTGTAGGCAATCCAAAGCAGCGTTTGGGAAGGTGGACCTTGGGGGTTGTGGCAGGTACTGGCAGAAAGCAGGAGATGTTCTCCTGAAACCCTGTTGTTTAGCTGTCTTGGCTCTTAGCGATCTGCCAAGGGGTGCGTGTACCTGCACGCACACACGTTCTCCTGTTGGATCTGCACACACCAGCACAGCACAAATTGATTACCCTCTGAAAGGACACATCCCTATTCTTGCTTGAGTTTAGCTGGAGGGAAATGAAGAGATTTACCAGCTCCCATGCATGGATCAGCTTCTTCTCCTGCTGAGCTGGGCTGTAAGTAGTTAAAAGAGAGAAAAAAGTGAGAAGGCAAGTTGGATAAAGTCACAGTGGTGGCCTTGGGTAGTCTTTCTCTTCTGCTTGAATATATTCTGAAGGACAAATCCGTTGCAGTGTGTATTATTCAGTCTTGGGCAGACATTATCCCTGGGAGGGTTTAGTTTGTTTACGTCCAAAGCGTGTGTACATTGCATAGTGGTCTGTGTCGTGGCTTCTGAGCTCGCTGGTGTGCTGGAGAACAGAGCTGCATGCGCTTTATTTCGTCTCGACTGAGAAGCCTCTTCGTGTGTCTCCTTCACTGCCTGAGACCTGGCTGTTTACTGCAGCTGCAAGGTGCCGAAGCTTTTCCCCCTTCGGTATCTGAAGCAGGCCCTGCCTGTGCTCTTCACTGGGAGGGGTTTTTGTTTGTTTTTGAAAGTTTTGTTTCATGTAATAAGCTGTGATTTAGCAAGATTTTCATTGCTGGTGGTGGGACGTGGTCCCTACCCTCGTGTTATAATGCCCTCTTGATGACTGTTCCTGAGTCTGTTGCAGTGGTGCTCAAATCCATCTTTTTGATTTTCACCTCTTTGTGGAGACTTTGTTGTAGAGACTCTGAGGGGAGCTGTCCTTTGGGGTGCTCCTGTGGCTGGTCCTTTGGGGACCCAGGAGTTGGACTTGATGATCCTTGTGGGTCCCTTCCAACTTGGATATTCTATGATTCTGTGATTCCTGATCTGGGAAGCATTAACACAAATTTAGTGGTTGTCTGCAATGGCTATTTTTCAGAAAATCATGCAGTTTCTTAAAAACGTTCATATCTGCCCAAAGCAGATGAAATACACTCCTCTTACCTCACCACAGAATAATATTGTACAAGAAAGGGTTTGGCTAAGAGCACTGGATAGTGTTTGCTGTTAACTTTCTTTAACCAAAGATCTCATTCTCATTTTTTCTTCTGCTTCCCCCAGAGAGATATTTCCCTACTTGGTTGTTGTGATTGGCCTGGAAAACGTGCTGGTCCTCACCAAGTCGGTTGTCTCTACGCCCGTCGACCTGGAAGTGAAGCTACGCATTGCCCAAGGTATGCACCTGCTCTGGGAAAATGCTGAGAGAGAAAAAATTGGTGTAATCCCAAGACTGGGAGATGGGGAATTATCTTAATTGTGGTCTGTAGAGGAAACGAGGACTGGGTGTGTTGAATGTGAATCGGCAACTGTGTTCTTAGGGTCTTTTGTACTATTTTTGTTATTTCCAAGACTAACGTAAGCCTCTAACTGTGGGCACTGCTTTTTAGATTCTTGACTGAAGCATTGGCAAAACAAGTTTTAAAAAGTGTTAGTAAGAGAGAGCTGTATCTCCTGGTAAGGATATTTAGTGCCTTGTCCTCTCGTGTCATGAATATTTTAAGTGCAGTCCACGGGTCATAAGAAGTTCTGAGTCTGTGACCAAATTATCTTCCCTGTTACAGATATGCTCTGCAGCTGCATAAGGATCTGGGTATGCTCAAACCACAGATAAATGTAGTTTGCAAACTTAAAAGACATTTATAAACATGAGGGAAGAGAGATTCTGGAGTGATCCCCAGAAAAATATACTGACTTTTGAAAATAAGAGTGGTTTGTATCCTAGATCAAAAACGGGACTCAAAAACTCACTGGTTCCTTAAACTTCTGAATCCCTGCATTGTCCTGCTCAGTACCCTCAGACTGCTTAAATCAAGGCAGTTCTGTGAGCTGAGTTTTCTTCAGCTCCCCGTGTAGTTGGATAATAATCCAACTACTGCTCTGGGGCTGGATGATAACCCAGCTGATAAGCACATTGGAACCTACAGGCCAATTACTTGGCTTAGAAGTAGATATCCAAGATGGGTCAGATGAATTTTAGCCTAAAAGTGCCCTTTTTGTCTGTTGACTATAGGTGCCTAATTTTAAAGAAGGGTAATCCAGGGAGGAGTCATTTAAGCTCTGCTCACGCCCGTTCACTAGTGAACAGTCTCCTTTTACCTGTCTCTGCATGTTTTCTCCCCAGGCTTGAGCAACGAGAGCTGGTCAATTATGAAGAACATGGCCACAGAGCTTGGGATCATCCTGATCGGGTATTTCACCCTCGTCCCAGCCATCCAGGTGAGTGTGCTTGGGCAGTTTGAGCACACAGAGGCTTGTAGTCACTGCAAGAACGCAGTATGCAATGCTCTGCTCTCTCAGGCCTCCTGTTAAAGAGCACGCAGCTGCCTCTCAGGGCTTCTTGGGAAGAAGGGAGGAACCGTGTCCCACGGCAGGAACGTGTCTCCTGGGAGCTGTCACAGAGCAGGCAGTGGTGCAGGAGCTAACTGACTTCAGTTGGTGCCAGGCACCTGCTGACATTTCCCTGTGGCGGCTGCTTGCATGCAAATAGATTTGTCCTGGGGGGACATCGGAACTGCCGGCTGCCACCTGGGCCACGTGGAGCTCTGAGAAGATCTGGCAAATCGTCCCGGAGCCTTACTGCTCACAGTCCCTGCAGGAAAGTGTCTTAGAAGTGTCTGTAGTAATGGCGTTATCCTCTAAGAATATGTGCAAAGCAGGGTATGTGGGAAGAGGAACGTGATTTTTCGATGCCAGTTGATATAACGAATCGGGAGCTTTGTCCATGATTTATTTGTTTCTGTATCTCACAAATGATACTGTCTAACCCACCAAACCTCGTTTTCTGTGGCTTAGCTGGCTTTACTGTGGCTGAGCAGTAGAAGAGGTGACTCAAGGAAATCACTTGATTTCCACTCTGGTTTCTCTGGTTGGTTTCCTGCAATCCCAAATGCTCTTCCCTGCATCCCGAAATGTGTCCCAGACCCCCTGGGCAGTGACGCACGTCAGTCTGCCCGGTCATTTGGAGGCCTCTCATTGACTCGTCCTGGTGGCTGTCACCCCCAGACCATGGCGCTGGTCCCTGTGCTGTGACAGCCCTGGGACGAGCCGAGCAGGGGCTGGTTCCTCCCTGACAGTCCCGCCGTGCTCCTTTCTGTTTGTGCAGGGGAGCTTCCTGTCACGGAATTGTGAGCTAGCTAATCCCCTTCAGCAGTGGGGGAAACCCATAACTAGTGCACAATGTCTCCTCTGAGGAAGGGGTGGGTGGTGTGTTTGGGGCTGTCTCACCAGGTGTACGAGCCTTTGGGTTTTTCCAGCCACAGGCACCACAGTCTCTGTTCCAGGGGTGAACAGACTGAAACCTCAACGAATGATCTAGTAGAATGGTCGTGCTGTCGGGTCGGTCTAACACGGAAAGTAGTGTCAAGGTCTTCTGCCTCGGTGTGTCACTTTGCTTGCCACTTAGTGTGTCACCTCTTTGCAGGACTGTGCTTGCTGAGTTGCCTCAGGATCTACTCTTCTGTGACCCTGGGCCAGGCAGAGCTCGTGCCTGGGCAAGTCCTCAGCACCACTTCTGTAAGGCTGCAGCCAGAGCTCAGGGAGCAGTCAGCCTGTTCTCTCTGGAAATCCCTAGCAAAGATTTTAGCAGGTGCAGTCAGCAAGGCAGGAGCACCGGAGCATCTGCACAGTTGAAGGCCACCGCTGGCCACACGTGGGCTGTGCGTGTCCTTGCTTTGACATTGGGGAACCACCAGGAGACAGACTGCAGATTAAAGTGAATTATAATCTAAGAAGATTAACCGTTCAGGTTGAACTGGAGCGTTGCAGGCTGAACTTCGCGGCTCCTGAGCCTGGCTCTCAGTGGCCAAGAGAAGGACAGCGGGAGAGGAGCTAGAGCAGAATTCCCCAGGCTACGCCTGGCCACGTGTCGTGTCCTAATTTTTTTATTTGAAGCTGATTGCAGAGATTGCTCAGGTCAAACACCAGCATGATCCATCCTTTGGGTCTAAATTGGGCTCATGCATAGGGTCTTTCAGCTCCTCTTCCTGGAAGAGGAGCCATGGGAAGAGCAGCACTTCCCCACACCTGCACGTTGCCTTTATGAATGTATTCCTGGGTCTTACAGCGTTGGAACGCTTGTGATGACATCCCTTCTTTGCTCTGCGTGTGATCCTGTCCTTCCTAGGATGCTTGCTTTCTCCAGAGCAGGAATCTCACGGGGATGCTGTCTGCTGGAGCCAGGAGCGTGCCCCTTATCTGCGTGTCCCTGGGGGTGAAGGGCGCTGCGCAGATAACGCTGTGCTCGTGTTGCAGCCTCGCAGGCGTCGTGAAGAGAGGGACAGGCAGCGTAAATCCGGCAGGGACCTTGCTCCGGGCTGTCAGAGGGAGCAGTGCAGTGCTGGAGGCACCTGGTCCTGCCTGTACGGGGAGCAGCAGAAGAGGGAGGTGTTTCGTTGTCAAAGGATGTCACTTGCCCAAGGGCTGTGAGGTCCTGGCACCTTCCTCAGCCACCCCACAGCAGTGCAGCTCATTTAGCAGAAGGGAATTCTCTGTTTTCTGAGGTTCTCTTTCTTAAATAGAGTTCAGCTTCAGGTGAGAATTGGGCATACGCCATAAATGCCTTCTAATTGTGAGCTACCATGGAACCTTTCATTGCAGGGGGGCAGAGACCCCCCTTCTCCTTGCACTTGTGGCTCTGGTGGTCCCAGGACACTGCAGGGATGTGTCCTGGGTGCCCGTCCTGCATTCCCCATCTCCTGGCCCCCACCTTGTTCTGGAGCTCACCCGCCGAGAGGCAATCACTGAAATTGGGTTGGGTTGTGCTGTAGGGTGTGCAGAACCCAAGTATAAGAAGATTTCAGATTTCCAGGGCTAGTAGTTTCAGATAGCTCTAATCCTAAGTGGAATAAGTGGAGGTATTGGCGGAATTAATATCTCTACGCAGAGCTTGCCATTTGTGGAGGCTTTTGCTGAGGTCTGGGTGAAATCCAGCTGGGCGTTGCTTTCCCTCTGTTTTTCTCCTTTAGAGAGGAACCCGTGCTGTGTTTTCATCCCCAGAATGTTTCGGGATGTCGTGTTTGCTCCCCAAACCTCCCGTCAGATGCCGAGGAAGGGATTAAGCCGAAATCAGAGCCTTGTGCTGGTTTTGCCGGGAGGTTTGGGGAAGGGCGGGCAGCTGACCTAGTGGTTTATCTCATCTCATAGCGTGCTGATTTTCAGATAACGGGCAGCTGACTGCTTGTGTTTCGAGAACAGTTTGGGCAGGATGGGGAGGCTTCAAGGTTCGTTCCGAGGTTTCGGATAGCCTCTCCTGCTGTCACAGGCAAGAAGCTGGGGTAGGCTTAGGCTGCAGGGGGACAAAAATGGATCTTGAGGGCCCCTCTCCTTCCTCTGAGGTGGGTGTGGGTGCATGTAGTGTGGATGCCACAGCTGGGCCCAGCGGGGATTTGCCAGGTCTGTTCTGCAAGCGAGGGCTGGACTCTCTGATCTCTTCTTTAGCCTGAGGTTGCTGCTGGTGCCTGCTTTCGGTTTGCTTGATCTCCCCGTGTTACTACATCTTTTTTGGGCCCTGACAGGTCCTGGCAGCAATGTGTACCTCCAAGGGGCGTCCCTGGTGCTGGGCACACTTGTTGTACTCCTCTTGTCATCCTCATTTCTGCAGTGGCACCTGCTGGGGAAGCGGAGCATGGCAGGGAGCTCAGGATCCATCTTACCAACGCTGCTTCTCGTGTACTTGGTGTTTAGAGACTGGGCACGGAGCTTTTCTTCCAGGGGACTGAAAATTGCCTATATACATAAAAATAAACACTAAATAAGCACTAGCCAAGGGCGTGATTTAAACAGCCGTGGTTTAGCTGGAGCCCTGGAGGACGGCTGCAGCTACTAGGCGTGAGCACAGGGGGGTACAGAGGCTTCGGTGGTCTTTGGTGGGAGGAGGACTGGCTGTGCCCAGTCCCTGGGCTCCCCCTGCTCCTGGAGGAGTTTTCTGTCAGGGGGAGGTTTATTGGTGAAGGGAAGGAAACCAGCACTGCTGGGGGCTCTTTGGGCGTGCGATTTGCACACACAGTCAGGGGGCTGAGAGCTCTGGTGGCAGCCCCGCCACAGCTTTGGGAACAGGGACAGCACCCTCTGCTGTTTTTTCCTGGGGTGCTTTGATGTTTTGTGGCTAAGAAGAACAAAAAATGTGAATATGAATAAACGTGCTCTTGAGTTCTCACGCGGACTGTTTTAACACCAAGCTTTCAACTATTCTAAAGCCCTGGTAACAGGACCGGTCAGTAAAATACACTCACTCTGGGCAGGAGGGTGCTGAGCTGCCCTTTTCCTGGACTGGAGATATTCACCCCTGTCCCTGAGCTGCCGTAGCTAATCTGTGTGTGTGTGTGTGCTGCCCGCAGGAGTTCTGCCTCTTCGCTGTGGTCGGCCTGGTGTCCGACTTCTTCCTGCAGATGTTCTTCTTCACGACCGTGCTCTCCATTGACATTCGCCGCATGGAGGTAAGGACGGGCTGGGAACGCGGCCTCGTGCCTTGGCTCGTCCTGCTCTGCGAGCGTGGGGGGACCGAGGGAAACATGCCCTGGGATTTTCACCCTCTGGACAGAAAGGAGCGAGCTGTAAAAAAATGTGCTGGGATGGGACTTGTTGGTTACACACATGCAGGGATGGGGGACCCTCAGGTACAAAAACACGGAGATTGTGGGGAAATGGGCTGGAAGGGGACGTGGTCACAGACATGGTTGGAAGGAGACAGGGTCACAAACACAGTTGGGTGCAGAAGGGGACACCAGAGGGAAGCTGGGCCCTTCTGGCTCAGGTATGAAGGTGGGAGCTGAGGCCTAGCATGCATAAAAGAGCAGAAGAGAGCAGATAACGGAGGACTAGACGATCCTGTAGGGCCTTTCCAACCTCGTCTTCCTCTGATTCTCTGACGTCTGCTTCTCTCCCGGCAGCTTGCGGACCTGAACAAGCGGCTGCCGGCAGAAGCCTGCCTGCCCCCCGCCAAGGCCGTCAGCCGCTCCCAGCGCTACGAGCGGCAGCCAGCCCTGCGGCCCGCCACCCCCCACACCATCACCCTGCAGCCCTCGTCCTTCAGGAACCTGCGCCTCCCCAAGAGGCTGCGGGTCATCTACTTCTTCGCCAGGACCCGGCTGGCCCAGAGGCTCATCATGGTAGGCGGCATGGTGTTTGCTCTCTCAGGTCCCGCTGGCCCAACCCAAACAGGCTTCCAGGGGAAAAAAATCAAAAAAAAAGCTCGACATTTTCACACATCCTTGTTCCCCTGCGAGGCTTACACCCCCCCACGGTAAATAATACAAGAAGTACTTCCCTCAGAACATCCCTCTGCATACATTAGCTGCAGGGCTTTGCTGTCTGCTTGATGTTTAGGAGGTAGTAGGCAATTTTCTGCTATTTGCTCTGAGATACCTCTGTATAAGCAGATTTTCAAGGACTGTACGAGTGGAAAGAGAAGGTATTTACAGAGCAGAAGTCATATTTGTCCCTGCAGGCGATATGGAAGGAAGGCACGGAGATATTTCTCTGCATGAGAGACTAATTCTTTCCCTTTTGCAAGTGTAACTGTAATAGTGACACCAGTTCCTGCCCCTCCTTGTCCCCCATAGATGGTAGTGCAGTCACCACCATCAGGCTGGGTCGGAGAGCTCACAAAGTGGTGCTCAGGTTTTGGGCACGCCGTGCAGCCTCTCCCGGTCACCGTGAAGGATAAGGATCTGCCTGGAGCAGGACCCTAACCGAGGGCAGGGTGCTCCCCTCGCTGGGGTGCTGCTGATCAGCTCAGCCAGCTGGCGAGGGGGTGGGGGCAGCGAGCAGAAGGCCGAGCACTAAATGGGCTTGTCTCCTCGCTCCTCGTGTAGGCCGGGACGGTGATCTGGATCGGAATCCTGGTCTATACGGACCCTGCTGGTCTCCGCACCTACCTCACCTCGCAGGTCACTGAACAGAGCCCCTTGGGTGAAGCGGGTCTGCCTCCTATGCCTGTTCCTGGAGGGGTCCTGCCTGCTGGCGACCCCAAGATCGATCTCTCGGTCTTCCCGGCGGACCCTATGCAGCTGTCAGAAAACCAGACGCAGCAGCGGGAGCAGAAGTCAGCGCTGGATTCCCTGAGCAGGCTGGAGACGAACCAGCACAGTTGGGCCCAAGGACCAGAGGGCAAAGGGAACGGACAGACAGAGCTTGGGACTGAGGCAGAGGTTACCTGGGGAGCGGAGGATGAAGAGATCTGGAGGAAGCTTTCCTTCAGACACTGGCCATCCCTCTTCAGCTATTACAATATCACCCTGGCCAAAAGGTAAGTGGGCCGGCACCGAGGGCCCCAGGCACTTTGAATTCCCCGTGGAAATGAGTCCAAGCGTTCGTCTTTTTTTCTGCCCTTCATCCTCCCGAGTTCGATAATTTGTGCTCCACGCAGCTTACTCCAAAAGGGTCCTGAGGAGCAACCCATTAAAGCAGGCTCTCCTGGGGTGCAGAGGTACCAAACTGTGCTGGACCGCTCCTCTGAGAAGAAGGGCTGTGTTTCTTTTTTGTGTTCTCGGGTGTATTTCTTGCTTGTTACCCTCATCCTAGATTGTATTTTTTGGAGGTGACAAGCTCAGATGACATGTATGATTGTCTGTACGTGATGGGGATGGTACATGTGAGGAATAGAGACACACGAGCCGAACAAACTTATCGGTGATATCTTCTGACCTACAGTGTACAGGAAGCCAGACCAGATCGTTTTATCTTTACTTAAATCAGTGTGACCCTTCTGATCTCATCGGTGGCTCCACCGGTGGCAGCCTGTCCTGGCTGCTGGTGAGAAGTCGAGCTGAGTTTGGGGTTTTTGTCTTTCTGTGTTTGCTGTTCCTAAGCTGTTCTTATCTCCATCCCTTCAGATACATCAGCATCCTTCCAGCCATCCCGGTCACGCTGTACCTGAACCCACAAGAGGCCTTAGAAGTGCGGCACCCCCAGGAGGCCAACCGCTACCACCCTTTCCTAGCTTCAAGCAGTGAGAAGCTGGGTGCTGCCGCTCAGCCTGACCAAGCCTCATCCAAGCTGCAGGGGCACCGGGATGTCACCCTGTACAAGTAAGAGTCCTTGACACAGCCTTCCGACCATGCCCCAGCTCTCTGGAGACACAGGTTGCTCTTTGGCTGCTTGGCTCTTCTCCTTGTGGGGAAAAAGGGAAAAAAAAAAAAAAAGTGTACCGCAGAAATGTGATACACGTGCAAGTGCTCACTGCCATACACCGACCGGTGCACAGCTAGTCGTGCATATTGAGGATTTAGCTTCGTTGTAGTTTAAGTGGATGGTTTTAACAGTGATGTTAAAACTGTTACTCCTAGCACCACACATTATGGGGTGTATCAGCGGGAAACAGGAATTCTTCTTTGGGAATAAATGCCATGATTCAACCGTGCTCTACTGGGTGTTAGATCAATCTCCCATGCAAGCAGAGAACTTCCTTTCCTACTGAGGAGACAAGCTCCCAGCTTGCCACCTGAATCTGCATTCTCCTTGGGCTGTGTTGAACACACTTTATATTACCCTGATCCCCACATAGCATTTTTTTTTCTGTCTTAACTGTGTGTTCTTCTTATGGACAAGTCTGAAAATGTCATTAAAATCAACATTTTCCTGTAAAAAAAAAAATCCTTTAATACTCCAGAAATCACTACAGCTTGTTGGAAGTTTTTCTCAGCTGAAAACTTTGGACTTTTGGCATGTGTCTGCAGTGTTTCGAACGCTGCCCACGAACTGGTGATGGGATCTTGATCTCACCTTCTGGTCTCTTTGTGCCTCTCTCCCCACAGGGTGGCTGCGCTGGGTCTGGCCTCGGGCATTATCCTCGTCCTCCTGCTCTTCTGCCTGTACAAGGTGTTCTGCCCCAAGAACTACGGGCAGAACGGGCTGTCCCACAGCAGGAGGAAGAGGGGCGACCTGCCCTGCGATGACTACGGTTACTCCCCGCCCGAGACCGAGATCGTGCCCTTGGTTCTCAGGGGCCACCTCATGGTAGGTTGGACAGGTGCAGTCGTTGTGAGAACGGCAGTTTAGTGACTTGTGCCACACATCTTTAATTTTCTTTCTTTTACTTAAATAACGGCCCTCGTGAAAGACAGGCTAGTTGTGTAGTCTGGCTGTAACACAGCCTTGGAGGTAAAAGGCAGAGGCAAAGCTGTACGGGTACATTGTGGGGTCTCGTAGCACGAAGTCACGTGTAGGACTTTCCCATTTCTTCCCGGAACTTGCTCTGAGTTGTTTGCAGTCACTGTTATTCCTTCCACTGTGTAGCCAACTGCTGACTTTATTGGCTGGGCAGATCCAGCTTTCCTTGCTGGGGTAGCTCTACGTTCCTGATGCTTAATGCCTACTGAATCTCTTTTTTTTTCTGCTTTCCCAAAAGCTAGTGGGTAGGTTTGAGCTGTCAAATATTGTTTGCAGTGCTAAAAGCATCCCTGGGTGTCCACAGAAGTGCACTGCGGCTCAGCTCACTCATTTTTCTTGAGGCAAAAGATTCTTCTCCCCCTTGTGAAATGGAATAAAGCGCTCAGCCCCCCATCAGACGGAGTGTGAACGGACACACTGCGCAGCGTCTTCCAGATGAGCTGCACCTCTGTCCCTGTGGAGCCTTTGTCTGCTGGGTGCCATTTTGTTTCACAGACTGCAGCGTTTGCCTTTGTTTTGGGTGTCCCTGCAGCTCCTGTCAGTATATGTTCCCACTGGATCGTCCGGGGCTACAGAGACAGCTGATCCTACGTCTCTTTGGGCTGCGCTTTGTCAGGGAAGGGGAAGGCAGATGGAGTCTGGTGTGCTTGCGGCAGTCTAGTGCACAGCCAGGACTTCAGGCAAAGTGTCTTTTTTCTCAGAGTATCCAGAGGTTGCTAAGCCAGCCGTGTAGTTTGGATGGGAAATTTATCATCTGTGTAGTTTCTCAGCCATGCGCACGGTGATTGTGAGAGTCCGGAGGCCTTGCTGGTGCTCCGTGCTCAGCTGTGCTCGTGCTTCCTTCCCAGGACATCGAATGTCTGGCTAGCGACGGGATGCTGCTCGTCAGCTGCTGCCTGGTGGGCCAGATCCGTGTGTGGGACGCTCAGACCGGAGACTGCCTCACCGTTATTCCCAAACCGAGGTGCGTGCTGTCTGTGCGGTCGCTCGCCAGCCGGCGCAACCCCCTCTGGAAGAAATCAGCAGCCACAGTCCTTGGGGCAGTCTTAATCCCTGCCACCACCACGCTTGTGCACACTAATTCTTGCTGTCTTTGTGGCGTGCCAGCACTTTGCTGCCTCGGCATCCCTGTCCCCATCCCAAGCCCTCTGACTCAGTGAAGACGGGAGCGCCGACCTCCTGTTCCTCTCTTCCAGGTTGCGAAGGGACAGCAGCGGCATTTTTGATTACCAGGAAAGCTGGGATCACAGCCCGGATGGCAAGAACAGTCTGGACGACTCCTTTGAGAACAGCCACCAGCTCAAGAGGATGCTCAGCCCGCCCCAGCCTCCCCTCTTCTGTGACCAGCCGGACCTCACGTCCCTCATCGACACCAACTTCTCCGAGCAGGTGAAGGTGCCCGAGTCGGAGACGCGGCTCCGGGCTGTGGGCGGTCGCCAGAAGGAGGCTGGTTACGACTTCAGCAGCCTGGTTGGCAAAGTGTACGAAGAGCACAGCACCTCAAACTGCATGAACTTCGCCGGCCTGCCCGCCCCGCACGGCCAGGCTGGGTTCTGCGCCGGCACCGGCAGCCCCCGGTCCCTGGGCTGCGGCGGCGAGGAGGGAGGCTGCAGCAGCCGCAGGAGGAGCCTGGGGGACGAGTCTTTTACGGGCTTTGACAAGTCATCGCCGCTTCCTTCCTGGGGAGGAGACTTGGAGAGCTCTGTCTGGAGCCTGGACCTGCAGGGGAACCTCATCGTGGCCGGCCGCAGTAACGGGAAGCTGGAGGTAAGGGGCAGGGCTCCCTGCCAGCCCGGCACTGGGGGCCTGCGGCGTGCGGTGGCCCTGCGGGGCTGCTGCCAGGGGCACAGGTCAGGACAGGTCCCATTCCTCTTCTGCACCGAGCACCTCGGTGCTTCAGCTTAGTTCTCTTTTAGAACAAAACAGGAATTGTGGTATAGTGCCTTTTGCCACCTAAAACAGGTTTTCTGAAGTACTTGAAAGAAATTCTCCTTTATCAGTACTTTGCTCGTCTTCTTTTCTTGTTCTTCAGTGTTGACGTACTTCATTTCAAAGGAGGTTCTTAGTATAAGGAAAAAAATGCCTCAGTGTTAAATAATAGCAGCGCTCTTTAAGGCTGAAGAAGCTTAAAGACTGCCACGTCGTTAGGTAGCGTTACTCGTCAACCATGAGCAAAGAAAGATGAGAAAGATGAGAACTCGACAGGAATGGCACAGGTTTTGAAGCAAGCTTTGATTGGAAATGTCCATCTCCAATGAGAAGCTTTCAGAAATAGTTCAATTCGAGTTTGGTTTTTGGAAGTTAAATCAGAATTTTTCCTTCTGGATGACAGCAGCCTGCCCTGCGGCCAGGGGATGCGTGCGGCACGGTGCAGGCCTGCGGCCGCGCGGTTTCACTGCTGTGAAGGCGCAGGGGCCTCCTGCTGGGGCTCACGCAGGAACTCTTCCCCCTCTCAGGTGTGGGACGCCATCGAGGGCACCCTCCGCAGCAGTAACGAGGAAAGTCAATCTGGCATCACGGCGCTTGTGTTCCTGAACAACAGGTAGTTGTGTCGGTGCTTGGTGGTCCCCACGGGGAGGAGAACGTGGTGTAAGCTGGGATCCCTGCCCTGGCACTCTGCTGCCGTGGCCTGACTCTGCTGGGAAGTCGGGGAAGCTTCCTTCCACGTGTCCACCTCCTGTAGAGCGTGGTGGGGCGAGGTGTCCTGGGCCCCACGCTCCGGGGCTGTTCCAGCAGCCACTTTTTTTTATACGTGTGTACTCAGTCTTTCTGGTGGCTGAGTATCCGGAATAATTGTGAGAGCTGATGCCTTTGGGTCACCAGTTTCTCTTCAGACCTGTTTGCTGTTATTCAGGAGGCTTTTCCATCTGCTGGTTTATTCTGTGGCCTGAGCTCGACACAATGTCCAAGTCCCCTTCCTTGCCATCAGCAGTGGCTCCTCACAGGGGGGCCGACATAGTTTGGTCCTGGGGCTCCTCGCCCTGTGAGGGCTGCTCTTCACCTGTGTGCATTTCTCCCCCAGGATTGTTGCTGCCCGGCTGAATGGCTCTCTAGATTTCTTTTTGCTAGAAACACACACGTCCTTCAAGCACCTGCTGTTCCGAGGTAAGCAGGCATCTCACACCCCGTTCGTGAGCTTTTGTGATCATGCTCCGCTCCAAAAATCCCTGTGTTGCAGGATGCCAAACCAGATGTTGTGCAGAAGCGAAGAATAATTTGGGAATTCCCTGTGGAGCTAAAGCGTTTGGAGTGCTGGTTTTCTCCAGTGCCTAAGTCTGGAGGGTGGGGGACGCGTTCTGGTGTCAGCTCTTCCCTGCGCCTCTTTCCTCTCCCACCTCTCACTTATTTGCTCACGCAGCAAGGTCTGGTTTTGTTTGCACAGCACGTAGCCCCACGCAGCCAGGAGGTAGCGTGGGGCTTCGGCACAGCCACGACACACACACATTAAAATACCAGCGGTGGCAACCAGCAGTGCTGGGGCTCATTTGGTTCTGGAGTGGCTTGGAATGGCGAGAAGCCCCGGTCTTACTCAGAGGGAGTGCTTTCATTCCCCGGGGGGCTGCCCTGGGGTCTGCGTGCCCTCTGGAAGAGGAGCAGACCATGCACAGAGTCTTGCCTCTGTTATCTCTCGAGAACAATCACAGCGCTCTTGGGCTTCAGGGATCTGTCTTGCCAAAGTTGTAGGGCGCTGATTCACAAAGGGGAGCTCTGCTGCTGAGCACCCTGTTTGAGACACTCGCTCTGTTTTTTCCTTGTATCCCAGGACGGTTTGGGTTGGCAGGACCTCAAAGCCCACCCAGTTCCAACCCCTGCCGTGGGCAGGGTCCCCTTCCACCAGACCAGCTTGCTCAAAGGTGCTGCCTTGCTTAAGCAGCTGTAGCTACTGCTGGCGTCAGCCAGGGTGCTGAGCAGTGCAGGGGCTCTTTGGAGGACCAGGCTCAAGTTCTCCCCGAGTTCAGCACCGAGGCATCCCTGATTTGGCCTCTCTGGGTGATGCTGGGCACTTACCCCGGGGCTCAGGGCTGCGTCTGCTGCCGTGAGCACTCAGCTCTGCGTTTTGCCGCAGGAGCCCCGAGCAGAAGCAGCATCCCGTCCTCCCCCGTGTTCAGCAGCAGCGACATCATCATGTGTCAGCTCACCCACACCGTGTCCTGCGCCCACCAGAAGCCGATCACGGCGCTGAAGGCCGCAGCCGGACGCCTGGTCACGGGCAGCCAGGACCACACGCTGAGGGTAAGGCTTCCCGCGCGGCCGCTGTACGTTGTGGGGGCGCAGCAGGCACGCCTGTATGTGCAGGGAGGTAGAGGAGTGTTGGGGATGGTTGGTGGAGGCCAGTCCAGTGCACTCCTGCAGCTCCCAGCTGTACTTGTCTGCCTGGACCTGGCTCCTCAGTGGCGTAAGGTCAAAGCCCTGTGCAAGGTGTCTTCCTAAACAGAGCAGAGATCCTCCTGCCTGAGGGCAGAGCGACTTCATAAGTAGCAAGGTCTGGGTTCTGGGTATTTGTCTTCCCCTCGTCCTTTCCAGCAGTAGCTGTCCCTTCTGCCATGCACGTTGTCCCCCTGCCCCGACACTGCCCGACGGGCATCGCCCTCTTCCCCTGCAGCAGCACCCAGTGAGCTCGCTGCCCTGCTGCCGTGAGGGGGGATGGCAGTGAGGAGGGCGACCTGAGAGCTGCTGCTTCGTTAGCAAGAGCGCGAGGGACGTTCACGTCTGCCCTTCTGCCCTGCAGGTGTTCCGGCTCGAAGACTCGTGCTGTCTGTTCACGCTGCAGGGCCACTCAGGAGCCATCACGGCTGTGTACATGGATCAGGTAAGGCCCGGCTGGAAGAACAGCCTTTATTTAAGATTTATTTTAGCCAGAGGGACCCAGCTGCGACCCTCTTCTGGTCTGTGCTTGGAGAAGTTGGGGTGCACTTCCCGAGGGGGCAGAGGGTTCGCCGGCCCCTGCAGCGGTGCGCTCACCAGCTGCTGTGCAAGCTGGGGCATCGCTCTCCTGCCCTGCTCGCTGCAAGCAGAGCAGTCCCCGGACACGGTTTGTCCCCGCCCTGTCTGCAGCAGGAATGCCCCATTCCTGTGAGCCTCAGAAGGCAGAGCCAGGAGCATGAGGCTGAAACTGGCCCAGGAAATATTCTCCGCCCTGTGACTATCTGCCTTCCTGGGGACCGACCTTCTCCTGGAGGCGGCTCGTAGGTTTTTGCTGCTCTGACATTACCCCCAGCGCATCCTGCTCTAACGCACGTACAGAAGCAGTGAAAACGCTGAGCCAGCAGTTCAGATTTCTCTCCCACGCTTTCCTTTGGCAGCCCAGGATCGTGCCCAGAGCGCTGGCAGCGCATGCATATAGGATCAGCCTGCGTGTTCAGCGCCCTCCCGGGGCCGGGCGGTCTGGGAGGAGGGCTGCCTGCTCCGCTGCGAGGTGCCTGACCTGCTTCTGCCCCTGTCCTTGCAGACGATGGTGCTAGCGAGCGGAGGCCAGGACGGTGCCATCTGCCTGTGGGACGTGCTGACCGGCAGCAAGGTCAGCCACATGTACGCCCACCGAGGGGACGTCACCTCGCTCACCTGCACCACGTCCTGCGTCATCAGCAGCGGCTTGGACGATGTGATCAGCATCTGGGACCGGAGCTCGGGCATCAAGCTCTATTCCATCCAGCAGGTCAGTAGCAGGGAAGGCTCGAGGGTGCTCAAACGTGATGTGCAAACGCTCGGAAAAGACCAGATCCAAGGCGAAACCGGGCCTCACTGTTGAGGCTGCGAGGCTCCGGCCCCATTTTCACCCGTGTGCATGGGCAGGGCCGGCAGAGGGGCCAGGGCTGAGCCTCTTGGGGCACGGCAAGGTGGCCGGGCGTGCTCACGGTGCTCTTGTTCCTCGCAGGAGATGGGCTGCGGCGCCAGCCTCGGCGTGATCTCCGACAACCTGCTGGTGACGGGAGGCCAGGGCTGCGTCTCCTTCTGGGACATTGGCTACGGCGACCTGCTCCAGACTGTCTACCTGGGGAAGAGCAACGAGTCGCAGCCCGCCCGGCAGATCCTCGTGCTGGAGAACGCCGCCATCGTCTGCAACTTTGGGAGCGAGCTCAGCCTGGTCTACGTGCCCTCGGTGCTGGAGAAATTGGACTGAGGAGGGAGGAGGAGGAGGAGGGGCAGGTGCTGGAGCCTGGGGCAGCGAGGCGGGTGGGCTGGGCGCCCCGCACCCTTCCGTAGGCGAAGGCAGCGCAGGTGGATGTGGTGCGTGGGCAGCGCTGCGCTGCTCCCCGGGGGCGACAGGCTGGGGACAGCAGCTCCATCACCTTTGCTCCTCAGGAGCTGGACTCCAGTCACCCTGCAGTGCGCAGGGCCCGAGCCCCGCTTCGTCTCCCCCTGTCCCCTGCGTCTTCAGCGCTCTCTGAGGCAGGGGCGTGCGCGTGGCCCTGGGCTGTGTGCGTTGGTGCAGAGGCTCTGCTCCAGCACCCTGCTTGGGACAGGAGCTGTAGGGCACGGGGCCGTAGCGGGAAATGGGGACACGGTGCTGTTGGGGTGGTTCCCCGGAGCCGAGCGGGGAGAAGGAATGATGGCAGCGGGTGCTGCAGCGTGACACGGAGCTGGGTGTCTGTGTCTGCCCGTACGCGCGTTGCCTGCCGCGTTAAGCCCTGTCCAGGACGGGTCCCAGCTCTGCTCACAGCCCGCAGCGCAGCGGGGCAGGAGGAGGCCATTGCGTGCAGCACGGCCCAGCCTGCCCACGCGCCCCCCCTGCCACGGCCACCCCGGCACGGTGCCCAGGAGCGGCTGCGGGCGAGCCCCACGTGCCTTCGAGCGCAGGCAGGGCCCTCGTCCGCCTCAGCGGGCTGGCCCTGCCTCTTGCGGGCCCCGTGCTACAGCAGCTCCCGCCCTATTTATTTATGTGCTGTATATATTTATTTATTCCGGCAGGAGAGCGGGGGAGCTGCAGGCCGTAGCGCTGGCACCGGGGCGCTCGCCACGAAGCCGCCGTGGTGGAGCTGCCGCCCTCCCCGGGCCGCCCTCCTCGCGCTCTCCTTCGCCCCACCTGCAGCATCGGCACCTTCCTCCTCCTCCTCCTCCTCGTCCCCGGGGCAGGGGAGGCGTTTCTCAGGTGGGGCCCTGGGCACCCAGCCCTCGCCCCGGCCTCCCTGCAGAGGGGACAGAAAACAACACCCACGGCGCAGGGGAGCGGGGCACGGCCTGCGGCGGGGGGACCAAAGCGCCCTGGCGGAGCTCCAGGGCTGCGGGGAGGCCCCGGGCCCCGCGGCTCTCCCAGAAATTCCTCGTTGTGCGCTCCCGGCGAGGGGGCTGAGGCCCGGCGGCCACCCCACGCTCGAGCAGGGGAGCGGGAGTTTTGCTTACGGGGTGGGGGGGGGGGTGGAGGGGTGGGGGGCACGGGGCCGTTCCCGTCCGTGCCTGCGAGCAGAGCCGGGGCCCAGCCGCTGGCAACGCTCCCACCGCTCGAGTAAACGACGCCGATGTCTGTTAAGCGAATCCCGCTGGTTGTGGGGGCGGCTGCAGCGGGGAGGGAGGCTCGGGGGTGCCCTCGCTGCCGCCCCCCCCACCCCCCCCCCACCCCGCACCGTGCCTCGGGTGGCCTTGGCCCTGCTGTCCGCTTTGTTCTGTACGGTGGCAGCATTTTTTGTACCGGAGCGTGTTTTGTAAGGTGCACGAAGACACCGCCATTAAACGGAACTAACCCCCCCCCCCACACACACACCCCCCCCCGTGGCTGTGTTGATGGTGAAACGCCCCCCCCGCAGGGGTCACCCCCCCCCCTCCCCCCAAGCACCGCAGGGGCCCAGCGCCAGATCAACCTCTTTATTTTAGTAGCAAAGAGCTGAAAAAGTCAGTTCTGAGGGAGGGAGAGAAGGTGATCGGCAACGGTACACCTGTACAAAGCTGGGGGGGGGGAGAAGGCAGGGCCCCCCCCGTGCCCCCCAACCCCCCGGGGGCGACCCCAGCACCCTGGGAGGCAGCAGCGGGAGGCAGGGGGCCGGGGCTGTAGTGCAGGGTGGGGGGGGGGCCGGGCCCCTCCATCCCTCAGCTCTTGTTGAGTGTCCAGAGCGGGTCGAGCATGCTGAGGGGGTCATCGCTGGGCCGGGGCCCCCGCAGCCCCTCGCCCGTCTGCGCCTGGAGGAAGTTCTGCTTGTTCATCCGCTGCTTGCCCTTCAGGGACGCGTCCAGGGTGAAGGCCTCGGGCGTGAGGGAGGCCAGCAGCTCCAGCGACGAGGAGGAGGGAGCGGAGGCCGGGGGGGCCGGGGGCTCGGCCGCGGGGGGCTCGGGGCTCTCCTCCACGTGGTTGCTGCTCTCGGCCTCGGCAGGGGGCTCGGGCACGGGCGGCGCTGGGGGGGTTGGCTCAGGGAGGGGCGCGGCGCTGCCATCCAGCACGCCATCCAGCGCGCCGTCGGGAAGCGCCGGCAATGGCGCCAGCGGGGCAGGATCAGGCCCCCAGGCCCCCCCAGGCTCCCCCCCTACTCCCGCGGGCTTGATGCTGAGCTTGGCGATGGTGGCCTGGATGGAGCTGATGGACAGGTCCCCCCCCAGCACCAGGTCCTGCGGGTCCTGGTGGAAGTAGAGCTGCAAGGAGAGAGCCCTGTGAGCGCCGGGGGGGTGCTGGCCCTCCCCCACCCCCCCCCCAAGGCCCGCAGCCTCCCCCCCCTCCCTGCACCCACCTTGGGGGAGGTGCTGTTGGGGGGCTTGGGGACGGGCGGCGTGCCCACGCCGTGGCGGTGCAGGACCTGCTCCGCGTGCTGCAGGACGGCCTCGTAGCAGAACTTGAGGTGGAGCTGCAAGGTTGGGGGGGGGGGGGGGTGAGCACCCCCAGCACCGGGCGGGGGCCACCCGAACACCTCCCACCACCCCGCTACCTTCTCCTGGAGCATGTGCTTGCGCTGCTGCCGCAGGCGCTTCACCAGCTGGGCCAGGTCGGGGATGCCGTTGCCCGCCTCCACCTCCTGCATGGCCGCGTACAGCAGGCAGAAGGCCCCGGTGCGGCCCACGCCGGAGCTGCGAGGGAGATGCGGCCACGTCAGGCACGCCAAGAGCCTGTGACAGGCCTGGGGGGCACCCCACAGCCCCCAGGACCCCCCCCCCTCGTCCCACTGCTGGGCCAAGAATCCCCGCCCCCCCCCCCCAGGTGCCCCTCACCTGCAGTGCACGACGATGGGGGTGTGCAGCGGGCGCTGGTGCAGGTAGTGGCCGTGCACCTCCTGGATGAAGCGCAGGAGGCTCCCCTTGCTGTCGGGCAGGCCCCTGGGGGGGCGAAGGGACCCTTACTGAGGAGGGGGCTCCCCTCTCACGCCCCCAGAGGGGACGGCGCCCTCCCCCTGCCAGGGCCGGAGCCCCACAGCCCCCAGAGCTCCGCCAAGACCTCCCGCCGCCCCCCCCAACACACACACGCACAGCAGGACCCCCACACATGCCCCAATCCCCCCCCCCCCCCCAACCCCTCTGTCATACAGCTCGGGCCAGGAGGTGAACTGCAGGTGGACGACGGTGCGCTTGAGGCTCTGGTCGCGGTACTGCAGCGTGATCATCCGCTCCACGTGCGTGGGGGCGGCCTTCAGGCCGGTGAGGACGAGCGTGACGGGGCCCTGCACCACGGGCTGGCCCCGCTCCGCGGGGAAGTAGCGCAGCACCTTTTGCTGGGGGGGGGGGAACAGGGAACAGGGTCAGAGCAGACACAGGGCAGCCCCGCGGCACCCCTTAAAGGCTCAGCACCCCCTCAAGGCCCGGCGCCAGGCTCTCCCTGGCCCCTCGGGACATGCAGCGCCTCGTGGCGTGGCCACGTCTCCGCCCACCTCAGCATGGGATGGGCGCCACGAGAGGTGAGGAAGGCCGGGGCTGCGGGAAGCCCTACCCCAGGGCACGCGTGCCCTGCAGCCACGCCCCGATCCTGCTCGGGGTCTACCTTGTCCAGCTCCTGCTCCGACACCAGCATGACGACGACGGAGACCTTCTGCTCGTAGATCATGAGCCAGAAGTCGGCGGCGGTGCCCAGCAGCGGCGCCTGGGTGGCGATGACGGTGGGGCAGTAGGGCGAGAGGTCCTCCACCCTGCTGGCGTTGATGTAGTCGTCCTTGCCCGAGCGGAGGACGACGCGGTTCCGGTCGTAGGGCATGATGTCCTGGTGCCGGTTCTTCATGGAGTAGCAGCGGGCGATGGCGATGGAGAGCTGCCGGGCGTCGCGCTCCTGGGCGTCCTGCAGCTCCTTCCACACCGCGTCCAGCTCGGTGGCGGCGGCGCCGCCGGGCGCCGGGCGCTCCAGGCGCTCCACCAGCCCGCGGAAGCGGTCGAGCTCAGCCAGCAGGCGCAGGACGCGCTCGGGCTTCTCGTAGGGGTCGTTCTCGATGAGCTGCAGGGCCTTGGGCTTCTGGCCCTCCTTGGCGTCGGCCTTGGTGGGCTGCAGCAGCGGCTGGCCCACGGCCGCCTTGGAGCCGCCGTGCTGGCTCTCGGGGCTGGAGGACAGGAGGTCGTCGGTGGAGGAGCTCTGCCGCTGGAAGGGGGCCTCGCCGGGGCCCGGGGCCGCGCCGGGGGTCAGCGAGGGCGGAGGTCTCTGCGGCGGGGCGCCGGAGCCGGGCACCAGAGCCGGGGGCTGCAGGGGCAGGGCCGGCTGCGGGGACGGTGCCGGGGAGGGGACCAGAGGGCCCTGCACCACCACCGGGCCCTGCATCTGGCTCAGGACCGGGCTGGGAGAAGGGGCGGCGTGGTGGGGGCCCGACTGGCTGGCGGGGGAAGGCGGGGGGGGGGCCCATGGCCATGGTGCCGGGGGGGCACGGGGCAGGGCTGGGGCAGAAGGGGAGGGCGGGGGAGCTGGCGGGCACGGGCTGCAGCCCCCCCAGGGTGGGGTGCAGGGGCTGTGCTGGGGGCACGCTCTGCCCGGGGGCTCTGGGCACCGGCCCGGTGAAGGGCAGGGCCCCCGTGTGCGGGGGGAGCCCGTGGGGGGGCAGCTTGTCCTGGCCGGGCAGCGGGTAGAGCTGGGGGCACAGCGGGGGCTGGCCAGGGGCTGGGGGGGGCAGCTGCCCCACGGGGCCGGAGAAGGGCTGCTGGGCAAACTGGGGGGGCAGCGGGGGCCGGGCCGGGGGCTGGAAGGGCAGCGGGAGCTGGGGTCGCCCGGGGGGCAGGAAGGGGGCTTGGGGGGGGAACTGCTGGGGGCCCCCCAGGCCCTGGGGGCGAGCTGGCAGCTCCATGCCGGGCTGCAGCTGCGCCGCGGGGGCGAAGGCGGCGTGGGGGTGCTGCCCAGGAGGGAAGGGGTGCGGAGCCGGCTGCCCGAAAGGCTGCTGCAGCCCCCCCGGGGCGTAGGGGAAGGAGGCGGGGGGGGCGCCCGGGCGCTGGGGGGGCAGGAAGCCACCGGGGGGCACGGCCGGGCCCTGGCTGGGGAGCCGTGGGGGGGCCGCGCAGCTGGAGATGGGGGCCTGGACGCTGTCCACGGTGGTGGTGGCCGGCCGGGTGGCCGGGCCCTGCTCGGGGCCACCCGCGGGTGGTGGCTGGGCACCCACGGGGGCCGGCCCCATGGCTGGGGGCCTGAGGGGGCCGGGTGCGGGCAGCCCGGCTTGGCCCAGGCCGTAGGAGGCAGCGGGGCCGTGCTGCGGGGACGAGCGTGGGGGCAGCACGTGGGGCCCCGCGTAGCCGGGCTGCACCGCGCCGCGGACCAGGGGGGCGGCGGGGAAGAGCTGGGGGGCAGAGGAAGGGGCTGAGCTGGGGGGGGGGACGGCCGCCTGGGGGGCAGAGGGCTGCAGGAGCTGCGCCGGCAGCACCGGAGCCCCGCTGCCGTGGGGAAAGGGTCCCGGGGCAGAGGCAGGCACCGCGTAGTGCCCGGGCAGGGCAGGGAAGCGGGCGAAGGGCTGCCCGGGCTGCAGCGGGGCGCTCGCCAGCCTGGCAGGGGGCAAAAAAAGCTCGGGGTGGGGGGGGGGAGGGGGGCGGGGGGGCGCAGCCCCGCGGCCAGGGCCGGGTCGAGGGCGAGAGCGGCCAGCGTGGAGGGGGGCAGGCGGGCCAGGTGCCCGGCCAGCACGTCGGGGGGCAGGCTGCGCAGCTCCTCGGGCAGGTCGGCCAAGCCCAGGGAGCCGAGCTGCGGCACCTCGGCTGCCTCCGGCCCGCCCGCTTCCAGCTCCGGAGGCTTCTTCTGCAGGGCCGGCTTGGGGGCCGTGGGGCGGGGGGGCGGGTGCTTCTTCATCTCCCTGCCGGTGGGGGGGGGGGGGGGGGGGGGGGGGGGGGGGGGCAGCAAGCGTCAGTGGGGGGCTGCCAGCCCTGAGAACCGCCCCCCCCCCCCCCCCTCCTCCACCCCCTCGGGGACGGGAGGGCTCACGGAGCCACGGCACCGAAGCCAAAACCCCGCAGCCGCAGCCCCGACCCCAGCCCAGCCAGCACCCAAAGGCGCTTCCCACCTCGCTGGGGGAGGTCGAAGCCCCGTGTCCCCCCCCGCCCCGCCCCCCAGGTCCCGCAGCGCCACCACCTACTTCTCCAGGATCTGCTGCCGGTTGGCTTCGGCAGCTTGGCAGGCCGCCCGCGCCTTCTCCAGCAGCTTGGCGGCTTTCCCCTCCAGGTCGGTGTAGAAATCCTTCCCCTCCTGGGACTTCTTCATCAGGTCCTCGTAGGCTTCGTAGGAGGCCACCAAGGTCTGGACGGTGGCATTCCACCTGGGGAGAGCGGGGCAGAGGGGCCGAGCGGGGAGGGGGAGCTGGCGTGGAGTTCGCATCCAGCCTGCGCGTTGATTGCCCTCGCCGGCATCGTGTTGTTCCCCAGCCCCACGGAGCCCCAGCAGGCAGCACCCGCGCGGGACGGGCAGCGGGTGCTGCGCGGGCAGGCGAGACCTGTTCCCCTCCACTCACTTGTGCTCCACCTCGGCCAGGGCCTTGCGCACGGCTGCGTATTTGACGTTGGCGTCCGTCAGCGCCTTCAGGATGTTCTCCTGGGCGGCCAGGTTCTGCTCCAGGTACACCTTGATCTGGTCGTACTTCTTCAGCTGCTCCTCAAAGAGCTTCTGCCGGGAGAAGGGAGGAGCTGAAGGGGGAGGGGGGGGGCTGCAGGCAGCCACAGCCACCCCCGGGGCGGGACAGAGCAGAGCTCCTGCGGCGCCGGCCGTGACTCGGGGCACGGGGAGGGGCTCCCCCCCCCCCCCCCTACCCCTCATCTTCACCCACCTTCATCTCGGAGCGGTCGGCGGTGACCAGCGAGGTGGTGATGTCGTCCTTCTGGATCATCTCGCGCAGCTGCTGCTCCAGGGACACGCGCTGGTCCCGCATCTCCTGCACCTTGACCAGGATCCGCTTCAGGTTCTGCAGCACCTGCTTGTCGTCTGGGGGGGGGACGGGGCGGGGGGACGGGGGCGCTCAGCGGCTGCAACGGAGCCGACGCGGCGTCCCCAACCCCAGCCCGCTCGTGGGGCGCGAACCGAGGGCAGGGGGACAGCCCGCAGCCTCTCCTGGCACACCCAGCAGCCCAGCCAGGACGTCTGGGTCTCTGCTGGGCATACTCTGTCCCCGCGCCAGGCTCCCAAGGTGCCAGGATCGCAGTTCGGACATTTTCTGGGGGGAGACAAGCCCCCCCCACACCCCCCCCCCGGCTTGCATCGGAGCACGCAGCAGGCCGACGCCGTGACAGCGCTGCCCAGGTGGCGGCGCAGCGTGGCTGACGTCGAAGGGAGCCCTGAAGAGGCACCACGGGGGAGCAGAACCCGCGTCCCCCAGCAGCCCGGGGCACGAGCACGACGCCGGGGGGGGGTGCTGCGAGGACAGCCAGCCCCCGCCAGGCACCACACGGCTCACCTTCGGTCAACGCGGGCGAGGGCAGCGCGGCCCGGACCTGCTCCAGCGGCCCGCCGAGGAGGCGGAGGTTGCCGATGTGCAGGTTCATGGCCTTGTGCAGCTCGGTGTTGGTGAAGCTGGCCTTCTCGTGCACCTCCATGTACTTGGAGCACTCCTTGCTGACCTCGGCCAGCCCCGCGGAGGGCGGCGGAGGGGAGCCCCGCGGCGCCGGGCCCTTCCCCAGCAGCTCCTGCAGCTTCCGCTCCTGAGCCTCGTCCTCCTGGAGGAGGTCTCGGATCTCCTTCAGGGAGGCCTCCACGTCGGTGAAGACCCCAGAGAGCACTGGGAGGGAGGGACAGAGGCTGAAAGAGCTGAACCGGTCCCCACCACGAGCCCTCCCGGCCCCCATCCGCTCCAGCCCTGAAGCGCCAGCGGCCAACAGCTGGTCCAGCCCGCGAGGAAGCACCACCCACGCCACGAACATCCAACAGGAAGGATGATTTGGGGTTAAAAATTTACAAGGGCAGAGAATTTGTGACTGGAGAGGCCGTTCCCGACACCGAGCCCCAGCCAGGACGTGGACGGATGTCCCACATCCCGCCCCCCCCCGCCCCGTGACCTCACCCTGCATGGACTGGACGAGGTTCTTGACGGTGTCGGGGCGCACGCTGAGCGCGGCGCACTTCTCCATCAGGACGGGAGGGATGTGGCTGTACATGTCCAGGTTGTCCACGGTCTCGGGGTCCAGCTGCATGGAGTCCATGAACTGGCTACAGGCAGGAACGAGGCCCTGAGCGGTGGCAGAGGCTCCCCCGCCAGCCAAACGGGGGCGGGCTCCCCACCTCCCCACCCCAAAACCAGGGGGCAGAGCGCTTGCGGCATCGCCCCCCCCCCCCCCCCCAAGGGACACCACGGCCTCGGAGACAGCTGCAGGCTGAATTTGGGGACCGGTCACCGAGGTCTGCCCGGAGCTGGGCAAACTGGGACCTCCCGCCAGGGTCTCGAGCGGGGAGGGAAGAGGCCGGGGCCCCCGTTCAGGTGCGGCTCACACGTACTCCAGCACTTCGTTCTTGGCTTCGATCTTGGCCATCACGTCTCTCAGCAGCTTGGCCTTCTCCTCGCTACGACAGAGCGGAGAAAATCCTTTAGGGCTGGGACAGGACTCAGGGAAAGCTCCACCCCTACACCGCAGGTGCTCCGCGCCCCGCAGGGATCAGCCCGAGGACGTTTCGGGAGGGCGGTGGTGCCCCGAGGAAACCCCCGCCGCTGGTTTGGCCCCCTCCAGGCCCCGTTAGACGCAGGGAGGCTGAGCTGGGGCACGGGCTCCTTCCCGAGCTCGGTGCTGGGGACGTGCACGCAGCTCTGCCCCGCTCTGGGGCCGTTCCCGGGACCCACCTGTAGAGCGAGGAGGCCTCGTGGGCAGCCATGGGCACCAGCTTGGCGAAGATATCGGGGCCGGTGACAGCCGGGTCCGTGGGGTTGACGGGGAGGGCTTTCACCAGCGGGGCACCTGCGGCCCGAACACAAACGCACGCTGGTCCCAAACCTCCCCGGGGACGCTCCTCGGTTCCCAAAACACGTCCTCCGGCTCAGCACCCTCCCACCCCTGGCAGGTCCCAGGGGAGCAGGGCATCGCAAAGCCCCGCCGGGCTGTGAGGGGGGGGTCCCTGCGTGCGCAACCCCCTTGTCAGCAGCTCGCAGCCTCACCTTTCACGGCCTGCAGGGTGTCCAAGGCGGGCACGGCTTCGTGGTAGATGAAGTCGTTGTCCTTTTTGGCCGAATTGTACCTAGAAACAAGAGGTGACATCAGGCTGACGGGAAGCAGGCGCCAGCCCTGGCTCCCTGAGCCTGCCCCTCCGGGGATCGCGCTAGGGATCGCCCCACGAGCCCCAGGCAGCACACGAAACCCCTCCCCGGGCGTTTCTGTGCCCCAGAGAAGCAGGACTGCTGTGTGCGGGGGGATCCTTGCACACTCACTTGCCGCCGATCACGTCCATGGTGAACCTCAGGGCTTCCTGGACGGTTTCGGGCTGGCCCTGCAGAAACGAGGGTGGCAGCGAGTTAGCGGAGGCGAGGGAGGGGGATTGCTGCCCCCACGGCCCGAGCGCGCCCCGGACGCCAGCGGCGGCCTCGCCAGCCCTCTCCTCGGGCCCCGAAACAGAACCGAGGCTCTCAGCTCCACACCCTGGAGCTACCGGGCGAGAAACCCAGGCAGAATCTGCTTTCTCGGGCACTCCCGGATCCCGCGTCCCACGATTTCACACGCAGACCCCGTCATGGGGGCTGCGCTCGGCTTCCGGAGCACCAGGGCGCGGCAGGAGCCCAGCGCCAAGGCAGGGCCGAGCGCTGCGGACCCACAGCCCCTCGGGAGCTGCTGACGTGCTCCCGAAGGATTACAAGCTCCCGAAGGATTACAACCCGAAGGAACGCCCACCCCTAAGGGAGAGGCTGTGCCTGCCTCCAGGTGCATTTCAACATGCCTTGGCCCAGCCGGGAGATGCCAGAGCCTTGGGCTGGGCCGTCGCAAGTCCCAGAGGGACTTTTGCCCCACACGGGCACCCCGAAGGGCTCGGTCCCTGCTTCAGGAAGAGGCGCCGCCCTCCAGGCTCACACCAGCCAAGCTCGGGTCACTTCTGTCACCGTCCCCTTCCTCAGCGGGGACAGAGGTTTCCCTCAGCACTGCTCCTGGAGCAGGGACGTGGAAGAACCGTGCCCAAGGGGGAATCCCCAGAAGCAGCAACAGACCAAAGACTTAAAAAAAAAAAAAACAAAAACAACCACAAACAAACCAACAATTCCTGCTGCCAGAGGGAGAAGGAACGCACCTTTGCCAGCTTGATAGCCTCGTTGAGCTTATCCAGAGCGCTCTGGAAGTAGACGACCTGCGGAGAGAAGAGGAATTAGTCCCAGATTTGTCAGAGGTGCCAGAGCTGGCACAGAAATAAGTGCCTTTTTTGCCTGGCATGGAGCACCACCAGCCCCCCGAGGGCTGCAGCTTTGTCCAGCGTAACGCGGTTTTCCAGGCGCCCACTTCCTGCTCCCCCCAGAACCCCGGGAACTGCTGGGGGTTCAGGAGAGGGGAGCCCCACCCGCGGCTCCGTGCACACCGCCCTGTGCGTTACAGGCGCTGCGCGGCGCCCCCCCAGTGCCTGCAGGGGGTTGTTGGAGCTCTCAGCCACGTCCCCGGGGGCTGTGGAAAGCCCCGGTCGCCGGTGGGACAAGGTGGGACAATCTCCTCCGGGGCTCAACCCTCCCAGGGCAGGGCCTCGACCCGCACGACCCGGGTTGGCACAGCTCCGCTCACCCTTTCCCCGAACTTCTGCTGCTCCTCGGCCTGTTTTCCCATGTGCAGCTGCAACAGAACAAGCGTCAGAGCTCCTCACGGGAGCGGGGGGGCTCTCAGGCAAGAAATTCAGCCCCCCCCAAGCCCCGCTCGTTGGCCGTGAGCGAGGGGTGCTCCCCCCTCGCAGCCCCCCAGCCCCCACTCACGTGGGCCACGGCGGCAAAATAGTAGATCTTCATCTGAACCAGCTTCTTCCAGTCCTTCTGGATCTTGCCCAGCAGCGAGGCCGTCTCCGAGTTCTCTAACGCCCGGCAGGCCTCCTTGTAGTAATCCACCACCTGCGGGGAGCAGGGCGGGAATTTGGAGAGCCCCCAGAGAGGGGGGGGGGACCCGCTTTGAAGCGAGAGCGGCCCCCGAAACAGAGGGGTTTGCTGACAGCGCGCTCAGGTCACCCCGCCGAAGCCTTTCGGGTCGGAGCCAGGGACTGCCACCAGGACTGTGCCGAGCTCGCCCTGGAGGCGGGTTAAAACCGGGCGTTCTCCGAGGGAAGGGGCCGCCCTTACGCCTTCCTCGGGGGAGCTGCGGGCTGCTCACGGCTCCTCGCGGCGCACGGCCAGAGGGCGGCGCTGACGCCGCGCGGGGCCTCGTCCCCAGGTGCCACCCGGCGCTCACGCAGGAGCTGGGCGCGGAGGGGACCCCCCGGCCCCCCGCAGCAGCTCACCTGGGCGCTGATCCGGGCCACGAGGAAGCTCTTCCTGTTGTCCAGCATGGATTTCTCCAGCAGGCACTCCTGCGCTTGGCCCTGCGGAGGAGAGAGAGGCGCTACCGGGTGTCCCCGCGCCCGCTTTCCTCAGAAGGCCCTCCCGCACCCGAGGCAGCACCGGGGCCCAGCAGTTACAGCCCCTCTTTCCACCAGGATGCCCCGGCAGCGTGGCGCGGAGCCCTCCTGCCTCCCGAGCCCGCCCCGAGCCGAGCAGGAGCTGCCCCGGGGACGCGGAGGAGCTGCCCGGCGCCCGCCGCCTTCCTACCAGCATGAGGTTGATGTTGAGGTTGAGGATCTGGTGACTCATGTCCACGCTGTACGAGTGGGGGAAGTGGTCCGCAGGTAGGTGAAGGCCCCGGCAGCGCACTGGAAGTGGGTGCACGAAACCTTCATGCCCTGAGCAGACGGGAGAACGCGCGTCAGGCGGGTGCGAGCCACGCCAGAGGGTGCCCACGGGAACGTGCCGCCGGGCGCGAGGAGCCTGAGGGCGGACTTGGCCTCAGAGCGGCGAGGCACCGGGGGTCAGGGTGATAAAATCCAGCTCGGCGGGGCTAAAACGCCCCCTGCGCCGTTCGCGGACCCCCCCCGCCGGGACCCCAAGGAGCAGCTTCCCGAGGCCTAAAGCCGAGCTTTGAACCCAGAAAGCTCTCAGGGGCGTGCGTCGACGTGACGGCCGGGCCCTGAGCGCCGTCGGCGGGTGGCTGCTAGCCCCGGGGGGGGGGGAAACAAAGCCCTTCAGGGATTCCCGGGGGCTGCTCGGGGACCCTTACCTCCTCTGACACCCTCTTGTCCATGGCGCCCAGCATGGAGTGCAGCGCACCTGCGGGGACAGGACCGCGGCTCAGCGGAGCGCCCGCGCCGGGCTCGCGGTGCCAAAGCCCCGAAAAGCGGGAGTCTCGCACCAAATCCGCGGGCAGCCGGCTCCAGGAGGAGCCTGCCCGGTGCCGGCGGGGCGCGTTCCGGGCACGCGGCTCTGCCGAAGGGCTGCACGCGCAGAAGCCACTCGACAGAGGGAAGCCCCAGGCTGGCAGCAAACCCCCCAGCCTCGAGTATCCGACACCCGCCCCGGGTACGCAGAGGTGTCTCTGCCCCCTTCAGGGAGCCGGTTTTAAAGGCGTGTTTCGGCTGCAGGCTGCTTCTCACAGCTACACGCTCTGCTCGGCGCGTCGCTGGCCAGCAAAGCGAGCTGCAGTCCCGGGGTGGGGGGGGCTGAGCGCGACCTTCCCTTTGGGTCCACGAAAGCACCCAGTGAGCCGCGGCGGTCCAAGGCTGGGGAGGAAGGGGGCGCCGAGAGCGACACCCGCTGCTTCTACGCCAGTTCCGAGGAGGCGGGTGCTGGGCGGGACGGACGGAGCCCGAGCGAGGCTGTCGTGGTGCCACGGAGGGCGTTCGCGACGCCGCGGCTTCGACCCAAAGTCGGCCCCCGGGGCGCAGCCTCTAAACCCGCAGCCTCGCCCTGACCTGGACGCTCCCAGCCCAGGAGGAAAGGGGAAGAAGGTTCCGGCACAAACCGGAGCCGGCCTCTCGCGCTTCTGCCCCGAGGAGGGCTCCCCTGCGGCAGGGCAGCGAGGAGGGGCGTCCCTCGTGCCCGGCCGAGGCAGCCGCGCTCCCAGACCCTCACCCAGGTTGTAGAGGACGCACGCCTGCTCGTACTTGATGTCCTCGTGGGTCACCGTCTTGCCCGAGAAGATCTCGGTCCTGCAAGGAGAAGGGGGCGGGGGGGGGGGTCACCAGCTCCAGGTGGGCTTCCTGGCCCTGCCTCAGCCTCCTCGGAGCCACCCCCCCCCCCCCCCAGGGCGGGACGTCATTTCGAGAGCCCCCCGGGACACCCCAGCAGCAGGGGAAGCCGTCCGGAAAGCGCCAACCACAAACAAGGACCGGGCGTCGGAACGCCCGAGCTCCGCGCGGCAGGGGAAAACCGCGCCCCGCGGGGGCACGAAGAGCCCACCCCCCCCCGCGCCCCCCTCACCACGCGATGGGGACCGCGGCCTCCTGCTCGGCACCCATCGGGATCCGGCTCTGCAGGTAGTGGAGCTGCCCGAAGTATTTCCGCAGCGTGCTGCAGCCCTCGAAGTCCCTGGGGACGTTGACGGCGTTCTGGGGGGGGGGGGGGGGGGAGAGAAGGGAGGGAGGGAGGGGCAGGAGCCAGGAAAACGTCGTGGCTCCGCACGCAGCGAGCTGCGAAGCAGCTCCCGGGGCCAGCCGCGGGGCCTCAGCCGGACCGCGGCGCGCAGGGGGCTCACCTGCCGCAGCGCCTCCAGCTTGCGCAGCTCCTCGTTGTAGCTCTCCGGGTTCTCCCCGTAGTTCTTCAAGACAAACTGGGGGGGGGGGGGGAGGAGGAAGGGGGGGAAGCACAGGTGAGGGCCCGGCCCCGCGTGACGGCGACGGACAGAGAGCCAGAGAAGGCTGCGGGGAGACCTCCCGGCGGCCTTCGGTGCCTGCAGGGGGGCTGGGGAGGGACTCTCGGGCAGGGGGTGTAACGGAGCGTCACGAACTGCCCGGGGGAAGGCGGCTTTCCGGAGCGGATTGAGAACCTCCCGCCACGTACAGGCGTGGCGCAAATCCCTGCGGGAGGCACCCGGGGCCGGCAGGATGGTGCTGAGCCGGCTGCGGGGCCTGACTCAGCCGCGGTGTCACCCCGTGCCACGCCCGGCGTCACCGCACGGCTCCTCCGTGGCCGTGCCCCCCCCAAAACCAGCATCGGCACCGGAGAAATCCTCCTCCCCCACCCCCCCCCCCCCCGCCCCTTCCCCAGCCTGGGAGGTAAATAACTGGGTTTGTGAGCGGTGCTTTTCCTCCGCAGGTGGCACTGCGGGGTGCCGGGGGACCAGCTCCTCGTTCGGAGGTGCCTGACGAAGCCCTGACCCCCCGAAAACAAACCAACCAACCCACCCACCCACCCAAGGGCAGAGGCAGCGTGCCTGCCAGGAGAGCCCCTGCCCGCCGGGAGCCTCGCAGAGGGCCGAGGGCTCCCCTTTACGGGCCCCAGGAACAGCGCTCCCACGGCCAGGCGGGGACGGAGAGCCCGAGGAACGCGGTGAGCCCTCGGGGGGGGGGATGCGGGACACACACGCACGCATCCCGCGGGCAGGGGACGGACGGGAGGGGCCCCGAGGCCCGAGGCCCGATGCCCCCCGTGCGCTGCTTTGCCCCGGTCCCCGCGTCCTCCAGCCCGGGGCCAGGCCCCCGACACCGCGCCCGGCCCGTGCGGGGCTCGGCACGGCTCCTGCCTCCGCAGCCCCTGGCCCGGAGGAACCGAGGAGCCCCGCGCCAGCGCTGTCGGCGCACGGGGGACGCGTCCCCCTTCCCCTTCCCGAGGCGAGGCCTCCCGCCGGGCCCCGGGCAGCTTCCCCACGGGTCCTCAGGGCTCCTGCCGAGGGCTCCCGCGCAAGGAGGAACCGGGCCCGGAGGCCGGGACCGGAGGGAGGCCACAAACCTGCCGACTCACCCCGCCACCGGGGCGGGCTCCCCCTCAGCCCCCCTCAGCCCTCAGTCCCCCCCCCCCAGCCCCCGGGCTCCCCTCACAGGCCGCGGCCCAGCCCCGGTACCCCCCCCCATTACCCCCCCCAAACCCCCCCCCGTCCGTCCACCCCCCCCCCCCCCCGGGCCCTCACCTTCTTGACGGCGGCGTTGAAGGCGAACTCGCCGGCCTCCTTCAGGTCCAGCCAGATCATGGGCATGCGGGGCACGGCCTCCATGGCGCCCGTCGGGACCCCCCCCCCTCGCCGCCGCCGCCGCCGCCGCCGCCGGCCCCCGGCCCCGCGCGGAGCCTCACGGGAAACCGAGGCGGCCGGCACCGAGCCGCTTCCGGTCCCGCCCGGAAGCCCCGCCCCTCCCTTTTCTTCGCCGTTCCCATGGCGACGCGCCCCGCCCACCCCGCTTCGGGGCGGGGTTGCCGTGGCGACGGCTCGCTGGCGGGGAGGGGGAAGGGGGGGTGTTGTCATGGCGACGCGGTTGCCGTGGCAACGGGCCTGGGACTCGGTTGCGGCCTACTCCAGGCTGCGGCCTGCACCGGGCGCTGCTAGGCCCGGCCCGCCCGGGGCCGCTCCTCCCCTGGGCAGCGCCGCGGGGCCTCGCCCGTGTTGTCCCCCAGGTCCCCCCGCAGCTTGGGCAGCCCCAGCCCCGGCTCCCCCGGGGCTCCCCCGGGGCCTGTGCCCGGTGCAGGGCGGCTGAGCCGGGGGGGCACTCGCCTCTAGGCCCGAGGGGGGTGCCTGAGGTGGGAGCCCTGCTGTGCCTGTGAGAAAAATCTCAATTTTCTCCAGACAGGAGCTTCCGTGAAGCTATTTTATTCACGATCGCAATGGCGGGCGTCCTGCCAATTAGGAACGCATTTAATAAACACATCATAACCTTTTATTCCCTATTACCCGACACCTGATCACCCCCCCGTTTCCTCATTAGCTGAGTACTACAGGTTCACGTGAGACAAATCTCAATTTTCTTCAGACAGGATCTTCTGTGAAGCTATTTTATTCGCAATTGCAATGGCGGGCGTCCTGCCAATTAGGAGCACATTTTAGTAAACAAATCATAACCTTTTATTCCCTATTACCCGACACTTGATCACACCCCCCCCCCCCGTTTCCTCATTAGCTGAGTACTACAGATTCACAAGCTGCTCGACTCTCCTCTATACCATATATGTACAATATATTTTTCTTCAACCCTTTAATTTCTCCCTTTTCCCTTTTTTTTCCCCTTTCTTATGTTTTGAGAACTTGTGATCTTTGTTCTACTGTTCCCACACTGCTCATCCTGTTTATTCTCAAGCTTCTGCCTTATTTTGGAACAGTGAGGCCTTCTACTGTCCACTTATCTACTTGGCATTTCTCCTTGTTATGACTACACAACTACCTCGGAATACAGAAAATTAGTTCTCTACTGCAAAAACAACTTAGTTTCTCACACCTGCCGATGGCCCGAGGGTGCCCAGGCACCCGAGAAGGGCGGCGAGCGGGCGTCTGATGCACTCCGACCACCTCCTTTCAGGCTTTGAGGGGATTTAGTGCAGAATGTACCAATTTTTAGCATTTTGAAATGGCACGGAATTTCTCTCGAGCAGAGTGCCAGCAACAAATCACTTGATCCACCGCGTGAGTACCAATTCGGCTTACCAGAGTGTAGCAATTACATCTGACTCACAACACAAAGGTGAATTTCATCGCTGGTCTCAGCAATGTGCCTGCCGTCACGATGCCGGGCACACCCAGTGTCCGGGAGGATGGAGTCAGTGGGCTGACACGGGTCAGGGATGTGACAGCGGCTGCAGGTCCAGTGCTGCCGTCTTTTGCCCTGTATTTCCTCAGGGTGCTGCTGTCGCACCAAGGCTCCATCCCTGCTGTTGCCAGCAATTGCCACACCATAAAACCTTTGTATTACTCTGATGGTGTGCAGAGCCAAATTCACAGCTCTTGTAGCCAAAGAAAAGCACAAAAAATCCTCCATGACGAGGAAGCTCTCGCTCCTGGAGTCTGGAACATTTGGTTTGCCAGCAACAAGGCATCCTCCTGTTTCCTTCAGTACCAAGATGGGTTTGGCTGCTCTTGCAGCAGCTGTGGTCAGTCACTATCGCTCCCCCACACACCCTTGCTTTTCTCTTCAGAGCTTCCTTCCATGTGTTTTTAGAGATAACAGACCGATATCAAGGTTGTATTATAGAGCAACGTGAGGATTACATCAGCCACAGAGTGCTGGGAGCTTTGGTGAGCAGCCTTTAAAGCTGTCGTACCAGTGATGCTCAGTGAGGGTGGCTTCCACTTCTGTGAACCAAACCAGACCCTTACTATCAGACACACTTTCCACTTCTCTTTCCTCTAAACATTTGCAAATTTCGGATTAGTGTTTTCTTGAGAATGTTGATTGATGGCCACCCTATGCACTACTGATGTTTTAAATGGTGCAAAAAAGGCATCTTCTGTCTAGTGCTCAACCAGTAAGTCATAGAATCACAGAATCATTAAGGTTGGAACAGCCCTCCAAGCTCACCTGGTCCAACCACCCCCCTACCACCAATGTCACCACCAAACCATGTCCCCAAGCACCACGTCCAACCTTTCCTTGAACACCCCCAGGAACGGTGATGCCACCACCTCCCCGGGCAACCCGTCCCAACGCCTGACTGCTCTTTCTGAGCAGAAATGTCTCCTCATTTCCAACCTGAACCTCCCCTGGCACAACTTGAGGCCATTCCCTCTGGTCCTATCACCCACAGTTACCTGTGAGAAGAGGCCGACCCCCAGCTCCCCACAGCTTCCTTTCAGGTAGTTGTAAAGAGCAATGAGGTCTGCCCTGAGCCTCCTCTTCTCCAGACTAAACACCCCCAGTGCCCTCAGCCGAGACTCTTCTCCCAGGCTCATTTTGGTTATTCCAGTGCTGGTCAGGTATTAGTGGTGTTTCCAGAAAAAAATGTCACGTATGACTGTGTTGCCTTCATTATTTACAGTTTGAGTGTGATTCAGACTGCAGCTCTTCAAGAACTGCTGCAATGTGGGTTCATACCAAGGGGTCTATCCTTCAGGAACACACTTCTCCAGCATGGGTCCCCCTTCTGGGCTCTGCTCACAGAGGCCCCCCTGCAGACCCCTGCTACCAAAACCATACCACATAAACCCATACATGAAGATGTTGAACAGAGTGTTTGAGTTTACTTACTTCCAACTTCTGTAGTCTTCCTTTTTGTGTTTGAGTTTGGCCAGGAGCTCTTTGCACATCCATGCAGATCTCCTGGCACTTTTGCCTGACTTCCTCTTTGTTGGGATGCGTCACTCCTGAGCTTGGAGCAGGTGATCCTCAAATATTAACCAGCTTTCTTGGGCTCTCTTCTCTCTGGGGCCTTATACCACAGGACTGTATTCTTGCAAGCAGAGCCTTGAAGAGCCCAAATCCTGATTTCCTGAAGTCCAGGGTTATGTGTTTGCTTTTCACCCTCCTCCCTGCCTTCAGGACCCTGAACCCCACCATCTCATGCTCGCTGCAGCCAAGGCTGCCTTTGACCTTCCCATTCCCAGCCAGTCCACGTTGCTGGTGAGCATGAGGTCCATCAGAGCACCTCTCCTTGTTGGCTGCTCTATCATTTGGAGGAGGAAGTCATCACAGATGCGCTCCAGGAACCTCCTGGATTGCTTGTGACCTGCTGTGCTGTCCCTCTTACAAGGCTGAAGTCCCCATGACCAGGGTCTGTGAGCAGGAGGCTGCTCTCGTCTGTCGGTAGAGGGCCACATCTGCTCGCTCTCCCTGGCCAGGCAGCCTGTAGTAGATGCACACCATAATGTCACCTTTTCCTGTACTGCCTGTAATCAGTGGTCTGATTAAATCTTAAGGTCTCAGTGGGCTCCTCATCCACCCCCAGGCAGAAGCCCATGCACTCCAGCTGCTCTCTCACACGAAGGGCAACTCCCCCTCCTCATCTCCCCAGTCTGTCCCTCCTAAAGAGCCCGTATCCCCTCATTGCAGCACGCCAGCCGTAAGAGTCATCCCACCAAGTCTCCCTCATCCAGCTTTCAAAGATGTCAGGACACTTGTTTAGGCTCTGGGGAGGAATCTTTCTGAGCTTTGGTTTTGCTTCGGGCTTGGGACAGGGTTGTCCCCAACCCAGAGACGTGCTCTGAGCTTGGAGCAGGGCAGCCATTCCTGGGGGCTCCTCAGGAAGATGTGCACATCCATCTTGAAATTTCTCTGTCTCTGCTCAGGCCTTCCTTTCGACTGGCCATTGTGTGAGAAAAATCTCAATAATTTTCTCAGACAGGATCTTCCATGAAGCTATTTTATTCACAATTGCAATGGCAGGCGTCCTGCAAGCAGGAGCGCACAGTACAAGTTTATCATAACCCTATATCCCCTGTTACCCGACACCTGATTTCTCCCGTTTCCTCACTGGCTGAGTACTGCAGGTTCACAACCTACTCGACGCACTTCTATACCATACATGTACAATTTAATTTGACCAACCGTTAATTTCTTCATTTCCTTTTTTTTTTTTTTTCCTTCTCTCGTGACTAGAGGGCCCGTGATTTTTGTTTTTACTGATTTCGTACTGCTCATCCTGTTTTTCTTAGCTATCCTCCTTATTTTGGGACCGTGGGACCTTCCCTTTATCTGCTTAACATACTCCCCACTGTCATGCCTGCACAATCACTTTTGAATATGAAAGTTTAGTGGAATTTCCCACTGCAAAACCACCTTCTATTGCAAAAACACAACTTTGTTTCTCACATATCTATGCCATTACCAAGCTCAGTAACCCAGGGCTACAAAAGAGCCAAAAGGTGCTTCCATGGAAGACCAATTGTTGACACTCCTGGCCTTTTTGACACCAATAAAGTCTTTCTCTTCCCTCAGCGTCTCCTTCAGCATGTCCCCTCAGCACCTCACTCAGTGTTTCCCTGTGGTGTCTCCTGTCATTCCCTTCCCTTGGTGTCACCCCTCAGTGACTCCGCTCACCATCTCCCGCATGGTCTCCCTTCTTTCTCTTCCCTTGGTGACCTCCCCTAATCTCTCCACTCAGTGCTCCCCCTCAATGACCCCCCTCAGTGTCACCCCTCATTTTGTCCCCTCAGTACCTCCCCTCAATGTCTTGCCTTGATGTCTTCTCCTCTCACTCCCCTCACTGACACCCTCACTGACACCCTCAGTGACCACCATTAGACCACCTCAGTGTCTTCCCTTTGTATCTTCCCTTGGTGTCCCCCTTCTTTCCCTTCCCTCAGTGACCTCTCAATGCCTCTTCCCAGCAGCTCCCCTCAGTGTCTCCCTCCATGTCACCTCAACGTCTCCCCGCAGTGTCACCCCTCGGTGATTCTCTTCATTCAGTGCCCACCTCAGTGTCTCTCCTCAGCACCTCCCCTCGATGTTTTCCCTTGGTGATGTTCCTCATTCCCGATGTTTTCCCTTCCTCATTCTCTTCCCTCACCCTCTCTATCAGCATCTTCCTCAGCGTCTTCCCTCTTTCTCTTCCCTTGGTGGCCTCCCTCATTCCTACCCCTCATTCTCACCCTCAGCGTCACCCCTTAGTGTCTCCCCTCAGTGTCTTCCTTTGCTGATGTTCCTCAGTCTCTTCTCACACCCTCTCCCTCAGCATCTCCCTCATTCTTCTCCCTGTATGACCTCCCTCATTCCCTCCCCTCAGTGCCATCCCTCAGCGTCTCCCCTCATTCTGTCCCCTCAGCGAGGGACAGGCTGACAGCCCTGAGGCACCTGGCATGGCACGGCACGGCAAGAAGGGCTTTGCCATCCTCCCCTCCCGCCACACACATGGATGCACAGGGACCGAGTGCGGGGCTGAAGGATTTTAATGCATCATATCCCTCGGGAACACGTGGCAAGCCCCCAGGGCCAAGCAGGGGCTGTAGGGCAGGGCTGTGCGTTCCTGCTGGCTGCCAGGGGCCCACATCCGTGCCTCAGAGCGCTCCGTGTGCGGGCGGACGTGGGCACCCTGTCGATTGCTCAGCCAAGGACAATGAGGTGCTGGTGTTGTCCGAAAAAGCGGCTCCTTTACCCGGTGTGCAATAAGCCAGTTCCCACCCGCTCAGGAGAGATATTGCTTTTATTCAGGCCTGGGTGCTCGGTGCATTTGCCACACACAGGTCAAGCACACCCAATGTCGACTTCCTTGCTACATGTAGACATTAAATTCATGACTATTCTAGCTATCTAATACATATTCATTCTAACCTATATTGTGTATTTATGTCGCGTCGTTCTAAAGGATCCTTCCCTGGCTCTTCTGCGCATGTCTTCCTTTCTTTGGGGGCCCTTGGTGGTGTTCCCTGATGAAGCACCCTGACCCCTTTTATCCATCGATGGCCATACGTCACCTAAGCACATCCTAAGGCTACTTTCTCTTGCCAACTTTCCTTGGTTTCTTCCGGAAGGAGCATTTTGTCCCTGATCAAAGGGAGCCAAGGTTAAAAGTTAAACATAATTTTTGTCCTGTACTACATAAATGATACCTGATAAAGGGATGCTCAATTAAACACAGACAATTCCTCTTCTTTTCCAAGGGAGAGTTGGTTCCATTGCACCGGGACTTGGGGGCCCCATCTGTGTGTGCGAACACCTGGTGGGGTGCCCAGAGCCAGGACACAAGGGCATGGGCACTGCTGGAAGCACAAGGACACATGGTGAGAGATTAGGAAAGTCTTTTATTGCTGTGCGGGTGTCTGAGCACTGGCACAGGCTGCCCAGAGCGGCGCTGGGGTCTCCATCCCTGGGGATGTCCAACACCCAATGGACACGGTCCTGGGCAGCCAGCGCTGGGGACCCTGCCTGGGCAGGGATGGAACACGCGGTGTGCAGAGGTGCCTCCAGCCCCAGGCGATCAGTGGTTCTGTGGTGCTGGCATTCCTCGCACCCGTATGATATAGAAACCCAGGGAAATCACAGCCACGGTGAAGGCAATCAGCCCAAAAACTGCGAAAACTGTCCTGCAGCCGGACCGCTCCCTCTTTATCCTCCCCATGTGATACTCCACCTTCTCTTCTGTTAAATTGGGCTCCAGGTACATCTCATTGCTGTAGCAACCGCCCCCATTCACCCGCACCATGCAGCGGACCATCCCCATCAGCTCCGCGACCTGCTGGTCCCGTTCGGCTCCAGCTGCCCGGTTGTTGAAGCCGCAGTACCTGTTCCCGCACCTCTGGATCAGCTTGCGGAGAGCTTTGTTGTCAGTACAGGACACGTAGTCGTGCAGAGATCCCCCCGCCAGCTCTTCTGCGCGGGTGAATATGACGATCGTGTGCCCCAAAGCATCAGCTCCAAAGATGTCCTGCAGTCTCTCTGCGGCCTCCTCGTCCTCCTGGGTGAATCGGCCCAGCTGGGTCACCAGCAGCAGCGCATGGGGGCCCGGGGAGGACAGCCTGATGCAGCGGATAATTTCTTGATGCACCTCACTGCTGACACCTCTTGGGTTGAAAATGTCGGCCGTGTCAACCACCGTGAAGTCCTCGCCGTCCCAGTGCCCTTGTGCTTTTGCACAGCTCACGGTCACTGGCTTGGTGGACAGCTTGGACTCAAAGACACGTTCCCCGATGAGGGTGTTTCCCCGTGGCGCTTTTTCCCCCCACCAGCCTTCCCAGCCAGGATCAGCCTCATCTCCAAGCCCCCGCCGACCCCGGGCAGCATGTAGACACGCCGGATGGCCACAGCCACGCTGCAGAGACAAAAGCAGACGCCCAGGGCTCTGTCAGCAGGCACCCAGAGGCTGGGAGCGTTACCGACAGCAGAAGGGATTTTCACTAAAAGCGAGGATGGTTTCGAAGCCTCGCTGCTGGCGACTGGAGGCTGCGGGGCTCTGTGTGCCCCCGCTGCAGGAAGGGCTCGGGAGGCTGCAGCTGGGTCAGGCTGCGGTGGCACTGGGACAGACGGGGTCCCCTGGATCGCGCTGCAGCGTGTGCAGCCACAGCAGTGCACGGACAGCAGCAAGGAACAGAAAATGAAAATGAAAGCCAGAACCGCGAGGTGCTGCGGGGAAACAGAGCGGCGAGGCAGCCTCAGTCTGCGCAGGATCATGGGCGGGGAAGTCAGCGTGGTGGCAGGGACCCTCGGGTGGTGGCAGGGACCCTCGGGTGGTGGCAGGGACCCTCGGGGCGGTGACACTCGTGCAGCTGGGGCCCCGCGTGGGGCTGAGCACCATCCTGAGGGCCTCCCCTGGGCTGGGGCTGGGGCTGGGGCCATGCCGGCACCTGGGGCTGGGGAGGTCTGTGCTGTGCCCACGCCGAGCATGGGGAGCGAGGAGTGGGGAGAAGGGAAGGAGAGAGGAGGGGACAGGGGGAAGAGCCACTTCCCTGCCCCGCTGCCCTGTACCAGGTCCCCAGCCTCCCCTCGAAGCCCTCCCTGCCGGCACGGAGCCTTGCAGCCCCTGGCCTCCCACCCGTACCTTCCTGCAGGTCCTGCGCTGGCGTTCACCTTGTCCCCGCGGGATGCTCACGGCCACCAGGAAGTGACAGCGGTGACGGAAGCAGCCCGGAGCACGGCCTTCGTGTCAGAGGGATGGCATGCAGGGCGCAGGCAGCGCTGGCTCCTCCTGCGGGGATGCTCAGCAGGGCTCAATGAAGGGTCCCAAAAGAAGCAGCCACCCTCTGGACCCCCGTGCTGGGACGCCGGGCCACCACACCTCGTGCCGTGCTGGAAGCAGAGGCTGGGGGCTGCTGGCACCACGGTCACTTTGCTTTGCAGGGAAAGGCTGGGCAGGATTTGTGCCGGCAGAAAGGCACCGAGCGGCTGGGGATGACCGGGAACAGAGCCTGGCTGGTGCTGTTTTTGTGTCCCAGCCTGCTCAGAGGGGAACAGCCTCTGCTCTCAGGCAGGGGCAGCCAGGCTCAGAGTCTCTTCGTCCTTGGGGTGCTGCCCGGCCGCTGGCTCCGTGCCCTCCTGGCAGCACCCAGGGCTGCCCCACGGCTCGATGCAGGGGACGAAGACATTTCCTGGGAGGCGCTGCCTGGCTCTGGCCCTGCGCATCCCCAGGTCCGCAGCCGTCCCTGCAATGCCCCGGGCACACCACTGGCATCGAGCTGGAGACGAAGCAAAACCAACTCAGCAGCCGCAAGCTCGGTGCTGTTGTTTTCACGCCGGGCCTGCAGCACGGTTACAGCGAAAATCGGCCGCTTGCTGCCTTGTTAAGCAACACAGCGCAGTTAACAGGAAAAAGAAATCCAGCCCGGCCCCGTCTACCGGTAGTGCGAGAAGCGGTTGTACAGCGACCCAACTGCCTGCCAACCCCGGAAAACACCCGGCACGCAACGCGCGCGATGCCCAGGACCATTGCTTGGGTGCAGCAGCAGCAGCGCAGGCACCGCGCGCATCGCAAGCACTGCACGCATCGCAGGCACTGCAGCCACTGGAGGCACCTGGCGGTGTCACACCTGGAAGCAGCCCGGCGCGGGGGCACAGAGGTGCCCGTGCCACCCCAGGGATACCCAGGGATGGACGGCAGCACGCGGGGCTCTGCAGCGGATGGGGACGTCACCCGGGGGGACCCTGCTAGTCAGTGGGGACATGGCCGATGCTCAGGGGACCCCAAATGTCTGTGCGTGAGCCCCCACGAGTCACCTGTCCCTGCCAGCTCCAGAGGCGGGGGGGACATGGCTGTCCTAGCCCTGGTCCCAGTCTCTGCCCACCCCAGTTCCTGCCTTGCTGAGGTTCCCCAGGGCAGGAGCAGCAGCAGCAGCTGCAGAGCTCCTCTGTCAGAGCTGTGACAACCTGTCAGCGAAGGGAATGGCACTGCTGGGACATCAACACGGGGTGTCAGGGACACGGGGACCCGGGGACATCAGGACACAGAGATCTGGGACAGTGCGACCCAGATATCCAGGGCACAGGGACACCAGGACACCAGGACTTGGGACACACAGACGTTGGGACACCAGGACCTGGGGACATTGGGACCCAGTGACCCAGCACACGGGGACACCAGTACTCAGGACACATGGATATCAGGACCCAGGACAAAGCGACAGCAGGACACAGGGGCACAAGGACCCCAGGTGTCAGGGACATCGGGACGTGGGACACAGGGGCCCTGGGAAACAGGGAGCTGGCACAGGGGTCCCCAGGGGCTCCAGTGCCCCCCGGTGTGGGGCTGCACCATGAACAGAGGGCTGGGAGGGGGTCCCAGACACACTCACGCCCGCGCTCCCCATCCAGCTCTCTTTATTCCCAGTGCACTCAGAGGCTTTGGCATCGCCCAGGGGAGGGGAGGACGCGGGGTGGGGGGGATGCGGGGCCGGGGGCGTCCCCAGGCAGGCTCCTGGGCACGTGCCAGCAGGACGGGGCATGGGGCAGGGATGAGGACGCTGCTGTCCCCCCGGCCCCGTGCGGGGACCACCGCGGCACCGGTGGCAGTGGGGGGGGGGGGGGGGGACACGCGCAGGGCGGCCACCCCCTCATCTCTCGGGCCAGTAGAGCACGAAGCCGTCGCGGCTCTTGCGGAAATCGGGGGCGGCCAGGCCCGGCCGCGTCTCCACGGTCAGCAGCCTCTTGCGCCCGCGCAGGCTCAGCTGGATGCAGTCGGAGACGCGGACCTGCAGCTCCCGCTTGGTCCTGCAAGGGCACGGCTTCAGCACGGGGGCACTTCGGGGGGTCTTCAGCGCCCCGTCGGGTGCCCCCCAGGCAGACCCGGCCCCACTCACGCTCGGCAGTGCTCCAGCAGGACGCCCACCAGCTCGCCCACCCGGTTGTCCCCCGGCGGCTGCGTCTTGTGCAGGCAGACGGCCAGGTCGTCGTGGCTCTGCGTGTGGAAGACCACCAGCTGCGCCTGGCAGCTCGTCACGCTCAGCCCCGTCACCTGCGGGTGTCACAAGCATGCAGGAGCGTCACGGACATGCAGGAGTGTCGCGGCACCGTGGGGGTGTCACGGCACCACGAGGGTGTCACGGCACCACGGTGGTGTCACGGCACCATGGTGGGGACAGCGTGACGCCCCCATCCCAGGGAGCTGCGCCGTGCCGACGTGGGTGGGATACGGGGACAGCGGAGGGGTCTTCATGTGGGACAGGGGCAGCCAGGACGGCCATGGGCACCCCGGTGCCAGCCGGTGCTGGGGACACTCACGGTGCTGAGGGGCAGCGCCCGCATCACCCGGTACTGCTGCCGGGGCTCCAGCTTGTAGAGGTGCTGGTCGGTGATGAGGATGGCGCGGTCGCGGCTCTTGTTGAAGCGGTTGATCTGCGGGGCAGGGAGACGAGTGAGGGGGTGGCGGGGGGGGCACCGACGGCGACATGCCGGTCCCACCGAGCCCCTCACCTTGCGGACGTGTCCGGAGAAGAGGACGGAGCCGAAGTGCACCTTGTCCCGCAGAGCCTGCACGCGGCGGGCGAAGGGCAGCGCCAGCCCGGGGTTCTCGCTGGCCTGCGGGGAACGCGGTGTGGGGTGGCCGGGGGAAGGCAGCGGGGTGGGGTGGGGTTTCGGGGTCCCGCCGGCCGCGCCGTGCCCTTACCGAGGACAGGTAGTCCCGCGCCCAGCCCCGCTGGCACCCCCAGTCCTTCCGCAGCCCCTGCAGCACCTCCATGGCGGCCACCTTGGCCCGGATCTGCGCCATGTCGGAGGGGGGGATGTTCTTGACGATTTGCCGCGCTCGCCACCTGCGGGGTTTGGGGCACACGAGGCGCTCAGGCACCGCCGCCGCGGCCCCCGCCGAGGCCCCCGTTCAGCCCCCGCGCTGCTGGCACCTGCGGAAGAGCTGCTGGCTGTTCTCCTGGAAGCGCTCCAGCACGGCCGGCGGCACGGGCCAGGCCAGGCTCTTGCCGAAGTCGGGCATGGCGCGGACGCCCTGGAAGCGCCGCACCAGCTCCAGCAGGTACGCCTTCACCTTGTGCCGCTTGTAGTAGCCCATGATGGTGTAGGCGGCGCGCAGGTAGCGGCACCGCCTGCGGGCCAGGGCGCCGCGCCACGCCTGCAAGACAGCTGCCGTCACTTTGTCCCCGCCAACGTGCCGCCCTCGGGGGGATTCGGGGATCTCCACGGTGGTGCCACCGCCTCCAGGGTGTGTGGCAGCGGTGGGGACCCTCCCCATCGTTGTCCCCATGGATGTGAGGTGGGGGCGCTGCCCTGTTCCTCAAGAGTGTGGTGCCAGGCACCAAGCCCCGCACCGCCAGGCTCAGCGGGGACGGTCCCCAAAGTGCTGCCCCTACCCCAAAATGCGCTGCGGGGCTGGATGAGTTCCCTGAGCCCCCCAGCAGTGTTTGGGGGTGCCCGGAGCTGGCCCCATCCCCTGCCCCGCAGCCTGCTGACCCAAAAAAACACCCCACACTGTGCCCTGCACCAACCCCGAGTCCTGCTCCATGTCACCCCCCATGCCAGGCTCCCTGTCACCCCCATGCCATGCCCCATGTCGTGCCCTATGCCATCCCCATGTCGCACCCCACGCCATACTCCATGCCACATGTCACAAGCCCATGCCATCCCCCATTGTCATCCCCATATCACCCCCATGCCATGCCCCATGCCACCACCATGCCACCGCCGTGTCATGGCCCATGTCACACCCCATGCCATGCCCCATACAACCACCGTGTCCCACCCCATGCCACCACCACGCCACCCCCATGTTATAGCCCATGTCACACCCCACGCCATACTCCATGCCACATGTCACAAGCCCACGCCATGCCCCGTGTCACGCCCCGTGCCACCCCCACCTTCTGCAGCAGCAGGACGATGATGGGGATGAGCTGCGCCCGCTCCTGCTCGAGGCAGAAGAGGGTGCGGGGCGTGCGGATGAAGACCTTGGTGTGGCCGTAGGCCACGTCGTCCTGGAAGCCGTGCTGCTCCAGGAGGGCTTGCGCGGCCTCGCGGTCGGTGGCCATCAGGTGGTTGGGCCACGTGTACTCGCACGTCATCTTGTACCTGGGGAGCAGCGGTGGGGGGGTCAGCGGGATGGGGCGCGGGGGCTGCCGAGGACCCCCCCTTGGGGCGCCGGGGCCGTACCGCAGCAGGAAGCGGTCGTAGGGCTGGCGGTAGGCGAAGCCGGCGCGGCGCACCCGCACGTTCTCCAGCAGCCCCAGGTAGGCGACCTGGTGGCGGCAGCGCTCCTCGTCGAACAGCACCGGCGACTTCTGGTCGTTGGGCTTGATGCAGCGCACGTAGTAGGGCTCCTGCGGGCACCGCGGCGGGGCTGGTAACGGGGGAACGGGTGGTGGCCCCGTCCCCTGTCCCCGCACGGCCTGGCACGCTCCAGACGTGTCCCCGAGCCCGTGTGTCCCCAAGCCAGTACGTATCCTGGGGGCTGGCATGAGGACAGGAGAGCTCGGTGGCTCGGGGACAATCCCACGTGGCTCAGGGACGTGCCTGGCCAGCTCGGGGACGTACCTGACCGCCCTGGGGACGTGTCTGGCTGCACAGGGACACCTTGGCTGCACAGGGACGTGCCTGACTGCCTCGGGGACACGCACGGCTGTGCCCATCTGGCTTGGGGACATGCCTGGCTGGCTTAGGAGCGCGTCCCAGTGGCCTGGGGACACTTTTAGCTGATATGGGAACACACCAGGCTGGCCTGGGGACGTGCAGGGCTTGCACAGGGACATTGTGGCTGCATAGGGACATACCTGATGGGCTCAGGGACGTGCGCAGCTGGCTTGGGGACACATCTACCCGATATGGGGACATACCAGGCTGGCTTGGGGACACGTAGGGACGTGCCCAGCTGGCTTGGGGACATACGGGGCTGGCGTGGGGACGTGGCCAGCTGCCCCGGGGCTGGTACCTTGGAGGCGAGGTTTTCCACCAGGGCCACGATGGAGTTCTTGAAGAGCGTGGCGGCGGTCAGCGGGCGCTTGGTGACCTCGGTGATGCTCTGCTCGCCGTCGGGCCACATGGCACGCAGCACAGGGTTGGCGCTGGGGACGTCGGCGGCGCGGGGCTGGTGACACCGGGCTCCTCTCCCACCTCCCCAGCGCCCAGCCCCACGGCTCTGCCACCCCCTACCCCGTGGCAGTGTCCCCCGGCTGTGCCACCAGCCCTCTCACGGTGTCCCCAGCCCCTAGCTGTCCCCAACCTGTTGTAGAGCAGCCGTTTGAAGTCCTGGAAGAGCGTGTCCTTGTTCTTGTCCAGGAAACCCTCCACCGAGTACCTGCGGGAGGGGGACACCGTGCTGGGGGGCCAGGGACAAGCTTTGGGGCAGGGGCTGCTGGGGACACAGCAGCGCCATGCCCTTGGCTGGCCCCGCAGAGGTGACGTGTCCTTGGGAGGTGTAAACCCTACTGTCCCATGGTCCTCCATGATCCCAAAGGGTCCCCCATGCCCTCTCAAAGTCCTCCGTGACCCCAAAGCCACCCATGGTCCTCCGTGGTTCTCCATGGTTCCCCACAGCCCCATGGCCCCCCATGGATGCCCATAGTCCCCAGTGGCCACCCACACTCCCAAGGCTCCAAACGACACCAAAACCCCACAGAGCACCCCATGGCCCGCTGTGGTTCTCCAAGGCCCCACGGTCAACCGTGGACCACCCAAGAGCCCCCACAGCCCCGCCGTGATCCCAAATGGTCCCCCATGCCCTCTGAAAGTCATCCATGGCCCCAAGACCCCCCCATGGATCTTCGTGGTGCCCCACAGCCCCCCATGGCCCCCTCCAGCCCCCCATACGTGACATCTCCGGCGTAGTGCTTGATGCGGAAGTCGCGGTTGAACTCCATGGTCTTGTCGGTGGGGCAGAGCTGGGGAGCAGGGGGGTGTCAGCCCCGGCCCACGTGCCCCCCGCTCCCCCCGGCCCCCCATGCTGCCCCCCGGCGCACCTTGCGGCTGCTGTAGTGGGGGTGGCGCCCCAGGCGGGTGTCCATGGAGGCCAGGAAGAGGGCGTCGGTGACAGTCCCCACGGCCAAGCAGGCCTCATCCAGCAGCGCCAGGATGCCGCGGTGCGGCTGCTCCACCAGCTCCACGATGGGCTCGTTGCTGAAGTACTCGATCTGGGGGGGGGGGGGGGTGGGGGGGTGGGCAGCGTGTCCCCCAAATCGCCTCCCGGCACCCCAAATCTCACCCCGCCAGGTGATCCCCCCCCCCCCCGTGCCGCTCACGTTCTGCCAGGCGATGCCCTCAGCGCTGGTACTCGGCCTGCTCCTGCCGCAGGATGAGCTCGATGAAGAGCTGCTGCAGCTTCTCGTTGCAGTAGTTGATGCAGAACTGCTCGAAGCTGAACCCCGGCGGGGGTCGGGTCAGCCACCGCCGCCCGGCCCCACGCCACGGCCCCCAGCACCGTGAGCGTGGCCCTACTGCTGGCCCCCCTGGTCCCATCCCTCCAGGTGTCCCTCCCGGGTGCCATCCCCTCCGGGTGTCCCTCTCAAGCCCTGTCCCTTCCACATGTCCCCTGGGCATCCCCCCACTGCTCTGTGTCCCTCTGAGCCCTCTCCCCTCCACGTGCCTGTCCTGGGTCCCATCCCTTCCATGTCTCCTTCCCATCCCCAGTCCCTTCCCTGTGTCCCTCCCAGGTGTCCCCTGTCCCCTCCCGGTCCTTCCCATCCCTGGCCCCTTCCGCATGTCCTTCCAAGGTGTCCCCTGTCCCCTCCTCGTCCTTCCCAGTCCCTTCCACGTGTCCCTCCCAGTTCCTGTCCCCTCCAGGTGTCCCTCTACCCCACATCCCCTCCATGTGCTCCCCCCAGCCCCATCACGCCTCCCCCCTATCCCTATCCCCTCCACGGCAGGTCCCTGTCCCCCCGGGGGCCGTGTCACCTGTTGGTGTCAAAGATCTCGAAGCCGTAGATGTCGAGGACGCCGATGACGGTGCCCTTGCCGTGCAGGCGCGCGTCGTAGCCCCGCGCCGCGATGCTGGCGTTGATGCGCCCCACGATCCAGCTGAAGAGCCGCTCGTAGACGGCCTGGGGACGGGGTTGGGGAGTCCGTGAGCACCCCGGGGACCCTGGCGGTGGGTTTTAGGGGGGGGCACCCCGGCCTTCCCCTCCTCACCTTGGCGCAGGCGTCCCTGCCGTAGGCGGCCTCGGTGGGGCTGTGGCCCTTCTCGATCAGCTCCCCGCTGCCCGTGGCCACCGTGCGGGCCAGCAGCGCCTTGCGGAGCTGCTCGGGGGCCGTGGCCGTCAGCTGGGCCAGCGCCGCCAGCTGCTCCGCCGCCTCCACCGCCGCCTCCTCGCCCTCCGCCACGAAGCGCACGTTGCCCTGCGGACACTGGTCTGTACTGGGTTGCGTGGGGCCATGCTGGTCGGGCTGTGCCGGGTTGTGTGGGGCTGTGCTGGTGTGCACGGGACCGTACTGGTGCGTGCGGGACCATACTGGTGCACTCACCAGGTGCAGGATGGCCGCCAGGATGCGGTGCACGGCGCCCACCTCCTCTGGGGAGAAGCCAATGATGGCCATCGCCTCCTCCACCGCTCGGAAGCCGTCCGCATCGTCACTGCCAGCCTGGGGGGATGCGGGTGAGGGACTAGACCCCCGGGACTCCCACCCACCCCCCGACCACCCCCAGCCCACTCACGCTGCCCTGGGCACCCTCCTGGGTGTAGCGGTAGGCGCTAGGGTCCCGGCAGAGGTGCAGCGAGGCCAGCAGCGCATCGGGGGCTCCCAGCAGCAGCTGTGGGGCAGGGGGGGTGTCAGTACCCTGCCCTGGGGGACACCAGGACCCCTGTCCCCATCCCACCCAGCCTGGTGTCCCCTGAACTGTCCCAGTCTTGCCCCCACCCTGTTGCATCCTGCCCTGTACTTCCCCATCCCATCCATCCCCATCCCATCCATCCCATAGATCCTATCCATCCCATCCCATCCCATCCCATCCATCCCATCCCATCCCATCCCACCTGTCCCATCCCATTCATCCCATAGGTCCCACCCATCCGACCCCACCTCATCCCATCCATCCTCATCCCATCCCATAGATTACATCCATCCCATCCCCATCCCATCCCATCTGTCCCACCCCATCCATCTCATCCTATCTATCCCAACTGTCCCAATCCATCTGTCCCACCCCATCCTATCCCATCCCAACCCAACCCTGCCCCTTCCCATGGATCCTATCTCTTCCATCTCCACCCCTCTCATCCTGACCCACCAATCCTGTCCCATCCCATAGAACCCATCCATTCTATCCCCATCTCATCGCATTCTATCCCATCCCACCCATCCTTTCCCATCCCATCCCCATCCAATCTGACCCATCCATCCCTTCTCATCCATCATGTTCCATCCCATAGATTCCCTTCATCCCATTCCTACCCATCCCCTCTGATCCCACCTGTCCCATCGCATCCATCCCATCCCCATCCCCCCCATCCTGTCCCATCCCACCTCTTCCACCTTGTTCCATCCATCCCATCTCATCCTTCATATCCCATCCATTATGTCCCATCCCACGGATTCCATCCATTCCATTCCATCCCCTCTCAACCCACCTGGCTCATCCCATTCCTTCCAGTATGTCCCATCCATCTTATCCCAACCATCCTGTCCAATCCCATGGATCCCATCCCATCCCATCCATCCCATGGATCCCATCCCATCCCGTCCCATCCCATCCATCCCATCTCATCCATCCCATCCCATGCATCCCATCCCGTCCCGTCCCATCCCATCCATCCCATCCTGTCCCATCGATCCCATCCCATCCCATGGATCCCATCCCATGGATCCCATCGATCCCATCCCATCCCGTCAATCCCACCCCATCCCACCCCTCACCTGGTAGAAGGAGTGGAAGTTCCTCTCTCCCGGCTGCTGCTGGAGGATTCGGGACTGGAAGAGGCAGCAGTGGGTGGGTGCCGGGCGGTGCCGTGGGCCAGCACCATGCCCCCCGTGCCCACACCCTGTGCCCCGCGGCCCCCGCACCTTCTCCAGGAGGTAGTTGTGGATGTGGCCGCCTGTGGGGTCGCCCTTGAAGTCGAAGTTGATGTCCATGTACTTGCCGAAGCGGCTCGAGTTGTCGTTGCGGTTGGTCTTGGCGTTGCCGAAGGCCTCCAGGACGCAGTTGGACTTCAGCAGCACGTTCTTCACCCTGCGCGGCGCGGCGTGAAGGCACGGCCTGGCGCCCCCCAGTCCCCCCACACCACCCCTATGGGCATGGAGCCCCCCAGGACCACCCTGCTCTGACCCTGGGGCACCGGCACAGTGGGGCCAGACCCACCTCTCCACCTCGGCGCGCTGGGTGGGGTTGGTGATGGCGGCGATGTACTGCATGATGTACTTGCTGGCCTCCGTCTTCCCCGCCCCGCTCTCACCTGGCAGAGGCAGGAGGTGGGCAAAGGCACGCACCCACGGGTGCCCGGCCCCCCGGGGTGCCCCCTGCCCGCCCCTACCCGAGATGACGATGCAGGTGTCCTTGGCGCGGCGCTTCATGGCCTTGTAGGCGGCGTCGGCCAGCGCGAAGAGGTGCGGCGGGCGCTCGTAGAGCTCGCGGCCCCGGTACTGCTCCACCACGGCGGGGCTGTAGAGCCCCATCGCCCGGTACGGGTTCACCGCCACCACCACCTCCCCGATGTAGGTGTAGATGCGGCCCTTCGAGAACCTGCGGGCGGTGGGGCCGGGTGACACCGCGCATCGTCGCGGCGCCGCGCCGGGCCCGGCCACGGCCGCCGTGGGGCCGAGCAGCGCCGTGGGGCGCGGGGGGGAGCGGCTCTTCCTGCGGGGCGCGGGCAGGAAGCGCGGGGCACCGCGGTTGGGACGCGCACCGGGACGGACGGACGCGTGGGTGTGCAAGAGCTCAGCGGTGCACAGTCATGCCTGCACATCCCCCGGGCCCACACCCACATCCCCAGCCCAGCGCCGCGGACGTGCCTCGGTTTCCCTCCGCCGGCACCGCCCGGGGCAGAGCCAGGATTTGCGCCCCGGGACCGCTTCCCCCCCCATCGCAAGGGATTCGAGGTCCCCTGGGGCTGGCGGCGTCCCCGTCACCGCCCTACCGGGGACGGCATCGCGGAGCATCGCCCGCATCCTCCGTCGAGGCCGGGAGGCCGGCCTCGCCCCTCGCCCCCCGCGCCCCCCCCGTACCGCAGGCGCAGGTTCTCCATGAAGTGCTCCATGGTGACCTCGTCCAGCAGGACGAAGTCGGCCTTGCCGAACTCGGGGCCCTCCTGCTCCGCCATGCTGCGCCCACCGAGCGCGGGGCGCCGACCGACTTCCCCCCCCCCCCCCAAACCCGGGCCGCGCCGGCTTCCTGCACCGCCGCCGCCCGCCGAGGCAGCGGCGCAGGCGCCACACTGCGCGCGGGACGGGGGGTGGCCCAGCCCCGTCACCACCTCCCACGGGTGGCAGTGGGGCGCGGTGGGATGGGGACGGCTGCGACCACGGGGTGGGGATTTGCGCTCGGTGCCACGCCCTGGGGCGCTCGGGCACCGTCGCCCTGCAGCACCCACCCTCACGGAGAAGGGTGGGCGCTCGGCGCACCCAGGGTCCAAGCCCTGGGCTGTCCTGCAGTTATTGGGTTGGGGGCACGGGGCAGGCCCCGTGGGGCTGTGACGCCCCCCACCCCTTATCCATCGGGACCACCGCCGTGGTCACGCAGCGTCACTTCCCTCCGGAGGCAGCGCCGCGCTGGCGGCGCCGCCGCCGCACCCGCTGCATCCACTGCACCCGCTGCGCGCACTACGCCCGTTCCGGTGCCTGGCCGCATCCGGCCCCACGCCCGCGGGCGCTGGTCGGTGCCTCCGCCCGTGCAGCGGCTGCGGTGCTGGGACGGCACCAGTACGGTACCAGTACGGTGCGGGGCGCTGCGTCAGGGCCGGCCGATGCCACCGCACCCGGGGACCGCAGCCCTGGGGGCATTCCCCTGCCCCGGACACCCAAACTCAACGCCCCCTCGTGGGGCAGGCCCCCCAAAAAAACCCCAGGAAATGCAGCAGAGCTGCGCGGGCGGCTGCTTGGGGCCGGCCCCGGGCCCGCGTTCCTCTCGTCCCAGCAGGGCAGAGCCTGCACCAGCGCCACAACCACAAGGAGACACCAGGAACACTGGGAACTTGTATTTATTGACTGACGGGCGCTGTACAGCGCTAAACAGGAGAGGTTTTACCCCAAAACATCGGTACAGCGCTCACCCCTCCTCATACTCAGCGCTGGGCGCGCCGGAGAGCGGCAGCCTCCGTTCTGAGGGTGGGGGGATCCCACCCCAACCCTCTCCCTCCCAGAACGCGGGGTTCAGGACGCGAGCACCCCATGGCGCCAGGCAGCTCCTCGGCGCGTCCGGGTGCCAACGGGGGCCGGGCGCTCGGCACGGGCTGCGGCATTTCTCCTGGAATTAAAGGGAGAGAGCTGCGTTAGTCACAGGAACGGGCCAAGCTCGGTCAAATGCTTTAATTTATTTTTTTATTTATTTATTTACTTATTTTTTACCAACAGTGAGGCCGCCCCCAGACACCTTCCTTTCCTAGGAAACCCGCTGCGGGGCTGCAGACCCAAGTTTCTCCCCGCCCCCCCCCCCCCCCCCGCAGCACGTTTCCTCACCCCGCAGCCCGGCAACTTTTGCACTTCTCCTCGGCCCAGGCGGCAGCCGTGCCCCGACCACCTCCCCCTCCTGCGGGGCAGAGCAGGCGGCTCCGGTGCCAACGTCCCTTCCAAGCTGCAGGGCCGCTGCTCACGCAGGGCGTGATGGGTTTGGGTGGTGTCAGAGGGCCCCAAGGCTCGTCTCACCTCCGCGGGGTCCGGGCACAGCGTGATGTGGGGGCTCAGATCACTGCCCACGGCTTGGCAGGCGGCTTCACGGCTGCGATACCGGCACGGGAAGAACCTCACATGGCCAAGGCGGGGCTGGAGCCACCGCTCCTCCCTCCGCCCAACGCATCGTGGCACAAGAGGTGCAGAAATCGGGATTTAAAGCCCTGCGGGAGAAGAGTCAGAGTTAAAGGAGGCAGCAAAGCCCCAGCAGACACCGCAGGCAAGGCGAGAGCCACTCAAATGTGTCCAAGACCCCGACGGCCTCCCCATGGGGTGCAGGGGGAGGAACCCAGAGCTCCCGGGGCTGCTCTGGCAAGCGCTGCAGGAATGGACGGGGCCACCGCAGGCCCCACCACGCTGGAAGGCTTGCAGCCACTGGAGCTCGCTGGAGCCTTCTGGGTGCTGTCACGGCAAGAAACGCTGTGCTTGGCAACCCACGGGCGCTCTGTGTAACAGGCAGACCTCGCAGGGAAGCCCCACGTGGCAGCAGCTCGGTGCCTCGCCGCCACGAGGTACAGGCAGAGCAAGGGGCAAAACGGAGCAGGCTGAGGAGAACCCTCGTGGGGTGCAGGGCCTCGAACCCTACAGCATCAGCTAAGCCTCCCTGTTACCTGCTGGGGCACAAAGCAGCCCCAGGCTGTGGTTTTCCTTCAGGGGCTCGTTTGGTGGCCCCAAAGAGACCACGAGGTCTTTAAAACCTCATCGTTGAGGCCTGATAGCACAGAGCGAGACTAACTGGTGTCACAGGGTGCAGAAGGAAGGGCCTTCAGGGCGGCCCTGCTAACTGACCTGCTGGATCCGCGCAGCTTCAGACGTCCTCCGTGGCCGTCGGAGGGGAGGCTGCGACCTAGGGAGAAGCAGCACGGCGTTAGGAGAGGGAAGCGATGGGAAGGGAGGGGGGCTCTGCAGACCCAGCGGGAATGGGTGACCCCCCCCCCAGCCCCCTGCCGCCATCTCCCGCCCGCCTGGCTCCCCTCACGCCCTCGGCTGGGGCCGTGTGTGGGATTTCTATAGCCTCCCCCCGAGGGGCGCAGGGGGAGGCCTCAAACCACCCCGGGGCTGCTCTGGCAAGCGCTGCAGGAACGGCCGGGGCCACCGCAGGCCCCGCCATGCTGGACGGCTTGCGGTGGTGTGGGGGGGGGCTGGAGCCGAGCCGGGGCCTCACGCGGGCCCCGGGCGCAGGCCGCAGCTCCGCATCCCGGCACGGACGCCGTAACGAAACCCATCCGGGGCAAATCCCGCCACCGCGCGGCGCCCTCACCCCTCCTGCGGCCCTCAGGAGCGACTCCGGCGGCGGATGGCGGCGGATGGAGGCGGATGGCGGCGGATGGCGACGGGCCCTACCTCCCTCCACGGCCGCCATGGCCGCTGGACCGCCGCGGCGCGTGACGTCAGCTCGCTGCGGCGGGCGGCGAGGGAGGGGGCGTGGCCACGCGTTAGGGGGGCGGGGTTATGCAAATAGAACGGGCGTGGCCCCGCCCTTCCCGCCGGAGGAGGACTGACGTCAGTCCTCCGCGGCCGCCGCGCGGGGCACGCCGGGAAGGCGCCGCCCAAGATGGCGGCGGGCTGGAAGCGGGGCCGGGGGCGCTGAGGCGGCCGCGGGCCCCCGGGGCTCAGCCGGGAGCGCCCCGAGCCGGGCCCGGCCCCCGCCGCCGCCGCGCCGCGCCGGGGATGCCCCGGGGGGGGCCGGGGCCGCCTCCGCAGCCGCTATGGAGGAGGAGGGCAGGAAGGGCCGCAAGGTGAGGGGGGTGGGGGGGGCACGGCAGCGGGGTCGGCCCCGGGAGCGGCCCCTCACGGCCCGGCCCGGCTCCGGCTCCGGCTCCCGGGGGGGGCTCGGGGGCGGGTGGGGAGCGGGGCTGCTGCTGCTGCGGGGCCGCGGGGGACGCCTGTCTGCCGCTTTGTGCCGCTTTTCCCCTTTTTTTCCCCCCATTTCCCCCTCTTTTTCCTTTCTTTCCCCCCATTTCCCCTCCTTTTCCCACATTTTTGCCTCTTTTTCCCCCATTCTTCCCTTTTTCCCCCTCTTTTTCCCTCCATTCTTTCCTTTTCCCCCCCCTTTTCCCTTTCCTTCCCCCCCCCTTTTCCCTTTCCTTCCCCCCCCCTTTTCCCTTTCCTTCCCCCCCCCTTTTCCCTTTCCTTCCCCCCTTTTCCCTTTCCTTCCCCCCTTTTCCCTTCCCTTCCCCCCCCTTTTCCCTTCCCTTCCCCCCCTTTTCCCTTCCCTTCCCCCCCTTTTCCCTTCCCTTCCCCCCTTTTCCCTTCCCTTCCCCCCCTTTTCCCTTCCCTTCCCCCCCTTTTGCCTTTCCTTCCCCCCCCTTTTGCCTTTCCTTCCCCCCCCTTTTGCCTTTCCTTCCCCCCCCTTCCCTTTCCTTCCCCCCCCTTCCCTTTCCTTCCCCCCCCCTTCCCTTTCCTTCCCCCCCTTTTCCCTTTCCTTCCCCCCCTTTTCCCTTTCCTTCCCCCCCTTTTCCCTTTCCTTCCCCCCCTTTTCCCTTTCCTTCCCCCCCTTTTCCCTTTCCTTCCCCCCCTTTTCCCTTTCCTTCCCCCCCTTTTCCCTTTCCTTCCCCCCCTTTTCCCTTTCCTTCCCCCCCTTTTCCCTTTCCTTCCCCCCCTTTTCCCTTTCCTTCCCCCCCTTTTCCCTTTCCTTCCCCCCCTTTTCCCTTTCCTTCCCCCCCTTTTCCCTTTCCTTCCCCCCCTTTTTCCCTTTCCTTCCCCCCCTTTTCCCTTTCCTTCCCCCCCTTTTCCCTTTCCTTCCCCCCCTTTTCCCTTTCCTTCCCCCCCTTTTCCCTTTCCTTCCCCCCCTTTTCCCTTTCCTTCCCCCCCTTTTCCCTTTCCTTCCCCCCCTTTTCCCTTTCCTTCCCCCCCTTTTCCCTTTCCTTCCCCCCCTTTTCCCTTTCCTTCCCCCCCTTTTCCCTTTCCTTCCCCCCCTTTTCCCTTTCCTTCCCCCCCTTTTCCCTTTCCTTCCCCCCCTTTTCCCTTTCCTTCCCCCCCTTTTCCCTTTCCTTCCCCCCCTTTTCCCTTCCCTTCCCCCCCCTTTACACTGTTTTTTTGCCTGTGTTCTGCCTGCTTTCTGCCGCCTCTCGCTTATTTTCGCCATTTCATGCCGCGTTTCGCCGTGGGAGGCGCAGCTCGGGGCAGCTGCTCGCTGTCCGCAGCCCCTCGGGTGACAGGCTCCGAGCCCTGCCCCGCAGGACCGAGCCCGCCCCGGGGCTCCCGAGGCTCCCGGCCGAGCCCCGTGGCCGCCAGCGCCTCGGCGGCGGTGGCCTCAGAGCCTCCTGCGGCCCCGCTCCCGTCGAGGCGAGCTCGGAGCTGGAAGCCTTTCGTGGGGCACCGTGAGTACGTCCCGCGCGGCCGGGTGGGAAGGGCTTCGCTCGGTGCTCTGCCCGGGACCCCAAACCCGGGTCCCGGGGCTCCGAGCACGCCTCGGGAGGGCTCCGTGACGCTTCCCGGGGAGCTGCGTGCGGCGCGATGGGGTCGGCGGCGCTGGGGGGGGGGGGGGGGGGGGGTGGGTTGGGGGGGAGCAGGCCCGATCCCCGGGTCCGTGGCGTTCCCTCGCGCCTCAGGGAACAGATCGCGTTCCTGGGGCCGCGGGTGCTCGCAGACCAGCTTCAGCGTTAATCCCAGTGCGTTGGCAAGGAGGTGGCGCTCAGCCGAAGCACGGCCCGAGGTGCCGTCTCGTGTAGAAGCGGGGCCGGCTCTCCTCTCCCCCGACGGCCGCTGTTACTCTTTGCCAAAGCCGAAGCAGTCCGTGCGTGCCGCCCCCCGCAGCGACGCTCCCCGGGCGCGCTGGGCAGAGGGCAGAGACCCCTGTCCCGCCGGCTGGCGTCGTGCGGGGCTGCAGGTCCGACCGGGGCGAGTTTTCGGCGAGTTTTCCGCGAGTTTTCCCTCGCGGTGATGCCGAACCAGCTCTTCACCAACCCCCTGCGGTGTTTTCGAGCTTGGAGCGCCGTCAAGGGGCTCCTTTGGCTACCGGGGCACAGGTTCCCAGCCCCGGGGGCTTGGAGGGAAAGCCCCTCCCCACGCTTTGCGTACAGCGACAATCTTCTCCGGGCGCAGGTGGCCGGTCCTGAGCCAGCAGGATTACGGGCTGGGACGGGGCAGGTGAGTTCCTTCGGCCCTAATTGCGAGTAGCGTTGGGGCTGGGAGGGAAAATCCTGCTCCGGGGCCCCTCGAGCAAGGGATGGGAGCGGCGGGATCGGGCGCTGAACCTCCGCAGGGGCGAGGCGAGGCGGCGCTGGAGGCACAGCGCGAGCCCCCGGCCCGGATGTAACACGCCGAGGGGCTGAGCTGCAAGTCCCAGCCTCCTTCCAGAAGGTTCCGGCCCCGAGGCGTGCGGTGGGTGGCGCCTGGGGGCGCGGCTCGGCGCCGGGTTAACGCTGGGCACGAGGGTCCCGGTGGTCTGCTGCGGGGAAAAGCGAATCCGCGCCCGCCGGGCTGGGTTCTCCCGGCCGTCTGCGCTCCGGGGGGGGGGTTTTGGGGGGGGTGGGGGGGCTGCTCCTCTGAGCCTCCCTCCCGCCTCCGGGCTGGGGTGGAGGCGCCGGGTCTGCAGGAGTTCCGAGGAGCAGAAGCCGAGCGAAGGTGGGCACGGCCGGGAGGTAGGGCCCCCCGTTTTCTCTGCCGGCGGTGCTCCCCGAAACGAGCGCCCCGAGCGCTCGCTGCCCGGCTCCGCGGGCACGGGGCAGGGCAGGGGGCGTCCCCCCCCCCCCCCCCCAGCCGACCCGCCTGGTTGGGCGGGCGCGATTCTCCGTCCGAAACCGGGCCGCTGCTGCCTTGGGGCTCTGTCTTCGTGCCTCGCGTTTAGGGCGGGGGGGGGGGGGGGGGGTCTCCCCAGGGGGAAGGAAGGGGGATGACCGAAGCCGTGTCAGCCCCGTCGGGTATTTGCGGGGCAGGATGAGCTTCGGTGCTGCGCCTCCAGGCGGCCTCGGCTCCGTGATGCCGGCGGGGCGGAGACTGGGGGGCGAAATGTGGGGTGAATTGCCCTGCAGCCCTTAAAAGGGCCCCCTGGCTCCTTTCGGGGGCAGCTCCGGGTGCTCCGCTCGTGGCGCTTTCCCCCTCGAACCCGGCACAAAAGCCCTCCAGCGCCGCTCGGCGCGGGCACCGGGCTGGGGGGGAACTCGGGGGGCTTGGGGCTCCGCGGCCTCTCCTCGCAGGAGCCGCGAGCTCCAGCTGTGCAGCGGCACCGCTGACGCCGGCGCGTCCGTGGAGCTCGGGGGGCAGACCGCCCGAAAAATCGGGGGCGGCAGCCTCCCTGCCTCCGCTTCGCCGCGTCACCCTCCGCGTCCGGGCTCCTCCCCTCCTGCGGACGGCGGGCTCCTGCTGAGGTGGACGTCGCCGTGCTTGGCCTCGTGGAATTCCACCCCCCTTTTTTTTTTTTTTTAAATTAAATTAAATTCAAGCCGTGGGACCTGGGGGCTCCTCGTCCCCAGCCAGCTGCTGACGTTCGGAGAATTCCGGTGGCTTGGGAGCGCGTCCGCTGCTCGGGCTCTGAGCGCGGCCCCGCGGGAGCCCGAGGCTTGCCCTGCCGCTGTTCGTCTTGCGAAGGAGCAGCTGGAAATAACGCCGGGCTGCGCCTCCCGGGCGGCCTGGCCCCGCGCAGAGGCCCGGTACCCGTTAGGAGGACGGGGCAAAACTTCAGCCGGGGATTTGCCGAGCCCTCCCCGGCGGCGCTTGGGAGGTCGTGGCCTCCGGCACGAACGAGGCGCGGCGGAGGCGCCTCCCGGGGGGGCGAAAGCTTTCGGTGCCTCGCCTCCGGAAAGGACGCGACCTGGCTGAGCGACGCTCGCCCCCGCCTGAAGCAGCCAAAGCTGGCTGCGTGCTCCGCGGGAGGCTTTTCGGCAGGCTTTACGTCAGGTTGGAGCCGTTTGAGTGGCGCCTAAACGGCGGCTCTGCCCTCCGCCTTCCAGGCTGGCACCTCCGGAGACGTCCCCTGCCCGCCGGGGGGAACCGGGGCTGGGCTGACGGAAACCAGCCGGGCTCGCTGTTGCCACGAGCTGGTCCCGGCCGTCCTAAAACGGCCCCGGGGAGCCGTCCCTGAGCGGTGCGGGCGCAGGACCGGGCTGCCCCGCGTCGAAACTCCTCCGCTCGCCCAGCCGGGAGCGCCGGAGGCCGCGTGCGGCTGTCCTGGCGCGGTGTTTGGTGCGGGGCGCGCGGGGGGCTTCCCGAGGTGCCGTCCGGAGGGCTGCCCCGGGGGCTCGATCCTGCGCAGGCTGCCCGAAATACCGATCCTCGGTGCGCGCCGGGTCCCGAGGGGGAGAGAAACACCTGAGGGCACCCGACGGAGACGGCGTTTTGGCAGGACCCCGTGGGAGCCGTGGGGAGAACAGTGCAGTAGCCCTAAAAGCATCCTCCGAATTCCTCAGGGGCTGCGAGGAAGCCGGGCTCGCCGCCCCCTTTCCCCCCAAAACGGGGCACGCGGCGACCCGCGGAGCTCTTCCCCGGGGGGGGGGAGCAAATTCGGTCGGAGGTGGCTCCGCTGCCTCCGTGGGCAGCTTCAGCTCGGGAGCGAGGGAGGCAGGAGGAGGAGGAGCAGGGCCGGGGGAATCTCCGCGAGGAGGAACGAGGCTTTCGCTAAAAATAGCCGGGGAAAATTCCTTTCCTCTTGCCTCGAAGGAAAATCCTGCCCCGGGAGGGGAGGCCGGAGCCCGGCGCGGCGGTCCCAGATGTGAAAGCCCGGAGCCTCGCCTCGCTTTGCGGGTGGTTTTGTGCCACCCCTGGGCTGCTCTCGAGCTCCTTCCCTGCGTTTTCGTTAGGAGCGAGGTGGGTGCTAGCTCCCTGTTCCCCGGGGAATTGTTTCTGTCTTGCTGAGGTCTAACGAGGTGCTGGTTCGGAGGAGCGGCTTTGAAGCCGCGCGCGGGGTTCCCGCCTGGGAACTCTCTTTTTCCCAGCCCGGCACCCTTTGCCGCGCGGGCGATGCCCGGCACCAGGAGCAGAAGCCCCTCTCCGGCTGCCCCCCGCCTCCCCGGGGGGGGATGGAGCCGGGTCTCTGCGCCCGGCAGCAGCTGGGCAGGGAGCCGGGCTCCCCCCCCCCCCCCGGAGGATTCCCCGCGGGATTTAGGGCGCTCGGGATGCTCTGGCCACCGAAGGAGAGCCCGGAGCTGGCTTGCGAGGAGGGCGCTGGGGGGTTCGGAGGGGGCGGCCGACTCAGGGCGCTGGAGAGCCGCCAGCGGGGGGGGGGCGGGGAGCGACAAAGCCCTTGGGGACAAAGCCCTTGGGGACAAAGCCTTTCCTTGCGTGCCCCGCCGAGCACAAAGCTGTTTTCACCTGGCACTAAGAGGCGAGAGCCAAGCTGGGCGCTGAGCCCACCTCCCCTTTGTCCGGGGGCTCTCAAACCCGATGCTGACACCGCCCCCCCCCCCCCCCCCCCCCCCGAGTCCCTGCGGTGCCACTTCAGCGCTTTCTCAAATCCCCCAAAGCTGGAGGCACCCTCGGGGCCCCCGATAAAGGACCTGGGGGAGGTGTGTCGTGTGTGTCCCCCCCCCCCCCCCCGCCCCGGAGTGCTGCGATGTTGGTGCTCCCCCCCCCAGCTCTCAGCCCGCGCAGGGGGGGCGCTGAGCGAGCGGTTTCAGTGCGGATCCCCCACGTCGCAGCCTTGGGCAGGATCCCGAGCTGGCTCCGCGTCTCCCGCAGAGGTCGGCGGCGTGAGGCTGTGCGGAAACGCGGTGACCGCCCTGCTCCCACAGCAGCTCAGCACCACGGCCGCCTGCCTGCGCGGGGGGGGCAGGGTTCGAGGCCCGGCCGGGCCGAAATAAACAGAATTACGGGCACGGGGTGGGCCTGGTCTGGGGACGGGTGACTTGCAGCGGGGTGGAGGGGGACCGGGCTCTGCGGGAAGGGTCCTGGTGGCACCGAGGTGGGCTCCAGAGGTCCCCGCTCGCCTCCGCCAGGTCCCGCAGCTCTGGGATTGCACCCGGTCCGAGGTCCGCACACCTGAAATCAGCCCAGGGGCCCTGGCACGTGCGGAGCTGAGCAGGGAACGGGCTGTAGGGTCCATAAAACCAGCTGTAGGGTCGGTAAAGCCGGCTGTAGGGTTGGTAAAACCAGCTGTAGGGTCGGTAAAATCAGCTGTAGGGTCGGTAAAGCCGGCTGTAGGGTCGGTAAAGCCAGCTGTAGGGTCCATAAAACCAGCTCTAGGGGCAGTAAAACCAGCTGTAGGGTCAGTGAAGCCGGCTGTAGGGTCGGTAACACCGGCTGTAGGGTTGGTAAAGCCAGCTGTAGGGTCAGTAACACCGGCTGTAGGGTTGGTAAAGCCAGCTGTAGGGTCGGTAACACCGGCTGTGGGGTCGGTAACACCGGCTGTAGGGTCAGTGAAGCCGGCTGTAGGGTCAGTAACACCGGCTGTGGGGTCGGTAAAGCCAGCTGTAGGGTTGGTAAAGCCGGCTGTAGGGTTGGTAAAACCAGCTGTAGGGTCGGTAAAGCCGGCTGTAGGGTTGGTAAAACCAGCTGTAGGGTCAGTAAAATCAGCTGTAGGGTCGGTAAAGCCAGCTGTAGGGTTGGTAAAACCAGCTGTAGGGTCAGTAAAATCAGCTGTAGGGTCGGTAAAGCCGGCTGTAGGGTTGGTAAAGCCGGCTGTAGAGTCCATAAAGCCGGCTGTAGGGTCTGTAAAACTGGCTGTAGGGTCGGTAAAGCCAGCTGTAGGGTTGGTAAAGCCAGCTGTAGGGTTGGTAAAACCAGCTGTAGGGTCGGTAAAATCAGCTGTAGGGTCGGTAAAGCCAGCTGTAGGGTCCATAAAACCAGCTCTAGGGGCAGTAAAACCAGCTGTAGGGTCAGTAACACCGGCTGTAGGGTCGGTGAAGCCGGCTGTTGGCTGCTTTCTGCCCACTCTCTAGGGGCTGAGCCCCCGGCCCCCCTCCCGGCCCCCCTCCCGGCCCCGCCGTGGTTGCGGCAGCGCTCCGTGGAGCGGGCAGAGGACGCCAGCTCGGCACCCGCCCCTCGTGGCAGGACCACTCGCAGGGTACGGGGGCTTTCCCCGCCCGTCGCACCTCCGGCCTGCCCCGGCTGTAATTTACACACCGCCTCGTTATTTTTTTGCTTACCCACCGCTGACGGCAGAGCAGCAGGACCTGGCCCACGATCCCGGTGTCGGGGCCGTGCCCGCCCAGCGGAGCCGGGCTTTCGGCGGCACTGCTGCGCTCCTCTTCGCCTTCTCATTCCCTGCGCCAGCAGCAAGGCGGCCAAGAGCCCCCCCCTTGCAGCTTGGGTTCTGCGTTTTTTTTTCACGCGCCGGTGCTGCCACAGCACGTGTTCGGCCTCTCCAAGCCGCTCCTCGGCATCCTCGCTGCGTTCAGGGCTGACTCCCTGACCTGCCCCCGAGCTCCGCCTGGCCCTGGCGCCTCGCCCCCCCCGACCTCCCCGCGGATGCGCTCGGGCTTTCCACGTCCGCGCTCGAGATAATCCCCTCGAGTGGGTTACGGAGCCGCTCGCACAGGGCTGCTCGCTCTCCTCTCCGTTCCCCTGGAAAAGGCCGAGCGTGTATTTAAGGCGCCGTCGAAAGCCTCGTTCGTTTTTGGATGGATGCGAACAGCCAGGAGGGGCCCCGGGTGGAAACAGACCCCCCCACCCCCCCCGCCCGTACGGCTGCCGGGGGGTTTGGAGCTGGGCCTCCTTCTTGCCTCCGCTCCTGGGGCGGACGTCTCCGGGGAAATCACGGCGCTCGGCGCGTTAATTGCTCCTCGGTGCCATTAGCGAGGTGTTTCCGCCACTCCTTGGAGCCCGACCCCGGCGCCCCTCTCCCCCCCCGGGTGCTGCCCGGCCCGAGGTGCGCTCACGCGTAAGGACTGGAAACGAGCCCTAGGAAATCTGCGCGGCCCTCGGCGTCGCCTAGACGGAGCCGGATGCCGGAGGACGAGGTCCTACCGAAACGGCTGAAATTTGGAGGAGAAACCGGGCTTAAAAATCCGCTCGGCTCCGGGAACGTCGCCCTGCCGGGCGCACCCCTCTGCTTTCCGGGGCTGCGACCGTGGAACAGCGAAACCCGCGGGCGCCGGCCTCGCCCCGCGTGGAGCTGCCTCCCCTCAGACCCTCCTCCTTCCCCCCACCTTTCTCAAACCCCGTTTTTTTTTTGTTTTTTTTTTTTTTTTTACGAGAACCGAACGTTTTCGCCGCTCGCAGGAGGAAGCTGCGGTTGGCGCGCTTCCGGGCCGCGATCTGCCAGGCGGGCGAGCGCGTGCGGCTCCGTCAGCCTCCGGCACCCACCGCGGGGCTCGGTGGCCCCTGTGCAGCTGGGGACAGCTCCCCCCCCACCCACCACGGTGGGGACGAGCTTTTGGGAAGCCCCCCCACCCCCCCCACCCCGCGTCTCCTCGCTGTAGCAGGGCGCTTCATGGAGGGCGAGGTAGGTGCTGGCTGAAATCGGCCCCAAACAGCCGTGGCTTTTCCGCGTTGTGCCGCTGCTGCCCGCCGCCGCCGCCCTGAATTTGGGCTCCCCGAGGAGCAAAATGTGGGCTGAGTGCTGCTTCGAGGAGAATCCGATTCTCCGGCAGGGCTCGGGAGCATCCCCAGCCCTGTGCCCGAGGGGGATTTCTCGGGGTTCGCTCACGTTTTGGGTCAGATCCGCGCAGTTTCGGCACGGAAAGCGGAACCGGCCGGGCAGCGCCGGGGTGGCACGGCCCCGCTGCCGGCGGCCCGTTCCCACGTCACGCCGCTGCTGGTTTCTGACAGCCAGCGTCGGGACGAGCTTCGGGGCCAGCTTTGGGGCTGGGCGCCCTCCTGTCGGGCTTTTCAGAGCCCCCCGGGCTCTTCTCTGCACGCCGGCTGAGGCAGCCTGGCACCGCTCCGCTGGCCCGGCCCCGTCCCTGCCCTCGGCACGAGGGCTTCTTACGGGGGGGGGGGGATTTCTTCTGTCCCGAGCCAGGAGCTGCCCCCTGCCCCTCGGCAGGAACCGCCCGGAGGTGGTGGCACGGAGGGACGACATTCCTCCTTCGGAGCCCGGCCCAGCGAGGGATGCTCTGCCCCCGCCCCGCAGTGCCCGGCGGTGCTGGCGTGCAGCAGAGCCGGGGAGCCCGGCCAGGTACGGTCCCGCTCGCTGTCCTCCGGCCCCGTCGTCCTCCAACCTCCCCTCTTGGTTTTATCTCCCCGGCACACCCAGCTCGAAGGGAAGCGTTTCGGGGCCGGGCTGTCCCCGACGTCCTTGTGGCGGCTGGCGTGGGCAGGGAGGCTGGGAAGTGCCGCTAGCAGGAGCTCTTCCCTGCCGCTTCCCCGTCCCAGAGCGATGCTTTCGGGTTATTTCGGTCTCGCTGTCCTCTCTCTTGTTGCCGTAGATCTCTCTCGCTCGTCTAAATGGAGAAAAAGCAGCGCAAGGAAGCCTCTGGGCGCCGTGCCGCGCTTTTAGCTCGGGGCTTTCTGCGTCAGCAGCCGTGCCGGGGGAGCTGCCCGGGGACACAGGGAGGAGAACCGGGATTTAACGGGGCGGGGGGGGGGGGGTCTGCAGCAGTTCTGCTTCGTGGGCATCCCCCACGCCCGAGGGGAGGGTCAGGGGGTGTAGGGACAGGACACGGGGTGAGGGCTTTAAGGTGAAGGAGGGTGGGTCTGGGTTAGACCCAAGGCCGAAATCCTTCCCTCTGCGGGCGGTGAGGCCTGGCGCAGGCTGCCCCCAGGAGCTGTGTTCCTAAATGTGAGGTGCTGCCGGGAAGGGAGAAAATACGTTTCCAGCAGAAGATAACGCGTTGGGCTTCGTAGCTCTGAAGCCTGACCCCGTCCGCCCACGGGGTGGTGGTGTCCGCGCCGGTGTCCCCCGGCTCGGTGCTCAGCCCTTCTCCCCGACGCCCCGCCGTCTCCTCCTTCCCTCTGCAGCCTGGGATCGTGTCCCCTTTCAAGCGAGTCTTCCTGAAGGGTGAAAAAGGCCGCGACAAAAAGGCCCAGGAGAAGGTTACGGAGAGGCGGCCTCTCCACACCGTCGTGGTGTCCCTGCCCGACCGCGTCGAGCCGGACGTCCTGCTGAACGACTACATCGAGAAAGAAGTGAAGGTAACTTCTGCCCGGCCGGGACCACGTCTCCCCCTCTCCCGCACCCTCCTGGGGACCTACGTTTCCCTGCAGGCAGCACAAGCACGGGACGGGACAAGGCTCACGGCGCTTTCACTTTCTTTTTCCCCCCTTGCGGCTCTGCCCCGCTGCCTCTGCGGCGCTGAATTACCTTCCGCTGCAGTTTCGGAGGGCCTGGGGGCGGCTTTCTGCCTGCTGGCCTCACCTCCCCCCCCCCCGCCCCGGGCACCCCTCTTGCAGAAAGGGGCTTTTTCCTTCTCGGCCTGGCAGCTGGTGGCATTTTGGCAGCCCCTGCGAAATAGCTGGCGATGCAGCCTGTGGGAAAGGCGCTCCGCGGAGCTGCCGCTGAGCCAAAGGAAACAAATACCTGCTGCTAACTACAGCGGCTGAACGGAGAGAGCAGCTCCAGGCAAGCTCCCTTCAGCTGGAGGAAGGCCCTTAAAGCTCTAGAGCACGAGGCTTACCTAAAAACGAGCGATTTTCCATAGGCGGGTGCTATCCGGCAGCTTAAGGAGGCTTTGGGGGCACCCGGCGCGGAGCTGGCGGCGTCCCTCCTCCTGCAGCTGGCCTGCTGGGGGCCCGCCGGTGTGTCAGAGACATGACGGCTGCCTGCTGCTTCTTTCCCAGTATTTAGGCCAGCTGACGTCCATCCCGGGGTACCTGAACCCCTCCAGCCGCACCGAGATCCTGCACCTGATCGATAACGCCAAGGTGAGCGCTCAGCCCTGCTGACCGACCGCTCCGGCTCCGTGCCCGCGCATGGAAAAGGCTTGGGGGGGGCGGTCCCTGGGGCGAGGTCCTGCCCCGAGCGGGATCCTCCCTCCCTGGGTGACCCCACTGTGGGAGGGAAGCCTTAGAGAAGACTGAGGGAAGCCTCAGAGGTCCTCCCCCCCCCACCCTGCTACCCAAGGGCAACCAGTTCAGCTTTCTTAACGGCACCGTGCTCGTTGCAGCGAGCACACCAGCTCCCGGGGCAGCTGACCCCCGAGCACGACGCCGTGATCAGCCTGTCCGCCTACAACATCAAGCTGGTGTGGCGGGACGGGGAGGATCTCATCCTCAGGGTCCCCATCCACGACATCGCGTCCGTCTCCTACATCCGCGACGACTCGGCTCACTTGGTCGTGCTGAAAACAGGTAGGTCGGGGCCGGCGCGGGCAGGGCTTGGGGAGAGACGTCCTGCTCTCACCGACCCTAAGAGCTTGGGCGGTAGCCGGCCTGGTAGCGCCGGGAGCCGGAGATGCTAGCAAGGGGATGTTTTGAGGCAACAAATGGTGTTTTTGGTGTGTAGGTGCCCAGAGGCAGGTGGCTGCCTTGCTGCGGGGCAGAGCCTCGCAGCAGCCGGGTCGCCCCTGTGCAGGGCGGCGCTCCCCCGCCAGAAACGGGACAAAGGTGATGCTGGCTGAGGACGGACCCAAATAATTGGTGTCCTTCCTCCTGCCCTGAGCTGCTCCACTCCCTCCTTTTCTCTCACTGTGAGGGTTGAGGAAGGGCTGGGATCCTCCCGCCACGAGTGGTGGGACTTGCAGAGTACGAACACGCAGGGCACGGTGAAGGACGTTGGAGCTGGGCCCCGTATTCGGTTGCGTCGGGATGCAGAGACTCACGCCGTGCTTAGAAACTCCTCCCCCAGCCTCCAGCAGCTCTCCGACCCCGACAGAGACGGGGCTGAGCCCCGATGCTTAGGGCAGCGCAGTCCCAAAGCGCAGTAGTGCATCCTGCGTCGCTGTGGGGTCCCTGCTGCGTGTCCTCCTGGGGCTGGGGAGACCGCAAGAGGTTCGGAGCTGCCGGAGGTGGGAGAAGTGTCCTGGAGAGAGGCTTGTGCCCGAGGAAGCTGGGGAAGGAGTGGAAGAGCAGGAGAGCGTACACGCTGTGGGGTCTGGAGCAGCTGGGGAGGGCCTGGGCATCCGTCCCCCGCAGCCCTGCCCGGGTTAAAGCTGCCTGGTTCGGGGCAGGCTGAGCTCCTTAGCGGCTGTAACGCCAGCGACTTACTGGATTACAAACCCTGCGACAGCAGAGGACGGGCTGGAGAACGAACGAACGAACAACCGGCTTAACGGGGCTGTAATTCTGCCGCTGGACTCCCGAGGCTGTCTGAGCCCCGGAAATTAAGGCAGCGATTTATGGAGTTGTCAGGAACCTGCTCTAAGTCACGGGGTCTGCATCCAAATGCTCTGCCCACGGGCGCCTTTCAGGTGGAGCTCCCTGCTCGGGGTGTTTTCTCCTGGCTGTGGGATCCGGCGCTCGTCTGGTTTGGGGGCTTTGCTCTCCCCGCAGGGAGGTGGCGTTGGAGGCGGGGCTGGCGTGCAGAGGGCTCCTTGCTGCTTGCTTCCTGCCTCGGGCCTCCCGTGACGACTTCTGTGTTTTTCTCAGCTCAGGACCCCGGGATCTCCCCCAGCCAGAGTCTCTGTGCCGAGAGCTCCAAGGCGCTCACGTCGGGCTCGCTGTCGGAGAGCGGGGTGGTGCCCGTGGAGGCTTGCTGCTTGGTGGTGCTGGCTACGGAGAACAAAGTAAGGCTCCAAACACTCGGCTAACGCCGCCCCACGGCTCCAGAGTCAGTTCTGAATTGCACCGGCGGTGGGAGGAGGTTTACAGGGAGGTTTTCATCACATTCAGACTGGGGTGGCCACAACCTCGGCAGAGGTGCCTCAGCCCCGTGGCCTGCTTCAGACCCGAGACCCTCCCAGAAGATGGTCTGCCCTCGTTCGTGGTGCCTGCTGCCCAGAGCTTTCCCCAGCAGCAGGGGATCTGTGAAGGCGGCCGAATCTCCCCCACAATAGGGCTTGCTAGCCGGGGCATTTTCCTGGTGCTGACCTGGCGGTTTGTTTTATCCTGTGCCTGGACCCAGAGGTTGCCATCCTGGCCAGCGTGCTCCTGCGGCAGGAACCCTTTGCCTCGAGGGTGGCGTTGTGCACTCCTCGCTTCCAGCTGCGCCCTCACTTCTGCTCCCCGGGGCGCCCGCAGCGATTCGGGATGTGGGGCACGCGGCCGCAGTCCCGGGCGGCTGAACCGAGGAAGGAGAAGAGACAGGACAGAGATGGGGGTGGGATTTAATAGCTGTGAGCTGCTGGGTGATGGAGCACCCGAGCACCCGCTGCCTCAGAGCAGAGGAGAGCTGGGGTGCTCGCCTGGCGTTACAGCAGGGTGATGAGATGCCGTACAGCTCGGGGCTCATCTCTCGCACCGAGGCAAATCCCTTGGGGCCAGAGGGGCAGGGAGAGCTAACCCGGCTGCCCCGAGGCTCCAGGTTTGTCACCTCAAGGCAGGCAGTGTCCCACATCCCGGACAAGCAGGTTCCCTTCCCTTGCTGGGGAGACAGCAGCCCTATAAACACCACGCTCGGTGCTCGGTACGCCGTCCCGTGCCACGCAGCCGTTGCAGGGAGCTGAGATGAAGGCCGCTGCGCCACGCACCTCTCCTTCCTTCTCTGCTCCCTCCCCAGGTGACCGCGGAGGAGCTGTGCTCACTTCTCAGCCAAGTCTTCCAGATTGTTTACACTGAGTCCACGATCGACTTCTTAGACAGAGCAATATTCGATGGGGCGTCCACGCCGACGCGGCACATGTCCCTGCACAGCGGTAAGCGCTCGCTCCGGGCGCCCCTTTCCAGCCTGAGCCTGCCCCTTCTGCGTCCCCATCCTCACCAATGTCTGTTGCCACCTTCCAAACAGAGCCAGCCCCGTGCTTCCCCTCCTGCGGGGTCATCTCTGCACTGAGAAGAAGCCCCGTCTTCTTTAACTGCACGCGAGGCGGAACAGCACCAGGGAGCTCTCCTGCCTGGAGGTGCTTCCGGGCTGTGGGGAGCAAAAAGACGCCAGCCTCAGTGTGTCCTTGCCCCATGCCCTTTTCTGTTCCTGGGGGATGGAGGCAGTTAACCAAGCTCCACGTCGTCCCTTGGCAGTTGTGCATCTCCCCCGGGGCTCTCTGCCCAGCCCTGTGCCCCCTCAGCCCCCTCTCCCCTTCCAGCCTGAAAGCCGAGCCCCAAAGCGACGTGTGTGTAGGGCAGGGGCAAGCTCCTGCCTCCCAAACCTCACCTCTCCAACGTCTCCCTTGCAGATGACTCTTCTACAAAAGTGGACGTGAAAGAACCTTACGAGACAGAAGCAAGCACTGTGTAAGTTGAGGGCGGACGCGGCGGCGCAGCCCTGGGGGTAACACCCGACTCACGCAGCCTCGCTGCCAGCTTTAAGCCCCCCGGCAGAACCGCTGCACGTTGGGGAGCGCCTGCTGAGCCTGGCTGGAACATTTCCCAGCGTCAGCACTGTCCGGGTGCAGCGCGGGCCTGCCAAATCAGCAGCCTTGGCGGCACTGTTCGGGTAGCGCTGCTTTCCCGCGGTCACGTAGGCACGGCGGGGCTGGGGCTGTCACCCAGCCGCTCCTGACTCGGTGACCACCGCAAACGTGAGAGCATTTGTGGGCTGAAAACCTGGCACACAAACTGCGTGGTTCAAGTTGGGTTTCAAGTTGATCGACGCTATTTGAGAATTTAAGACTTAACACCAAAATAAGACGTTTTGGGAGCTTTTTTCTGGGGACCTTTCCCCCCCACTGTTCTGAAAAGAAAAAGCACTTGGAGGGGAATCTCTCCCTCCGTAGGGCTTCGCGTTCAGCACATCACAGAGCTGATGCGCTTCCTGGTAGTCCTGCTGTACATGAGCACTCCTCCAGGAGCAACGTGACCCAGAGCTCCTCAGGCACAGGTGGTGGCTCACCAGCTCTTCGTGTTCCAGTTCCTTTCCAGAAGCCTTAGAAGCCGGTGACAACTCCCCCTCCTCCTTCCTGCCACAGCAGTCTCCCCACGTTAAGACCGTCAGCGAGAGCGAGCTGAGCACCACGGCGACGGAGCTGCTGCAGGACTACATGATGACGGTGGGGCGCCCACGAGGGGGAGATTTCCTTCCCTTTCGGGTGTCTGCGTGCTCCCTTTCTCTAGGGAACCTGCTTTGGCAGGGGGGTTGGACCCGATGAGCTCTTGAGGTCCCTTCCAAGCCCTACAGTTCTTGCGATTCTGCGTCTGAGCTCCTCCCTGTTGGCTCCGGTGCTGCCAGCCAGCGCTGTCTGGGTGCTGCGGGTGCTTCGGGTTTGTCGCCTTGTCACGTATAATAAGCCTGTGCACCGCTTTTCAGGCACGTCTTGCTTGGCTCCCAGTTCAGGCTCACCTTGTCCTCCTGCGGGAGCACCTCCACCCCCTGGTCCCCTCGCAGCGTGGTGGGACACGTCGCAGCACCCCGGGCCCATCGTTTTGTGAGCCACACTCCCCGCACGTGCTCACAGCGTGTCCCAGTCCAAAAGCTGCCAGCTGAGCAGCAGCTTTGCACCGTCCCCTCCTGCTTCTCCCCTGGGAGCACTGCAGCTCGGTGGCTCCTGCCGCAGTAGCGGTGAAACCAGTCCCCAGCCTTCCCGTGATCTCTCCTTCCTCCCGTTTCAGAGCTGGGAGCGCTCCAAAAATAAATCTGTGACATGGGTGGTGTGCTTCTCTTCCGCAGCTACGGACGAAGCTCTCGTCCCAAGAGATCCAGCAGTTCGCCATGCTCCTGCACGAGTACCGCAACGGGGCCTCCATCCACGAGTTCTGCATCAACCTGAAGCAGCTCTACGGGGACAGCAGGAAGTTCCTGCTCCTGGGTGAGTGGCTCCCCTTTCCGCCTCGCGTTGCTTGAGGCTGCTGCTGCTCGTCTTTGTGGGCTCAGCACGAGCTCCTCGGCCACCAGACGGCGAGCAGGGCGCGATGCTCAGGGCCCTGTAGGATTCCGCACGCTGGGGGCGCTCAGAACCGTTCCCGGCCAAGCAGCGAGGCGTTCGACGCGGGACAGGTTTGGTGTTCACCCCTCTGGTTTGCACAGGGCGCCTCGGGGACCTACGCCCTCATGAAGTGACCTTACAGTCCTAGAGGGATGGGCAGCACGCAAGTGGGCCTGTGCAGCGCCAGCGGGCGGACATTAGCTGGGAAGGGACCGGGACCCTTCTGTTTCCCTTCGCTAAAAGGGGGCTGACAGCCTCAGGGGCTCTCAGAGTCCCTCAGCTCAGTCTCCCTGCTTAATTTTGGCTTCAATCAGCTCAGACAGCGCTAATAACAAGAGCCTTCCCCAGCACCCAGCTTTACATCCCCCTCACCCTTCGGCCCCAAGTTTTTGGGCGCGTGGGGTTTCCTGGCAAGCGCTTAGGGTGGCGAGGAGGCACACGTAGCCCTGCTGGATTTGCCGCTGACCCCTGCCCGTGCTGAGCTGCCAGCCCCAGGGCAGGATGCAGGGATGGAGCGGGGGCAGATGTCCCGAGCCCGCCCGCCCTCGTTTAATCGCCCGCTGATGCCGTTAGGGTAACGAGCTCAAGGCCAAGCAACGCGTCGCGGTGCTGAAGCGGCAGCCAGCCCTTCTGAGCTCAGGAAATCCTGCCTCAGCCCCGTCAGCTCTCCTCAGCCGCTGTCCCGCGGCGTGGCTCGGGGCTGTGAGTGTGAGAGGCGGCCACCAGATGGAGGCCCCGGTGGCCCAGTCCCCGGTGGCCCCGACAGCGCTGCAGCGAGCCCCGCGCTGGGTGACGCGGCTCCTGTTTCTCCTCCTTGTGTCTCCTTTCCTGGGGCAGGCCTGCGGCCCTTCATCCCCGAGAAGGACAGCCAACACTTCGAGAACTTCCTGGAGACCATCGGGGTGAAGGACGGCCGCGGCATCATCACGGACAGCTTCGGGAGGTACCGGCGGACGCTGAGCACCACCTCCAACTCCACCACCAACGGCAACGGCGCCGCGGGCAGCTCGGACGACCAGTCCGTGCCCTCGGAGGAGGACGAGTGGGACCGCATGATCTCGCACATCAGCAACGACATCGAAGCCCTGGGGTGCAGCATGGACCGCGACTCCTCCTGAGGGCGGCCCGCCCGAGGGACCCTCCGCTCCGGAAGAGGATTTGGGGATGGAGCAGGATGGAATCACTCTCCCGGCCTCTTCAACGGCTTCGCTGGCCCCAGAGGCCGTCCGCAGGAGGCTGCGCCCTCGTCCTGGGAGGGCGCGCGTGCCCACGGGTGCACTGCAGCGGGGGACCCGGGCAGGAGCCCGGCCTTCAGCCTTCCCTGGTGCAGTTCCGTCGCCGCGCGGGGAGCGGGGCCGGGAGAGAGCCCCGCGCCGAGACAAGCTGGCTGCAGCCCTCTCCCTCTCCCTGGTTTACAGTTTTGCACATGGTGTCCCTCCTGTAACTGCTCTTCTCCTCCCCCCTGCCCCCCCCCCCCAGTTTCGAATGAAGTTTACCACAATGTGAATTATTTAAACCTCGCCTCCATGTTGTCAAAGCATTTCGCACCCGGGGACCAGGCCCTGCTCCCTCTCCCCCCCGCCCCGGTGCTGCTGCTGCTGCTGCTCCCCCGGCCGGCCTCCACGCTTCGTGCTTCTGCCCTGCAGCAGCCCCGACTGCAAACCCCCATCCAGCCCCCCCTCGGCTCTGCTCAGGAGGTGGTGGGACGGGGGCAGCACCCGCTGGTGGCTCCTGGCTCCCCGCGGTGCCCCAGGGAGGTGAGCTCCGCGCCAGGACCCACCCGGGGAGGGCTGCAGGGCAGGGTAGAGATGTTGTATATATTTTACAGGCGGTTACAAACACTTTTTTTTTTTTTTAAACCTGCATCCCTCAGCCTTCTGTTGTTCTTTTTGCCGTCACCCCAAGCAGGCATCCAGCAGGGCCCTGGGAAGAAGGAGGGCAGGCAGAGGAAGAGGAGGAGGAGGAGGGACAGGGAGCCTGGGGGGGGCTCCGGCAGCCCTGGAGCTGGCAGGGACAGCTCGCTGGGAGCCCAGACACTTGCTCAGCACTCTGCACCCAGCCTGCCCCCCCCCCCCCCTGCCTCGTGCACATTCCTCACGCTTTGTCCGGGGGCTTTGTGGGGTTTTGGCTGCATTTTGTGGCTTCCCCTGCTGGGACACGGCCCCAGGGCACCCGCTGGCACTTTTTCCACACCACCGGGCTGCTCCGATTAACCAGACCTTTCCCTCCCTCTGCTGCATGAAGCCACCGCCTCAGCGCCCTCCTGCCGGGGCTCCCAGCACCGAGCCTTCATCCTGCCGTCCTCCTCCTCGCTCAGCCCCCCCCCCGCTCCGGGCGCTTCTTACCCCCCTGTTCCTGCAGGCTCCGCGCTGGGAATCGCGGCCAGGGCACGGGCGCAGCCTGGGGGGGCTCCTCCCTGGAGGCTGCTTCTGCTCAGCATCGCCCATGAGCCCCGAGCAGGGGAGAAGGGGGAGCCCCTGCACCACCAGCAGCGGGGCCCGAGGTTCGTTTTCTTCTTTAAAAAAAGAAAAAAAAATGAGGAAAAAAAGCCAAGCTCGCGAGCCAGGGGTACCGGCGCTGGGCTCCCAGCGAGCACTGGGAGCATCAGTCCACAACCCTGGGATCTGTCGAGTCCTCAGTGCCTTCTTACACCCTGCCAACTAAAAAAAAAAAAAAAAAACAAAAAACCAAAAACCAAAAACCCACCCCCAAAGCACACACCGACGCTCGAGTCACTGACTACTCCGGAAAAATTTGAAAAAAGAAAGCAACACCCTGTTTTTGGGAGGGTTGTGTATGGAGAGCTTCTGTAGCAGCTCACAGTATTTTATTTTTTTTTTAAATACTCTGTTCACGGGGAAGGGCGGCTGGGAGCTGGCCCTGAACCCTTCGCTGGAGCTCTGGTGGGCAGGGGACTGAGCAACGGGGGGGGGGGGGGGGGTTCCCCTTTGGGACCCCCGCAGCCCCCCCCACCCGGCACCGCGCTGCCTCTCCCCGCCACGACGAGCCCCCGGTGCTGCCAGACCCTCCCGCTGCGGAGCCGGGGGGGGGGGGGGGGGGGGGGCGTTTTGTATGTATGCTTCCTGTACAGAGCATTGTTAGAGGTAAATATAAAACTCTGCACCCCACGGCGCTTCGTCGTCTCCTTGCTAAGCCCTCGCTCGCCTCCCCTCCGGCCGACACCGGGTGCCCAAAACCCAACGCTCCGAGGGCTGGGGGGCGGGGGGGGGGGGGGGGGTGATGGTCCCAAACGGGGCTGTGACCATCCCCAAAAACACCCCCAAATTGGGGGGGGGAGGTGGTCCCCAAGAACAGCCCCAGATTGGGGGGTCCCCAGCCCATAGTGGGCAGGGAGGGGGGGGGGGGGCTCAGCCCCATCCCACCCCCAGGTGCCACCATGGGGGTCTCCGTCCCACCTCCCCGAGCACCCGGTCCCCGTCCTACACCCCCCCAACCCTGCTGCCTGGGGGTAGGGGAGCTGCAGGAGGACCCCCCCCCACCCCCCAAACCCCACAGAGGGCCCCCCCCCCCCCCCCCAAATCACCAGGCGTGGAGGCGGGGTGCGATCCCAGTGATGCATGAGGCCGTTTATTGAGCATTACAGAGGCGGGCGAGGCGAAGGCGCGGGGCTAAAGGATGCCGGGGGGGGGGGGGGGGAGGGAGGGGGGGGGAGGAAGAGGAGGAGAACTGTGCACCTATACAGGGGGGGCCGGGGGGGCCCGGCCGCTACATGGTCAGCTCCTGCGGAGGAGGAGAACACAGCGTCAGGCACGGCGGGACGGGGGTAACCCCACAAACAACCCCCCCCCCCCCAGCCCCCAGCTCACCATGATGGCGTTGACGATGTCGTTGTTGTTGTGCCTGAGCGCCCGCACGGCTTTGGGGCGCGAGACGTTGGCCTGGGCCATGACCAGCTCGATGTCCCGCACCTCCAGCCCCGTCTCGTCCACCTGCGGGAGCGGGGACAGCGCCGTCACCAACCCCCCCCTCCTCCCCCCCCCCCCCCCCCCGGCACCCATCCACCCCCACCCATCCACCCCCTGGGTCTCGGCACCCCCACCCAGCCCCATCCCGCCGCCCACCTCCTCCTCCTCCTCGCTCTCCTCCTTGATGGTGAGGGCGGGCGCCGTCTCGGTGATCAGCGGCGAGTGCTCCATGGGCACCTTGAACTTCTCCGCCGCAGCCTTGTGCACCTGCTGCGACAGGTCCTCGATCTGCGGGGACGAGGAGAAAGGGGGGGGGGGGGGGGGGTGTCACCGGCTGCTCCCCGGGGAGCTCCCACCCCCAGGGACCAACCTGTCCCCCCCCCCCCACCTTGGCTTCCCCGAAGACGATGTAGATGTCGGACGCGGGGCTCTTGAAGACGTCGGGCTTGGTGATGACGAAGAGGATGTTCTTGGACTTGCGGATGGTGATGCGGGTGACGCCGTGGATCTGCCTCAGACCCAGCTTGGACATGGCCTGGGGTTCGGGGGGGGGGGGGGACGACACACGTTTGGGGTCAGCCCCAGAGACCCCGCATGGGGTCCAGCGGTGCTGAGCCCGGGGCTCTCCAGCCCCCAGCAATGGGATAACGCAGGATGGGGACAGGGCTGTCCCCAGGCCGAGCTGCCCCACAAGGCGGGGACACCCCCCATGGGACCCTGCCGTGACCCCAGGGATGGTGACAGCACCCTGGGGAGGACGCGGGGTCCCAACCCCAACCCACCCCCCCCCAAAAATTAAGCCCCACGGGACACCGGTGCCCATCCCACCTTCCTGGCCTTCTTCTCGCTCCGGCTCTGCTTGGCTTTGCTGATGCTCTCCTCCCCGGTGCCCAGCGAGTGGGTGAGCGGTGCCTGTGGGGGGGGGGGGGGGAAACGGCAGCAGGTGACAGGGGGCCACGGTCCCTTGGGTGCCCCAGAACAGGGGCTCCGAGCCCCCAGCCCTATACCTGGGTCTGTGCCGGCCGCGGCTCCGCGCCCTCGGGCTCCTCCAGCTCCGGGATGGACTCGTCATTGCTCTCCGACTCGTTGCACGACCCTGCACAAGCCAAAAGGACCAGGTTGGCGATGCCACCACCACCCCAACCCCCCCCCCCAACCACCCCCCCCTCCCCAAAATCTCCCCCCCCCCCTCACCTTTATGGTTGGCCTCGCCCCGCCGCGGCGCTGCCTTGTCCTCGAGCAGGGCGATGGCGGGCAGGTGCTCGGCGGCGCCGGGGCAGCGGTAGGGCAGCTCGGCCTCGCTGGAGGAGCTCGATTCGGACTGCACCGAGCCCCGGGGTGCCCGGCGGGGCCCCCCCTCCGCCGCCTCCGGCCCCCGCGCGCCCTTGGTGCCGCCCGGCGCCTTCCTGCCCCGCGCCTTCTCCTTCTGCGGGGACGGCTCCGGCGCTGCGGGGACGGGAGATGTTGGGGTCACCGTGTCCCCACGGCCTGGCATGCCCCCCCCCCCCCCCCCCAAGAAGCAAGGGGGGGGGGCCCATCACCCAAAATTGGGCTTTGTAGGGACCCCAGGCACCCCCCCCCAGGGGCTGGAACCCGGGATGCTCGCCCTGACCCCAGCGCCACCCAACCCCGCACGCGTCTCTTGGGACCCCACGAAGGCACCCATAGGGACGGGGACGGCTCTTACCCTCCAGCCGCTTCCTGGAGGCCGGCGGGACAGACGGACGCTCCTCCGGCCGCTCGGCGAGCCCTGAGGTGTCCTCCGAGCGCGGTGGCGAGGAGGAGAGAGGAGGCACTTGGATGAGTTTGGAGAGCGGCGGGCAGGCGGCCGGCACCGAAACCTCGGCCGGCACCGAAACCTCGGCCGGCACCGCCAGGACCTCTTGGGGTGCACGGTCCTCGGGGGAGCTGGGCTCTGCTGGGGGGTCTGAGGGCACCAAAACGGCCTCGGTGGGGCTGGGGGTGGCCTCCCCGCCCTCCCCACCCTCCTCGGGGCTGGGCGTGGGGCCAGATCCTGCCGCCACCTCCTCCTCCTCCTCCTCCTGCTGCTCAGGGGGTGCTGGGGGGTGCTCGCCCTCCACCGGGACTTTGGCATCGGGTTCTTCACCGGGGGGGAGCAGCGGGGGCTCCTCGTCCTGCGTGGGGCAGGCCGGAGGGGCGCACGGGGGGCTCCCCGCATCGCCCGGCTCCTGGGGCTCTTTGGGTTCAGGTGTGGCGACGGCGGCTTCGGCCTCAGCCTGGGGAGGCTGCGGAGGCTCCACAGCAGCAGCAGCAGCGGGGGGAGTTTGTCCGGGCCCCCCCGGTCGCTGCGGTGCCGGCAGGTCCCCGAAGGCGCCCTGCAGCATGGTGGCCACGTGCCGGCGGTCCTCCGCGCTCTCCGGCAAGGCACCGAGTGGTGGTGGTGGTGATGGTGGTGGTGGGAGCAGTTCGAGGGGGGCCGGGGGGGTCCCCACGTACACCTCCCGCTCCGAGGCGGTGAAGCGCAGCGGCGGGGGGGCGGAGGCCGGGGGCAGCAGGCAGAGGGCCATGCAGGGCCGCGGGGCCGGGGAGGGGAGGCCGGGAGCGGCCGCTTCCCCCGCGCTGTCCTCGGGGGCGGTGAAGAAGCTGGAGTCGGTGCGGGAGCGCGAGGTGTCCAGCAGCTCCGGCGACGAGTCCTCGGAGGAGGAGGAGGAGGAGGCGGTGGCATCCCACTCGGCCTCCGCGCTGGCCGAGGCCGGCTCCGGGCTCTGCTCCCGCTCAAGGTCCTCGCTGGAGGCTTCGTCCTCGGAGGCGGCGTCGGGCTCGTCCGCGTCCCTCGTCTCATCCGCGTCCCCCAGCACGGGGCTGGGCGCCTCCTCCAGGGCCTCAGCAGTGTCACTGCCGCCCTCGCTCGCGGCCAGCGGCAGGGACTCGCTGCCCGAGGCCTCCCCGTCTTCATGGAGGGCCTCATCCTGCTCAGGGGCCTCATCCTGCTCAGGGGCCTCATCCTGCTCAGGGGCCTCATCCGTGACGCCATCCTGCAGGTCGGGGACATCCTCACCCAGGCTGGGTGCTGCCGTGGGGTCCGTCCTGCCGTCCTCGTGGCCACCGGCCTCGTGGTCCGGGCTGTCGGGGTCACCTTGCTCAGGCGGGCACGGAGGCTCAGGGGTCTCCAGTGTGGTGGCATCAAGCTCATGGTCACCATTCGTGGCAGGCAGTGTGGGGGCATCCCCCCCCGGCCCATCGGGTTGGGGGTCTTTGGTCTCCCCAGCACAGGGGGACTGCGGGGTGCTGCCGCTCGCTGCGGCCTCCGGCTCCAGCCTCGTGCCGGGGTCAGCCTCCGGCTGGGCCTCCACCACCTCTGGTGTCACCTCCACCACCTCCTCCGGGGGCACAGACTCCATGGGGACAGCGGCCTCCGTGGGGGGAGGCTCCTCTGGGACAGGGCCTGGTTCTTGCAGGACATCGGGCTCCAGGGTGGAGGCTTCCTCCAGCTCCGAGGAGGATGAGGAGGAGCTGAAGGTCTCGCCCATCGGCTCCACGCTGACTTCTGTGGTGAGAGCCTCAACAGAGGCCACCTCAGAGGCAGCCACCACCTCCTCCTCAGCCACCTCCTCTTCCTCCTCCTCCACCTCCTCCTCTTCCTCAACCTCCTCTTCCTCTTCTACAACCGGGTGGGCACCATCCTGCTCCACACCCAGCGTCCCCAGCTCCACGCACGTGGTTTCAGGGTCCTCCTCAGTGCTGGGGGGTGCCTCCAAAATGGGGGGGCTGGGGGCTGCCTCGTGCCGTGGGGACCCTCCTGGCGATGCCCTCTCATCCCCGCCGGGGGTGACGCTGCCGCTGCCCGTCCCGTCGGGCTGCGCGGCGCCGCCACGCAGGTGCAGCTCGATGTCCCCGGAGGCCTCGGAGGAGGGCTCGGTGTCACCGGGGGTGGCGGTGGCCGGGGGGGGCCCCCCCGCCCCTCCCAGCGCGTGGCGCTCGGTGCCGTAGAGCCGCTCGTCCTCCTCGCCGTCATAGGAGGCCGAGTCGGAGGAGGCCGAGGTGTCGTCGCGGAAGGCGAAGGACTCGTCCACCCCCTCGTTGATGGAGGTCTCGGAGAGCGAGCGCAGGAAGGAGGCCGAGGTGCTGGGGTCTTCGTCTTCCTCCTCCTCGTCTTCCTCTTCATCCTCTTCGTCCTCCTCCTCCTCCCCGGAGAGGGGCTCGGCCGCCGCCTCGGCCGGCACCAGCGTGATCTCCACGGCCTCGGCCTCGAAGAGGAGGCTGCCGCGGAAAGGCAGCAGCGCTGCGGGGATGAGGCCGGCGGGGGCCACCTGGGGCAGCTCCGAGCCTTCCTCCACCAGCGCCTGCCCGCTGCTTTCATCCTCTTCATCCTCCTCCTCCTCTTCCTCCTCCTCCTCTTGCCCGGCCGACGCCGCGTCCTCATCCTCGGAGGAGGAGGAGGACGACGGGGAGCGGTGCGTGAAGGCCGCCGGCCCGGCCTCGCCGTCGGGGGCCTCGGCCAGGAGGTTCGGGGAGCAGGACGGGGAGGTGCTGGCGGTCCCCGAGGACCCCCAGCTGCCCCCCTCGGCCGTCATGTAGGAGCCGGACGGGGAGGTGGGGGGCGAGCCCAGCCCCTCGCTCTCCGCGTCCCCCCCGTCCTCCTCGGCCTTCGGGCGCGGCCCCCCCGTCCGCACGGGGGTGGAGGGGGCCGTGAAGAAGAGGTCGGGGTCCAGGCTGGCGGGGGGGCGGCTGGGGGGTGGGGGCTCGGGGTGGGTTTTGGGGGGGCAGCACGTCTCCTCGCCCATGACGATGCGGGTGTCCAGGGGGTCGGCGGGCAGGGCCGGGGGGGGCCGGTGGTGGTGGTGGCGGAGGTGGTGGCGGGGGGGGGCGGCAGCCCTTGGCGGGGGGGCCGTGCTCGGCCACGTCAGGGGCGGAGGGGCCGGGGGCCGCGTCGCAGCTGGCCCCCTCAGGCTGCGGGCGGGCCTCCTCCTTGGTGGGCATCGGGGTGGCGGCGGCGTCCCCCGGGGGGGCTGTGGAGAGAGGGTGTCAGTGGGGGGGGGGGGGGGGGGGCCAGAGCACCCCGTTGTATCCTCACCCCCTGACGCACACCCCCCAAAATGGGGCAGGGCCCCCGCTCCGTCCTCACAGAGGGAGGGGGCAGTGCCCAGGGAAGGTTATAGGGGTGACCCCCCTCCCCCCCAAAAAAAACCCACCCCTCTCTGAGTGGGGGGGGCACCACAGGTTTTGGTGGTGCTGGAGGGGTCTTGTGGGGGAGGTAGCCAGAAGGCCCCCACCACCACGACCTGCATCCCCTGGATGACACAGCTGCACCCAGGGCATTTGGGATTGGGGGGGCAACCCTAAGCCTTGAATCCTCCACCTGGGGGGGGGGACAACAACCCCCCCCCCCCCCCAAAAAAAAAAAAAACATCACACCCTAACCCCGCTGCTCATCACTGCACTGAGTGTGGGGGTCCCAGCCCCAAAGATGTGAGGGGCACACAGCCCTCCCCACCCCATAACGCACCCAAAAACTCTCGGAAGCCCCCCCCCAAAAAATGCAAGGACCCCCCCCAATACCTGGGGCCCTCAGGGGTGCCTCCATGGGGCAGGGGAAGCTCTGGCAGCACCCAGAGCCCCCACCAGGACCAGGCTCCAGCACCCACCTCGAGCTGCCCCATGCAGCCCCCAGGGGGTTTATATAGGGGCGAGGGGCGGGGGCGGGCTGCGGGGCTGCTGGGAAGGGGGAGGGGCCTCCCTTGGGGATTTTTTTTTTTTTTTTTTTTTTTTTTTTGGGGGGGGTGGGGGGGAGCTCAGGGGGTGTCCTGTAAGGGCTGGGATCCCGTTTTGGGGGTGGTTTTGGGGGCACGTCAGTTCCCCCACGTTTTTAGGGTGACATCTGCGCTGCACCTATGGGGGGGTGGGGGGGCTGTGCCTTATGGGGGGGGGGGCTTTGGGACCCCCATTTGCACCTTGAGAAGTGGCTGGGTGGGGGGTGGGGGTGGGGGGGCTTTTTGTCCCCAGTTTGAGCCCGGGGGGGGGGGGGGACACAGGGGGCTGGGGACAGCGGGGTTGGGGCACCCCCACTCTGTCCCTATGGGGATAAACCCCCGTGTCCCCCCCCCAGCATCAATCTCACCAAGGGGACACCCCCCCCATCACCGAGCCCCTCCCCTCGTGCACCCCCCCCAGCTCTGTGGGGTCCCTTTAACCCCTCAATGCCCGGGGGGGCCCTGATCCCCCTCCACGCCTTGCCCCATCCCCTCCCTTCACCTCGCCCCCCCCCCCCCGGCCCCTTTTGGGCCGGGCCCCCCCGATGTCCCCCAGCCCCGCACCCTGGGGACACGCAGGGGGGTGGCAGCGGGATGGGGGCACCGCTCGGGGACCCCCCCCCCGGCCCTGTCTCTGCAGGGTGACCTTGGGGCACGGTGACCGATGGCCCTTGGCGGGGGGGGGGGGGGAAGGGGTGGGGGCGTGGGGGCGGCCGGCCCGGGCACCCTTGGGTGCTGCGGGGCCTCCCAGTATCGGGGGCACAGTTCATGGCTGGGGGGGGGGGGGGTCAGGGTGGTGTCCCCAGGGTGGCATATCCCCCCCGGTGTCCCCCCCCCGGCGTGGAGGGGCAGGAAAGCCTCAGGTCGAGCGCTGCCGCCCCGTGTCCTCCATCCCTGCGCCCTCCTCTGTCTCCGTCCTCCATCCCTACGGCCTCCGTCCCTCCGTCCTTACAGCCTCCGTCCCTCCGTCCTTACAGCCTCCGTCCCTCCAGCCCCTACAGCCTCCGTCCCTCCAGCCTCCATCCCTCCATCCCTACAGCCTCTGTCCCTACAGCCTCTGTCCCTGCAGCCTCCGTCCCTCCGTCCCTCCATCCTCCATCCTTACAGCCTCCATCCCTCCAGCCTCCATCCCTCCAGCCCTATATCCTCTGTCCCTACGGCCTCTAACCCCACAGCCTCCATCCCCGCAGCCTCCATCCCCGCGCCCTCCATCCTCACGTCCTCCCTCCCTCCCTCCTTCCCTCGCTCCATCCCCGCGGCCTCCCTCGGCCGCCATCCCCGCGGCCTCACCTGCCTCCTCCTCGGAGCCCGGGGGGAGGCCGGCCTCCAGCTGCAGCCCCGGGGGGCTCGAGGCCGACTCTCCGGGCATGGCGGCGGGGCCGGGGACCCCCAGGCCGGCCCGAGGCCGGCTCAGCCCGCGGCTCGGCTCGGCGGCACTGGGCGACAGCGGCTGCGCCGGGCGAGGCTGAGCATCGGTGCTGGGGGGGGGGCGCAGCCCCGTCATCCCGGATGATGTCAGCAGGTTTGGTGCCGGTTTTTTTTTTTTTTTTTTATCCCTCCCCCTTTACTTTATTTATTTATTTATTTATTTATTTATTTTAGCTCAGAGAAAGCAGGGTGTGTGTGTGTGTGCCAGGCACTGCGGCGCTGCAGCAGCCGGGGGGGGTGGGGAGGGAGGGAGGGCGCGGGGCATGGGGACCCCCCCTCCCCACCTCAGTTTCCCCACCTGAGCACTGATAAATTTTTCGGGGGGGGGGGGGTTAAGGATCAGCCCCCCCCACGACACCGCACCCCCATTTATATGGGGAACAGGGGCTCGGAGCCCCCCCCGCACCCCAAAGCTGCTGATGCTGCACGTGTAGGGTCCCCCCCCCACCCCAGCGTCCCCAAGCCCGGTGTCCCCGGGGGGGGGGGGGGGGGCAGGATCGGGCCCCGGTGTCGCCATGGCGATGGCACTTCTCCTCCTCCCGTCTCCATGGGGATGGGGAGGAGGATGGGGACGGCTCCCTGGCAATGCTGGGGGGGGGCACAGACACTCTGGTACCCCCCCCCCGTGCCATGGGGTGCGGACACCCCATACGGACGCACTGATGGCTCCTTAGGAGGAGGGGGACGTTTGGCGGGGAGCTGGCACCCATGGGACACCCCCAGGACGCCCAGTCCCGGGTGGGGGCGGCCACCCCAGCTGCCCAAACCCCAGAACCTCCCCCCCCCCCCCAAAAAAAACCTCCTGCCACCCCCCCCCCCCCCCAAATCAGGGCCCAAGGCGGCAGGGAGCGAGGCCGGCGCTGGCGCGATGCCGGTGCCAGGAGCGGCCCCAGCCGTGACTCAGCAGCCGCCGCCGCCTCGTCCCCGCGGCCGGGGCTCTGCCGGGGGGGGCTCCGTCCCCAGCCGGGGGGGGCGCTGGGATCAGGCCGAGCACCCGGGGCTGGTGGGGGGGGGGAACGTGGCGAGGGCCAGCGGTGTCCCCACGGCCGAAAACCCGCTCGCCGTGGCCCAGGCGGCCGCTGAATCCGCCCCCCCCCCGGCAGCCGGCTCGCAGCGGGGGTTTCTCGCTCTCAGCCCGCCCTGCCCGGCCGGGGCCGTGGGGGGGGGGACACGGCCCTGCGCGACGTGGAGGCGTGGGGGGGGGGGGGGGGGCTCCCCGGCGCCCCTTTGGGGTCCTGCTGCCCCTGCACGCACCGCGCAGCCCCCCCCCCCCCCCCCCCCGTAAGAAGCAGCGCCCTTAATCCTCAGCTCCGGGGGCCATCGTGTGCGGTGCCCGGCCCCAAAAGCAGCATTTTTTGTTGGGGGGGGGGCAGGGAGCAGCGCAGCCCTCCTCCTGATCCCCCCCCCCCCCCAAGCACAAACCCCAAAACCCCGGCACAAAGCGGCGCAGCCCCTCCAGCCCCCGCGCCCGACGCAGGCAGCAGGGGTAGAGGCGTGCGGTTTATTTGGGGGGGGGGGGTTTATTGGGGGGCACGCTGCTGCCCCCCCCGCACACACAGACACACGCAGACGCCGGCCGCTAGCTCGCCAGCTCCTTGGCCACGGCCTTGCTGAGCTTGTCCCTGAGGTAGGCCGCCCGCTGCCGCTCCAGCTTCAGCTCCAGGAACTCGTAGTGGGGAACCTGCGGCGGGGAAGAGAATATTGGGGGGGGGGGGGACGGGGGGTGGGTGAGGGCTGGGGGGCGCCCGCAGCGCGGTGCCGTTCCCCGCGGCCGCTGGGCGCTGTGCGTGGCCCGATTTCTTATCCCCGCGGCCCCACGGCAGGGACGCGGGGCCCATGGAGCACGGCCCTTGCTGTGGCAGCCCCTGGGCCGGTTCCCCGCCACCGAGAGGCGGGCACCGAATTTGACAAGGCTGCGGGCGCGAGGGACGTTTCTTCCCCCCCCCCCACAAGACAAATCCCAGCTGCGGCCCCAAATCAGCTGGCAGCACCGCAGGGGGACAAGGGGCTTCTGTAAGCACGGCCCAAAGCAGCGGGAGCAGCACGGGGGCAGCTCGGGGGGGGGGGGGGGGGGGGGGGGGGCAGAGCCGTGGTGACCCCAGGGAGCACCAAAACCTGCCCCATTTTTCCCCCGATCGGCGGGGCTCCGCGGGCTGGTTCCCCCCATCCCTGTGTCCCGTCGGCCTCCCCCAGCAGCGGGGGGAAAGGCAGCCGACACGGGTTTTTTGGAGGGAAGCAGGGGCCAGCAGGAGGGTAGCGGGGCCGGGGAGGCTTCAGGTCCTCCGTCCACCAAGGCGCGTGTCCCACGGGGCCTGGGGACCCGTCCCTTTGCACCCCCGGGCTCCCCACCCCAAAAAGGGGAGCACGAGCTGCAGGCCCAGCGCCTGCTTTGGGGGCGGGATGAACGCTCCTGGGCGCAGCACCGCTCAGCTCCGTGCTCAGGGGAGCAGATTTGAGGCCTGGGAGGGGGGACGGGAAGCCCCCCGCCCACCCCGGCTGGATTTAGCTGCTGGCAGGCGAGGCTCAAGCCTCAAGAAAGCCTCAAGAAGCGACGTTTCCTTCCTCCTCTTCTCCATCTCCCCCCAAAGCTCCAGCCAGGGAGCACGGGGAGGTTACGCACCTCGGGGCAGGGGGGGGCAGAGCACCAGGAGCCCCAGCCTCAAAACGCAGCAGCTCCGCGGGCGAAACGTGCCCGAGCTCGGGCTCTCTATGGGGCCGGGGACTGGCAGCAGTCGGGGTGACACGTGGCTCGCCGCCCCGCTGCCCGTCGAGCTATAATTACCTCCGGGAGGCTAAATAATGCGTGACCCCGCCGCAGCCCGGGGCTCTGGAGCAGGGATCAGCGCGCTAAGACCTCGCCTGCTGTCCTCCTCAATTACCGGAGCCCCCCGCCAGGCGGCCTGCGGAGGATCACGGCGGCTAATCCCGGTGTGGGACCGCAGGAACGGGCGCCGAGGGCTGACGGGACTGCACAGGACCCCCCCGCCCCCGGAGCCATCAGGATTAGCGTGAGAGGAGCAAGAAGCTGGCGGAACTCCTCTCCCCTCTGGCAGTGGGGGGTTAGGGACTTCCTGAGGGTGACCCTGCACACGCCAGCGTCACCTCCTGGCCCCCCCAGGAGGCCGGTCCTGCTCCCCCTGCGGGCAGCCAGCTCCGAGGAATTAGGAAGCAGAGGCAGGAGGGTCGCAGAGGCAGGAGGGTTCCACCTGAAGACAGGCTAGAAGCGAGCTGCTGCGCCCCCCCGAGCTCCCCACAGGAGGGGGGCTGTGCTTTTTTGCTCCCCCTCACCGGAGGGCAGAGAGGCAAAGGGACGCCGGGGGAGCCCCCCCGCACCCTCGCCCTCCCCGCGGCTACTCACGTCCACCACGAGGAAGCCGGCCGCCTGGATGTGGCGCCGGGCCATGGCGTAGCGGCCCAGCAGGTCCTTGCTCCTGTTGCTGAAGTTTGGGAACTCCCACCTGAGGAAGGCGACCCTGCGGGACACGCGGAGGGCACGAGGCCGTGAGAGGGGTGCCGGAGCCCCTTGGGCCCCGCGGGAGCCGGGAGCAGCAGCGGAAGGGAGGGCGATGGCGTGCTAACGGGTGCTGACACCGGAGCTGAGCGCTGGGCTGGGTTTTGAGCACAAACACCGTGCTGCCGGCTCAAAACCCACCCCTCCCCAAGCCCAGGAACACGCTGGACGGGGAGACGCTGCCTTTTCCAGCCAGGGAGGAGGCAGCTCAGCCCCAGGCTCCCCGCAGACAGGCAGACGGCTTGGCGGCGGCTCCCAGCGCACGACGTGCCAGGCAGGGAAGGCTGCTGCCACCGCCGGCCTCCTGCCCTCTCTCCCCCGCCGGGCTTCCACGAGGCCAGGCGGCCGAAACAGGCAGGGATGCGGCTGGGCAGGCAGCCCCGGCGCACGGGCAGCCCCCACGGCACCGTCCCCCGGGGACGGCGGAGCCTCAGCAGCCCGCGGCTGCACCCAGACCCACCTCCTGGCGCCCGGCGGCAGCGGCTTCGTCCCTTCGGCGTGGAGCAGGTGGGGAGCGGCGAAATCCTTCACGGGGAGGGGTTTGTTTTCGCCGTTCACCACCACTTCGGCGTCTGCGGAGAGCAGGGAACACGAGGGCCGGCTGCTGGGGGCCACCTGGCTGCCTCCCCACCCGGCCAGCCTCGGCGCGCGGCCGGGGCGCAGCCTCGAGGAGCGCCCGCTCCGGGAGCATCTCCCTCGGGGGCTGGGGGCAGGGGGGGACGTGTCTGTGGCACGATTTTATCCCCAGCGTCCCACGGGGAGGGGACGCGGGGCCCATGGACGACAGAAGTCGCTGTGGCAGCCGGCTGGCCGGTCCCCGCCACCGAGAGGCTGGGACCGAATTTGACAGGGCTGCGGGGTGGCGAGAGGTTGGAGGCCGCACGACGGGAGGGGACGCTCACCGATCCGCCAGCCGTAGACGGTGGGGACATCGAAACGTCCCTTGTCCTGGCCGCCCAGCACCCCCGCCAGGGCCTCCCGCAGGCTGCCCTGCAGCTGGCTGGCTCTGTCCCCCGGCGGCCCCGCAGCACCCAGCACGTCGGCCGGCAGGAACGGCCCCTGGTACTCGGGGCTCTCCAGCTTGGCCGCCGCGTTGATGTGCGCCAGCTTCACCCGCAAGGTCTGCGCCTTGGGGGACGGATCGCCTGCCGGGGAAGAAGAGGAGCGGAAATTTGCGCGTGGGACACCCGACGCCCGCAGCACGGGCGGCTCCAGGGGCACGGCCCCGGTGTCTGCGGCACGATTTTTATTTTTATTTATTTATTTAAATCCCCGGGGTCCCACGGGAGGGGGACGGCGGCGCCCGTGGGCTACAGGCGGTGCTGTGGCAGCCGGCTGGCCAGTTCCTGCCACGGAGGAGGCAGGGACTGAACGTGACGGGGCTGCGCCTCCCCGGCGGGCAGCGTTTTGTCGAGGGACGCCAAGCCCTCCCCCTCCCGAGGCATAAAGGTTTGGGGACAGCGCACGGGCAGCGCTCGCGGAGCGGTAAAACCGCGCCCTGGGGCACGTGGCTCCCCCCCCTCCCAAGGCTGAGGGCAACGCGTCGCCCTGCCGGGGCTCAGCCCCGCGGGCACGTTAGAGCCACGCTCGGGGACGCCAACGCCCCCCCCCCCCGGTTCCGGCTGAGCTAACACGACCTGCGCCGGGCCAAATTTAGGCAGACCCCGGAGCCATTCTCCCCGCTCCCTGCCCCCGTAGCCGAGGCGCGGGTCCCTGGGGCCAGCAGAGCTGCCCACCTCACCTTGGAGGCGAGCGTGGAAGTCGGGTGCCAGCACTCGCTGCAGGTAGTGGGGCTTGGCTTGCTGCAGCACGCACAGCGACCACACCAGGTCGGTGAGCAGCTGGGGCTCCAGGCTGCCCAGCTGGCCCCGCAGCTCCTCGTGCACCTGCCCAGCACAAAACCCGCAGCTCAGCACCACAACGCACGCGTCCCTGCTCCCGCGGCGCTCCTCCCCGGGCTGGTTGCCGCCAGGAGGATTCGGGACCGCTCCGCGGCAGCCTCGTGGTGCTGAGTGGGTTTTTTTTTGTTTGTTTGTTTGTTTTTTTCCCCCTGCAATGCCTCAAAAATTAAGTTAATTAGGGGGGTGGTTGGACCAGAGGGCTTTCCCAACCCTAATGATTGTGATTTTGGGTCCCACTCCTCCTCGGTTGTGCACCACACGCGAGCAGCTGGCAGCCACGCCGCAGCTCCTCTCCGGCAAGGATCTGTCCCCAGGGAGAGCCTCCCGCCCCTCCTGTGCCCGAGCAGGAATTCAGGGCCCTGGGGGCAGGGAAAGGGGCTCCCTGCTGCCAGCCCCTGGCTCAGGCGCAGCAGGAGGCTCCCGTTTCCCAGGCAGCGGCCTCCTTCCTTCCAGCGGGAACCCAAAAACCAGCGCCGCGGTGCTGAGGGCTGGGCGAGCCACACGGGTGCTTGACCCTGAACCCCCGCGGCCTCGTTACGAGGAGCTAATTACAGCAATCCGAGTCCAGGAGGGCACGCCAACACCCACACGCTGCTCGTGGCTGCTGGAAAAGGGAGCCTGCAGGGGCTGGGGAGCTCGCGGTGCGCTGCCTGGTTCTGTTATCGCCCAGCACGCAGCTCAGGAGGGGTTTTTTCAGCCTGTCCTGAGCTACGGGGTCCCCATTCCCATTTCCCGCAGCGGCCTGAGCCTTCCAACGCCCGCTTTTTGCTCTGGATGTGCCAGGGGGAGACGTGCAGCCCTCCCAGGGACCCTAGGGCGGGAGGCAGGCTAACGAAGAGGAGAAGGAGGAAGGTTACCATGTTAAAGAAGTCCTCGCTGCCGCTGGGCTGGAAGTTGAGGCGGGCGAAAGACAGGATGATGCTGCACAGGTGGGCGACCGAGAGCTGCTTGGCGTTGTCCAGGGCGTACTGCGAGACAGGGGAAGCAAAACCAGAGCTCGTCATCCGCCCTGGGCGAGCACGGACAGGAAAAGATTAAAAACACCACCTGAGGACGTGCCCAGCCCCCACGGCAAGGTAGGGACACACAAGCACGGGATCTCTTAGGACTTCTTTCGGATTTTCTTATTTTTTAAGGGGAAAGCTGAGAGCAGAAGCAGAGCTCCGCAATATTCCCACTCGTCTGGTGGGGGCAGGGAGGGCCCCGCCGGTGCCTCCTCACCTGGGCGATGGCCTCGAAGAGGGGCAGGCTGAGCCACTTGAGGAGGGCGAAGGATCTGATGCAGCGCGTCACCTCGACGGGCGTCATGGTGGCCACGTGGGGGTGCAGGTCGGCGGCTATCTTCTGGAAGACCTGGGGCTGGTGGAAATTCAGTTTTCCTTAAAGGAGCAAAAGAAAAGCGGCAGCCGCTTACACGGAGCTGCTACGGGAGCTGTGCCCGGGCGGGCGGGGTGCCACGAGGCTGTTTTTAGGACCAGGGGAGGCTGGAGACATCGCCACGAGAAGCGTGAGCCCCCTCCAGGGCCGTGTCTCGTGGGGTGATCCTTTATTTTGAGGGAACGTCCAGCCCACGCAGAGCACCCTGCCCCAGGGGCTGGCAGAAAGTCTGTTCCCACTGCCAAAAGCTGGGCAGGGAACTGAGGAGCAGCTCCCCTCAGCTCCCCTGGCTTCCTTCCCCCCATTTTCTGGGCAGGAGCACACAGCATCGCACGAAGAGGGGCCGGAGAACCACGGCACCGAGGATGATGACACCACTTATTGATTAGCCTGCTGCGAACGGAGCTGTTTCACAAGCGAGGAGATGGAAACAGGGACTCCCTGAGAAATGCCTGGTCAGGGAAGGAGGCAGGAGAGGATCTCAGGCTGTTTGGGGATCTCAGCTAACTGCTGGGCTGCCTGGTGCCCTAACCGCCCTTCCGAAGCACTCTCATCCCTTCTTCCCGCATGCTGGAAGGAAAAACCGGGGCGCGCTGCTGGCCATGCACACCCAGGCCGTGCCCAAACGGGCTCTGGGGTGAGGCAGCAGCGAGTCAAAGGAGCCAGCAGCACGGAGCTGAGCGCGCACGCCCTGCACCGGGTGCCGTGCTGCCACAGGAGGTCCCCCTCACCGCTGCCGGCACAGAAAAAGAACGTGCTGGGAGCGTGGGGCAGAGCTGAGGGGCAGGCAGAATTGTGGCCGGAGGCTGTGCTGTCAGCGGGAGAGGCACCGGGGCTCGCTCTGCCTGCACCCGGAGCTGGAAACGTGACGGCTGCGCTGGCTGGCACACCCCCTGCCGGCCTCCCTCCTCTGTCACAGGTCACCCCGGTGGTAGCAACGCTGTCAGAGCCCAGCTCGAGCGCCCAGAAGGAGCCGAGGTGGCCTCAGCAGGTCCCGACCCGGCCGAGTCGCTTACCATAGGCGAAAATCAGGTCCGTCAGGGTGCCGAGGCTGAGCTCCACGTGCTTCTGAAGCAGGTGGTAGGACAGGGCGCGGAGCAGGGGCACGCAGCGCCGGTTCTGGTACGCCAGGGCCAGCGTGATCTTCCGGATGTCTTCGGGGCTGAACTGCTCCGCCAGCTCCAGGGCCTGAAAAGAGACGTTGAGACGTCAGGGGGAGGCACGCAGCCAGCCGTGGATGCGGGGTGTGACGTGCCGCTGCCCGGGAGGTCGCCCTCGCTCCTCTCAGCGGAGCCTGTACCCTAATTTTGCTTTAATTTGCTGCCCCACACCTGCGGTTTGCGTAAGCTGTTAACCCCTGCTGGGTTGCAAGGACCCCGAGGACGTTTCCCTGCCGCTGGGAGGGACAGAAAGAGGGAGCAGACCTCCCTGCGGGCACCTTCCCTGCAAGTCAGGCTGCGAGGGGGAGGCAGAGGACAGCACTTCTGCTGGCTCTGCAATTTACCACCTGCCAGCTGAGCCCAGGCGGTTCTAGCACAAAATAAGGTAATTCTAGCACAAACTATGGCAATTCTGGCACAAAATAAGGTAATTCTGGCACAAAAAAGGCAATTCCAGCCTCAGAGCGCAGCACATCAGCCTTCAAGTGGCTCAGAGCAGCGCGTTCAGGGAGCTCCCACCTGCAAACTCCCCACCTGCGTGGCTCCTCGGGGGGAAATGCTTCTCCCGAGCACGGGGAGCTGCTCAAAGAGCTGCCAGCGGGCACGCAGCGGAGCACTGGCACAGAGATGTGCGTGGAATTAACACTCCTCTGCTTGGCTCGCTAAGCAGGTGCCCACAGGGAATGTCCCAAAGCTGTTCCTCCCCCCCCCGAATGATGATTTGAAGGGAACGGAGCAGGATGAGAGCACCTGGAGCCCTACCTTGTCCTCCAGGTGGTCCATCAGGGCCGGGGAGATGTGCCCGACCTTGGAAATCAGCGCCACCACGGTGCGGGTGCCCTCCAGCTCCGTCCACCGCAGCTCCAGCTTCCTGATGACCTCGCTCAGCAGCTTGCTGCTCTCCTTCTCCGGCCTGGTGGCCAGGAACTCGGCCAGGGAGGCGAGCTGGCGGAAGGTGAGGCGCCGCAGCCGCCACAGCACCTCGTGCTCCACCGACTGCATCTCCCTGCTGCTGCTCTGCATCCCCAGGGAGTACAGGCTCTTCAGCGCGTTCACCAGGGTGTTATTCCACACCTGAGAGATCTGGGCAGGCAGGAGGAATAGGGAAAAACGTCAATCGGGACAGCTGTGACAAGCAGGTGGCATTGCTCTGGGGCTACGGGGAGAGCTGCAGCGCTGAGCACTGGAACCGATGGAGCTCAGGGCACTGGGACCAGGCGGCTTTGAGCAAACAAAGGCTTCAACCTCCCAGCCCGCCCTTTAGGCGAAGTCCCAAAATGGTGCCCTTCAAGTTTTTGGAGCTGAGCACTGGTCTGCTTCATGCCCTAAGGTTCAGAATCTCTGGCGTGTCAACACGAAGACGCTGCAACGTGATTAATTACTGCCTGGCCAACCTGCTTTGGCAGGGGGTTGGACCCGATGATCTCGAGGTCCCTTCCAACCCCTACAACTCTCTGATTCTGTGATTTTAGTTTGTTTTGTTTTATTTTAGTCTGCATCAAAGCACCTGTGCATCTGCAAATCCCCTTCTTACATCTTCTTACACTGAGTTACCCACGGCTGCAGGCTGCTGCAGCAGCTCTTTGGAGAGGGATAACTGTGCACACTGGGTTTGCTTGATTAATTTTCAGCTAATTGTGTTCACTGCCGCTCCCCTGGGCAGCAAGGCCGCACCGCCAGCTTCTCGCCCTCCCTGCACGGCAGCTTGGCCCTTCCAGCTCGGGGGCACCCCTGTTGCTGCGGGCTTGTCCCACAGACACGGGGACCCTTTTTCGAGCTGAACCTGGTGCCGGTGGGCCCTGAAACGCATCCGCCGCCAAGCACTGAGCAGGCGGCGGCTTTGCCTTGCAGCAACAACAAAAGAACCGGGGGGAAGGAGAAGAGCCGTCCAGGCAGGCGGACGGGCCAGGGGGCAGCCAGCTTTCGGGGCGCGCTGCCTGTCAGGGCACCCACCTGCGAGTCCATCACGCCGACGAGCTGCCTGAAGCGGTGGTCCTGCAGGATGCTCTGCGCCTCCAGCTTCTGCTCGGCCGCCAGCCACGACAGGCGGCTGATGACGAGCGAGGCCTGGTTGCTGCTCAGCCCCGGCACCTCGCTCAGCTCCAGCAGCTCCCGGGGCCCCGCCGCCGCCTCCACCAGCTCCCTCAGCGCCCTGTGCTCCGCCCCGCCGCCCTCCTCGAGCCGTTCCTTGGCGGACGCCCCGTCGGCGGCGGGGCCCGGGGCGTGAAGCGAGGCCCGGGGAGGGGGGGGCGGGGGCCGCCCCGAGGCACGGAGCCGCGAGGCCGGGCCGGGCCCGCAGGAGATGGCGGCGAGGTGCCGCCAGCAGCAGCGCCCCACCAGCCGGGCTGCCATGGCGGGGGGGGAAGCCGGGGCTCAGCGCTGCATGGCGGGGAGGCTGCGGGGGAAGAAAAATTAAAATAAATTTAGGAACGGAGCCGGCACAACGCGCCCCCCCCCCGCCGCCATGCCACCCCCCGGGACCGACCTCGCCCGGCCCTCGCCGTACGGCCGGCCCGCAGCGCGCACAGAGAGCGGGCGCTGACTGATGACGTCACAGCGCCGCCGCCGCCTCTTATTGGCGCGCCGCTCAGCCAGCCGCGCGCTGATTGGTTGGGAGTCCGGGGAACGAGGAGAGCGGCTTCCGGTGTACGGCGGCTGGGGGCCGCCATTTTGTGGTCGCGGCTCGGCCCCTGCCCTTGTGCAGGGTCGGGGCGGGAGGGGAGCGCGGGGCGGATCCTGGGCCCTGGGGGTTACAGAGACACCAAATACCCGAAGTCAGAAGCCGGAAAAAAAAAGTCAAATCTGCACAGAACCACCCCAAAACCCAGCCCCTGTGTCTGAGGGCGTTCCCCAAATGTTTCTGGAGCTCCGGCAGCTCGGGGCCGTGCCCCCGTCCCCGGGCAGCCTGTCCCAGTGCCCGACCACCTCTGGGTGCAGAACCTTCCCCTAACCCCCAGCCTGACCCTCCCCTGTCCCAGCTCCGGGCCGGTCCCTCGGGTCCTGGCGCTGTCCCCGGGGAGCAGAGCTCAGCGCCTGCCCCTCCGCCATGCGGCCTCCCCTCGGCTCCTCCCGGCCCCGCAACCCGAAGGCCCCGGCCGCTCCTCGCACCTCTTGTCCTGCAGACCCTGCACCGTCCCCACTGCCTTCCGTTGGCCTCCGTTGGCCTCCTTTGGCCTCCGTTGGCCTCTGTTGGCCTCCATCGCCCTCCTCTGACTTCCTCCAAGCCCCCTCGGCCTCCTTCACCCGCTCCTCCCCATACCCAGCACCAAAGGGGCCGTGGCGCCGGGGGCCCCGCGGCAGAGCCGTGGCAGATTTACGGCCTCCCGGGACTTCCCGGCCTCGACGCCCACCCTCGGGGCCGGCGGTGACCGGGTTGCGGGGCCGCCCTGCGCTGCCGCTCCCCTGCGGCTGTTTGCTCAGCGCCGCGGGGTTGGCGCGAGGGCCGGCGGCCTCCCCCCTGCCGCCACCCCCCTGGCGCTCCGGAAAGCCCCGGCCGTGCCCCCCCTGGTCCCGGGGGGCTCATAAAGGGGCCCGGCGCCCGCCGCCAGGCACGAGGAGGAGGCTGCGGGGGGCCGCGAGGCCCCGGGGGGTCCCGGTGCCGCCCCGGGGCTGACGCCGCCGCCTCTCCCCGCAGCCCGGCCGCAGCTGGGGGGCCTGGATCCGGGAGCGCTGGGCCGGCCTCAGGCAGCGCCTGCGGGAGCGCGGCCCCCTGTGGACCCGCGGCCGGCGGAGCCGCGCCAGCCCCGCGCGGCCCTGAGGAGCCCCGGCAGGAGCCGGTGCCGTGCGAGCGTCACAGCCCCGCGTCCCAATTAACGTCCCGATTAACGTCCCAATTAACGTCCCAATAAACGTCCCTTGCACCCGCGGTGTTCGTGTCCGTCCCTTCCATCTGCCGTGGTCGTGTTTGCGTCCCCGCGCCGCCCCGCTTACACTCCCCAAGGGCCGGTGTCCCCACGGGGCACGATGTCCCCAGGGTGTCCCCAAGGTGTCCCCTCCACATATTCGTGCTCCCCAAGGGCCGGCGTCCCCACAGGGGACAATGTCCCCAAGCTGTCCCCAAGGTCTCCCCTCCACCTGCGCTCGCTCCCCAAGGGCCGGTGATACACATGAGCAGGGGGCACAGAACAGGGCAGGGGACAGCCACGTCCCCACCACAACCCCCCCATCCCGCTGTGTCCCCCCCCAAAATAAAACGGCCTCGTTGTGGCTGCCCCCCCCTTGGCCCCAAAGTTTCCGCGGGGCCGTGCCCGCGCCGCGTTGCACAACCCCGGGGGCCGATAAAAGGCGTCGGGGGCTGCGGGGTGCCACGGGGCGAGGATGGCGAGCTGCTGGGTGCTGGTGCTGGCGGTGCTGGGGGGGGCCTGCGCCCTGCCCGCCCCGGCCCCCCTCGCCTACACCCAGGTGCTGGCGCAGGCCGTGGACTCCTTCAACCAGCGCCCCGACGTGCAGAACGCCTTCAGGCTGCTCAGCGCCGACCCCGAGCCCAGCCCGGTGAGCACAGATTTAGGGGACTCCTTGGGGACACCCTGAGGACACCTTGGGGACACTTGGGGACACCTCGGGGACACCCTGGGGACACCCTGGGGACACTGGGGTGACGTCCTGGGGGCGCCCTTGGGGACATTTTGCGGATATCGTGGGGACAACCTGGGTATTTCAGGGGGGATGATGTGGGGACATCCTGGGGACACCCTCGGGGGCATGAAGGGGACACCAAGGGATGTCTTGCGGACACCTTGTGGCCATCGATGGGACTTCCCGGGGACACATTGGGGACATCGAGGGTGCACCGGGGGGGACATTATGGGGATGCTGGGGGGACATCAGTGGGACACCCTGGAGACTTTGGGGGGACACCCTTGGGATATGGAGCGGAAACTGGGGGGACACCCTGGGGACATGGAGGGGACACTGGGGGGCATTGAGGGGGCATTGGGGGGACATTTTGGGGACACCCTGGGGACATCAATGGGACACCTTGGAGAAGCTGGGGGGACACTGGGGGGGATATCAAGGGGACATGAAGGGGACACCGCGTGGCTGGTGATGGCGGTGTAGGGGTGCGGGATGTGGGCGCAGGGCTGCTCCCCCCCCTGCTGGCTCTGAGCAGTGCCCGGGGGGGGCCCTGGGGGGGCCGCCACCCCCTGTCCCCGCAGGATGTCCAGCTCAGCTCCCTGCGGAACCTCAACTTCACCATCATGGAGACGCGCTGCCCCGCGCACACCGGCGCCCGCCCCGACACCTGCGACTTCAAGGAGGACGGGGTGAGCGCCTCGCTGGGCCGTGGGGGGGTCCCTGGGGTCCCTTGGAGGGGGGGGGGGGGAGGAGAGGTGACAGCTCCATGGGGGGGGCTGCGCGTCCCCGTGCTCAGCTCCCCCGCTGCCCGCAGCTGATCAAGGACTGCTCCGGGCCCGTGCTGACGCAGAGCGGCCGCCCCGTGCTCGATGTCACCTGCGTGGACTCCACGATGGACGTGAGTGGGGGGACACCTTGGGGGGGGGGGGGGGGCGGAGACACACTGTGGGGTGGCCCCAGGGATGCTCAGGACCCCCCTGTGCTGGTGGCACTGCTGGGGGCCGCTCCCGGGGGACCTTCCTTGGAGGGGAGGGGGGTGCGTGGGGGTCCCCTGTTGTGTCCGTGTCCCCCCCCACCGGTGACACCGCTTTTTCCCCGCAGCCCGTCCGCGTCAAGCGCTTCTGGCCGCTGGTGCCGGTGGCGATCAACACCGTGGCCGCTGGCATCAACCTCTACAAGGCCATCAGGAGGAAATGAGCCCCCGCCGGGAGACCCCCGCCACCGCTGCCGCCCCCCCGCTGCCCCCCACCCCCCCAATAAAGCTGCTTCCTGGCCGCGCTGTGCCCGCTCTGTGTGCCCTCGGGGTGCGGGGGACACGGGGGTGATGGGGATGGGGACGGTCCCTGGGGGGGCAGCGGTGTGGGGGGAGCGGGGTCTGCCCCATGGGGGCCCTATAGCGATGTCTGTCGTCCCCACCCCACCCCCCCCGGCCTCCCCATGCACCCACAGGCACCTTCTGAGCTCGGGGACTTCTGGCCACGGGGCAGGGACAGGACACGTCCCCTGGCACGGGTTGGGGACTGGCACGTCCCGTGGAACCTGGGGACAACCACGGGTCCCCCAGGGATGGACAGGGCACTGGGGGGGGGTCCAGGTTTCGAAGAGAGCAGTGCCTGGGGGCTGCGTGAGCCTGTGGGGACATTGCAGGGGACATGGGGGACATGGGGGACATGGGGACGGCACCACAGCTCCAGCTCCTAGGGCATGGGATCCCCACATATCCCCACAGCCCCGTCCCAAACCGCTGGTGATGGCCCCGGTGGCTCCGTGCTGATCCCCCCCCCTGGGCATCTGGGGACGTCCTGGGCAGCGGGGGGGGGTCTTTGGGAGCACAGCCCCCGTGGTTTGGGGACAAAACACCGCGGGGGGTGGGATGGAAACCACTTGTGGGGGCCGGGGGGGCTCAGCAATGCTTGTTTTGGGGATGCGGATGGGGCCCCAATGGCAGCTGTGCCCGAAACCCAGCCCCAAAGCGACGCTTTGGAGGGGACGGGGCGAAAAACCCTGCTGGGAAATGCCACGGGACGTGGGGCCGTGCACCGGGACCGTGGGGTCCCCCCCGCCCCGTGCCTCAGTTTCCCCCTGGGGACTCGGGGACTTCCGTGGGGACCGGAGGCAAGGAGAGAGCCCGGGTCACGGTGGGTGGCCGTGCGCGGCCCCGTTTATTTGCTCAGCCGAAGCGGATGGTGCCGTGGGCTTGCACACGGATGCTGACCCTGGGTCGAAAGCGCCGGATCCTGCCCAGGAAGCGGCCGAATCGGCCCCGCTGGATGAGGACGGGCTGCGGGGGGAAGGCGGGTGTCAGCAGGGTGTGGGATCCCACATCTGGGACCCCACATCTGGGACCCCACATCTGGGATCCCAAATCTGGGACCCGGCATCGGGAGCCCTGAATGCGCCCAGGACCCCCCCGTCCCTCCCTCTGTCACCCCTGGGAGGGAGATGTCGTGTCGTGGCAGCTCATCCCCGGAGCTTTTGGGGACGGGGACACCACAGGACATGGGGAAGGAGCAAGGGCGCTGTCAGCCCCTGCCCCGTCCCCACCCATGGGTGCCCCCCGAGCCCCCCCACTCACGTCGGAGGAGGCGTCCGCGCAGCGCAGGTCGACGTCGGGGGTGCCCTGCTGGAACGTCACCGGCCCCGAGCAGTCCTTGATGGCCTGGGGACACGCACGGCATCACCCCAACGTGTTCCAGCACTGCTCCCAGCTGTGCCCCCCCCCTCAGCCCCCCCCAGCCCTCCTCACCCCGTTCTCCTTGAAGTCGCAGTCGTCGGCGGGCACCCGCGAGCCCGGGGCACAATCTGTCTCCATCATGGTGAAGTTGAGCGCCCGCAGCGTGCTCAGGTCGATGCCCTGTGGGGAACAGTCACAACGAGGCCCCCCCAAGGCAGAAAAGCCCCCCGAGCCCATCCCCACGGTGTCCCCTTGATGTCCCCAGGGTGTCTCCAAGGTGTCCCCAGGGTGTCCCCAAGGGGTACCCTCATCATACCCCTTGATATACCCAGGTTGTCCCCACGATAGCCCCAAAATATCCCTAAGGGTGTCCCCAGGATGTCACCCCAATGTCCCCTTGGTGTCCCCAGGGTGTCCCCAAGGAGTCCCCAAGGTGCCCCCTCAGTGTGTGCTCACCGGGGCGGGCTCGGGGTCGGCGCTGAGCAGCCTGAAGGCGTTCTGCACGTCGGGGCGCTGGTTGAAGGAGTCCACGGCCTGCGCCAGCACCTGGGTGTAGGCGAGGGGGGGCCGGGGCGGGCAGGGCGCAGGCCCCCCCCAGCACCGCCAGCACCAGCACCCAGCAGCTCGCCATCCTCGCCCCGTGGCACCCCGCAGCCCCCGACGCCTTTTATCGGCCCCCGGGGTTGTGCAACGCGGCGCGGGCACGGCCCCGCGGAAACTTTGGGGCCAAGGGGGGGGGCAGCCACAACGAGGCCGTTTTATTTTGGGGGGGGACACAGCGGGATGGGGGGGTTGTGGTGGGGACGTGGCTGTCCCCTGCCCTGTTCTGTGCCCCCTGCTCATGTGTATCACCGGCCCTTGGGGAGCGAGCGCAGGTGGAGGGGAGACCTTGGGGACAGCTTGGGGACATTGTCCCCTGTGGGGACGCCGGCCCTTGGGGAGCACGAATATGTGGAGGGGACACCTTGGGGACACCCTGGGGACATCGTGCCCCGTGGGGACACCGGCCCTTGGGGAGTGTAAGCGGGGCGGCGCGGGGACGCAAACACGACCACGGCAGATGGAAGGGACGGACACGAACACCGCGGGTGCAAGGGACGTTTATTGGGACGTTAATTGGGACGTTAATCGGGACGTTAATTGGGACGCGGGGCTGTGACGCTCGCACGGCACCGGCTCCTGCCGGGGCTCCTCAGGGCCGCGCGGGGCTGGCGCGGCTCCGCCGGCCGCGGGTCCACAGGGGGCCGCGCTCCCGCAGGCGCTGCCTGAGGCCGGCCCAGCGCTCCCGGATCCAGGCCCCCCAGCTGCGGCCGGGCTGCGGGGAGAGGCGGCGGCGTCAGCCCCGGGGCGGCACCGGGACCCCCCGGGGCCTCGCGGCCCCCCGCGGCCTCCCCCCCGTGTCCTCGGGTCCTCACCTGGGGGTGGCAGCTCCGGCACGCGGTCGCTGGCGTCCCCGTGGGCTGGCACCACGCGTCCTGCACGAGGAAGGTCAGCTCCTGCTGGTGCTGCGCGGCCCCGAGCTGCAGCGGGACGAGACCCTCAGGGATGGGACGGGACCCCCGGGCCAGCCCCGGCCCCCCAGCACTCACCCAGCCGGGCCGGCGCTGTAAGACCCGCAGCCGCAGGGCGCAGGGGCCCGGGGAGCTGCGGTGGAGCAGCCGCAGGGCCGCCAGTACGGCCTGCAGGGAGCTGGAGGGCCAGCGCCACGGCCGGGTCGGCAGGAGGGATCCATCCTGCCCCGGTGGCACGGATCCCTCCGGCCCCGGGGGGACGGAACCCTGCGGCCCGGCCGTGACGGCTCCATCCAGCCCCGGCACCGGGGACGTGTCCGGCTCCGGCGAGACGGCTCCGGCCGGCGCCAGCAGCAGCAGCAGCAGCACCCAGCAGGGCCGCATCCTGCCCGCAGCCTCCTCCTCGTGCCTGGCGGCGGGCGCCGGGCCCCTTTATGAGCCCCCCGGGACCAGGGGGGGCACGGCCGGGGCTTTCCGGAGCGCCAGGGGGGTGGCGGCAGGGGGGAGGCCGCCGGCCCTTGCGCCAACCCCGCGGCGCTGAGCAAACAGCCGCAGGGGAGCGGCAGCGCAGGGCGGCCCCGCAACCCGGTCACCGCCGGCCCCGAGGGTGGGCGTCGAGGCCGGGAAGTCCCGGGAGGCCGTAAATCTGCCACGGCTCTGCCGCGGGGCCCCCGGCGCCACGGCCCCTTTGGTGCTGGGTATGGGGAGGAGCGGGTGAAGGAGGCCAAGGGGGCTTGGAGGAAGTCAGAGGAGGCCAACAGAGGCCAACAGAGGCCAATGGAGGCCAACGGAGGCCAACGGAGGCCAACGGAAGGCAGTGGGGACGGTGCAGGGTCTGCAGGACAAGAGGTGCGAGGAGCGGCCGGGGCCTTCGGGTTGCGGGGCCGGGAGGAGCCGAGGGGAGGCCGCATGGCGGAGGGGCAGGCGCTGAGCTCTGCTCCCCGGGGACAGCGCCAGGACCCGAGGGACCGGCCCGGAGCTGGGACAGGGGAGGGTCAGGCTGGGGGTTAGGGGAAGGTTCTGCACCCAGAGGTGTTCGGGCACTGGGACAGGCTGCCCGGGGACGGGGGCACGGCCGCGAGCTGCCGGAGCTCCAGAAACATTTGGGGAACGCCCTCAGACACAGGGGCTGGGTTTTGGGGTGGTTCTGTGCAGATTTGACTTTTTTTTCCGGCTTCTGACTTCGGGTATTTGGTGTCTCTGTGACCCCAAGGGCACAGAACCAGGAGGAGGAGGAGGAACGGCCACGACCTCAGCACAGAAGAGCAACGAACGTGGCCGAAGGCCAAGCACGAGCCCATGAGGAAGTTGTCCAACATCAGAAAATGCTTCTTTATTGTCAAGTGGCTGAACAAGGGGCTGGGTTTCCCCCGGTGGCCATGCCCCGAGCCCTCTCCCACCCCTCTCCCGGCACAGACAGGACCCCCACGGCTGCGCTCCCACCCCCCAATGCCCCAGAGCGGCACCATCACCCCCGGAACCCTCTGAAAACCTCCTGGGGGAGGCTCGGGGAGGCCCACCCCGTCCTGAGCATGGAACCACGGCGGGGTCTGGGTGGGAAGGGACCCCAAAGCCCCCCATGGCCACCCCCTGCCGTGCCCAGGGCCCCCTGCCCCCAGCCCAGGCTGCCCCCAGCCCCATCCAGCCTGGCCTTGGGCACTGCCAGGGATGGGGCACCCGCAGCTCCTGGGGCTGGATCCGTTGTTGGATGTCCTGTGCCCCATCCCTGGGCACGAACAGGAGGAGGAGCAGGGAGAGAGGCATCACACACACACACACGGCCCCAGAACATCTTTATTTCAGCTCCGTGCGGGATGGGGTCTGTGGGATGGGGTCTGTGGGTCCTCTCCTGCAGGAAAGATGCGCTTGCAGGGATTCAGGATGGTGCTGAGTCCCTGAGGCCGAAGGCTCGCGGGGTCCCCGGGCTGCGCCGACCTTTGGAGCGGGGCTGCCCCGAGCCACTGGGCTAAAGGATAAGAAATCAGGGTGGGCTTCATCCCCAAGGGGGGACGTTGCCCCCACGGGGACCCCAGCCCCGAAATGTCCCGGGAAAAGGGAACCCGGGGAGCCCTCACCGGCTGCCGGCCGCACTCCACCATCGACAGCGGCACGTCGGGCAGGAAGGCGAAGACGGAGATTTGGGCCACGCAGTGCTGGACCTGGCGGGGTGAGGGGGGAGAGACAGAGGGAGGGGGGCTCGCAGAAAGCCCCCAGCCCTACTGTAGGGCAGCAGGGAAGCCGGGCGAGGCCAACGCTTGCTGCTGCCCCTGGGGGAGCCAGGAATTCACGGCTCTGGCAAGGGGAGGAAGCAAACGGCCCCGGCGAGCGCCCTGATCCCGTTCCTGGGGTGCTGGGGAGGGTTGTCCCGAGCCAGGGCAGAGGTCCGTGCCCTCCTTCGTGTTTTGGGGTCACCCCACACCTACCTGGCCCGGCCGGGCTTTGCAGCCAGCGTGTCGCGGCGCAGCAGGGTTTTTGGGGCAGGCCGTCTCGCGGGCGGTGAGGTTGATGGTGAAGTGCGTGCCCCAGTCGAACTTCTGCAGGGGGGGGAAAAAAAAAAAAAAAAAGGACGGCGTCGGCGTGGCACGAAGCCTCCCCTTTGGGAAAACCTCTGCGTGCCCGAGCACGGTCCTACCGTCCTGGTGACTCCCTGGAGCTTGAGCAGCTTCAGCCCGGTGCCCGCATCCTGCCCGTGCGCCTCCAGCACGGCTCGGGCCAGCTCGCGCGGGGCCGGCGGCACCGGTACCGTCGGCGGCAGCGCTCCCAGCAGCAGCAGCAGCGCGCCCAGCAGCAGCGCTTCCATCGGGGCTGGGGCCGGCCGGGAGCGAGGAGCGAGGCTTCCAGCACAAACACGGGCGCCGGGGCGCGGCGGCGCGCACGGGAAGGGATCGGGTTGCCGGTGTTTTTCTTGGAGAGCCAGCTCGGGGTGGCCGACGCTCGCTCGGCTTCGCGGTTGGGGCTCGGCGGGTTCCTTCCCGGCCTCCTCCCTCCGCAGCCGTCCGTCTGCCCTTGCTTCGGGATGCACGCCACACGTGGCGGGGCTCAGCCTCCCCAAAACCGCCTCGTGCACAGCCCCTCTCACCCTACACGGGGCCGGGAGCTGGCTCGGGAAAATAAACGTTTGCTCCCCGCTGCGCCGTCCCTCCCCTGCCAAACCCGGAGCCTGGCAGCTCCCCGCGTTCCTGGAAACCTTCCTCGCTTCTTGCAGACCCCCCCCTCCCCCCCCCCCCCCCAGCAGGCCAGGCGATGCGTTTTTGCTGTTTTTATCCTAAAAAGGGTGACGGGCCCCTAACGGAGCCCAGCTCAGAGCCCCGGGGGGAGCCCCAGCCCAGGAAGAGCCGCCCTCATTTCTTCGGCTCCAGCACAGGACAGCACGTGCAGGAACAGCAGCAGTTCGCGCACACACACGTGTCGATAGCGCGCCTTCAATGTGTTTTCCGAAGTCAAATGTTTTAATTTTCCATAGGTCAGAGGATCGCACCGAGCACCAGGAGTGGAAGGGCAGAGGTGGCACCGTGCTCTCCCGAGCCGTCCCCTGCCACGAGCCACGTGTCCCCAGATTCGGTATTTTTACAGTTTTCCTCCCCCAAACCCTCCTTGCACTCCCCAGCTGGAAACCCTCGTCCTCTCCCCTTTCTCTTTGGCTCACCAACAACGCAAAGAAACCCCAAGGAACGAGCCCCTGGCTGCAGCCTCGTGGGGCTGGCAGCGCCTCTTTACCCGTGAGAGGTTTTTAGAGCCTCGATTCTACCTCGGCGAGGGTGGAAAGCATTCAGTGAAAGCCGGAGCGTGGTGCTGAGCTCCCCGAACGAGCCAAGGACGCCAAGGACGGGGAGCTCAGGACCCCTCGCCCTGTCCCTGCCTCGCTGTTCCGGCACGGCCACAGGGAGCAGTCCTGCACGTTACTCACTCATCCAGCGCTCTGCAACTTGCAGCCTGAAAAGCAACTCCAATTCCAATGTTGTTTTGTTGTTTTTTTTTTTTCTTTTTAAAGTGTCTTAGCAGCATGGGAACCCCCCCCCCCAACCCCAGGAATTCACCCTCCAGTGAACCCGTCCACCGATGCCCGGATACAGAGGAAACAGACACCGAGACGTCACGGTTGCAGCCAGATATGCTCCTTAGGTATACCTGAAATATACACAGTACCCGAATATACAGACATCCACATTTACACCCAAAGTTAAAATCCCAAGCGGCGCTGGGAGGCGGGGATGGAGGAGAAGCAGGGGCTCGGATGGGGGAGCTGGGGGGACATCCCCGGGCTGGATGCGGGGCTCCGAGCCCCCCCCCCCCCCCCCCCAAAACCCCGGGCTCGGGCACAAGACAGACGTGAGCCCCCTTGGCTGCCACCGCTGGGATTAGTGTTGGGGGGGCTCCGTCCCGCCGCCCCCCTGGCTGCTATGGGGGAAATCCCAGGGGCTGGCAGGGACCCCCACCTGCAAACCACGGTGGGAAACGTTTGTTCCCGGGCAGGAGCAGGTTGGCAGCAGCAGCTCCCTTCGTCTGCAGCTGCTGGGGGGGGTGAAAGAAGCCCAGGAAGGGCCGGGGGTGGTGCTGCCCCCCCAGCAGGGGCAGGGATGTCGGGCAGCAGCTTCAGCCCCGCCGCGGTTTGGCTGCTGAATTTTCGTTCCCTCGCGTGGCTGCGTCGGCTGGGCAGCAAAGCACGTGGCAAGGACCTTTCCCAGCGTAGCAAAACAGAAAAAAAAAACCCCACGGACACCGATCCTGCAGGTGCTGGGGACGTGTGGCTTTCGGCTGGCCCCCTGCAGGGACGCTCGCTGCGCATTTCTCCGCGGGGGCTCGCAGCGCCCGTGCCGGGTGGAGCCGAGGAGCTCGCAGCCCTGCTGGGACAGCCGTCCCTCTCCTGAGGACAGCAGCAGCTCCCAGCCCACTTCCCCACGGCCGAATTTTGGCTGCCCCAGCACGGCGGTGGCTTCGCACAGCTGTGAGGACTGGAGATCCTGGTGGCACCGCACCAGCTGCCTCTTACGGACCCGCTTTGACAAGCCAAAGCTTGTGCTTTGCGACCGAACCACCTGCATCAATATTTAAGGGATATCTTTATAATTAACACCTTGGCTTCCTGCCGGTTTTGCAACCCTAAGACTGTTGCTTAGTGTCATTTTCGTTTGGCATTCCTCCTCCAAAGCTTGCTAAAGCTGGCGGCTGGTTTAACTGCCTTTTTCCTCTTCCTAGTTTCTCCATCGTGCGGCTCTTGTGGAGAAGTTTTCCCCATCGAGCTGAAGAAAGCCCTTGGAGCAGCGAGTGACCTCTTGTGCAAGAAGCACCTTAACACGCAGAGCCTGGATGTGCTCCTGAGGACCTGTGCTGGTGGGTTTGGTCTGTTTTGATAAGCTGGGTAAGGTCCAGCTGTGCCCAGCAGTAAGCTGACAACGCCAAACACCGCTGCTGATCAGACCCTGGGGACGTCAGGGCCGTTTCGGTGCTGGCAGAAGCGTGCGAGCATTCCCCCAGTCATCAAAGTGGCCGTTGCTGTGTCACAACTAGGACTGCTCCCCCCCAGCCCGCAACTTCGCTTCCCGAAGGCACAGGCCGACGTGGCTCAGTGCTATTTGTAAAACAAACGGCGAGAGGAGGAATTTGCTCAGCCACGCGGCCGTGCAGAGGCAAAAGCGCTGGAGAGGGTGGCGGGCAGCTCCTTTGCTCGCCCCAGCGCGTGCACAGAAGCACTCGCACCATATTTCCAAAAAAATAAAATAAAATAAAATAAAATTTGATCTTTCTGGAGCCTCAGTCCAAGAGCCGAGGGGGTAGGGATGGTTTTGTCAAGTTGTGTGTGTGTGTGTGTGTGTGTGAATGACACTTGAGCACCTGGAGACGCGCTTCTCTGGCTATCGCGTTGTGAACCGCTCTCTGAAGCTCTCCCCCGATTGTCGCTGAGAAGGCAGCCCCGAAACTTCCTCCTCCTCAGATGGTCAGGAGGGGTATGCAGCCCACGCCGACCCCTCCCTCGTGGCACACCATGGGAGCCATGAACGTCCAGCGGTTCGTCTCCGGGTCGTACATTTCCACCGAGCTGAGGTTGGACTGTCCGTCGTAGCCCCCCACGGCGTAGAGGCGGCCACAGTTCGCCACGAGGGAGACGCGGCTCCTGCGGGTGTTCATGGGGACGATCAGGTACCACTGGTCTGCCATGGAGCTGTACACCTCGGCGATGCTGAGGAAGCCCGAGCCGTCGTAGCCCCCGCAGACGAACATCTTGCTGCCCAGGGAGGCGGCGCCGTGGCGGCAGCGCTTGTTGAGCATGCTGGCGACGGGGTGCCAGGTGGCCGTGTGGTGGTTGTAGTACTCCACCTGCGGTCACAGACAAGGCACAGCGTTAAGGGACGGCCCCCGCGAGACGTCCAGCAACGTCCGGAGACCTCGGGCGGTTTTGTTGTGCAACCGCAAGCAGTCCGGGAAGCTCGTGTTTTGTTCCTTGATTTCACGCGTTCGGATTTTGTAACACCGTCAGACTTTTCTAATGAACTGGGCGCCGCCGGCCATTGCTGCAGAGACCACAGGAAACGCAGCTCTAAAACTCCCCCTGCCTCCCTCCCCTCTCGTCAGCTTCTGGGTTGTGTTTTAAAGAGGTTTCTGAGCCTCGGCACTGCCTCTTGCGGCCGTGGGACTCCCCACTCCCCCCTGGCAGGTTTCAGTGGCTGCAGTTCCCCACGTCGCACATCGACCCCTCCCGATGCAGTCTGAGCCTCCAGCTCCCTGTCCCGCACCCCACAGCGAAGGTTCGCGCCCTCCTTCTGTGCAGGGAACTCTTCCGCGTTTGGAAGAGCCTGGCACCTCCTCTGTGTGCCTGCCCTCAAAGCAAAACAAAAAAAAAAACCCTATAAAGCAGAAAACCAACATTTTGTATCCCTAATATTTCTGCAGAGACCATGAGATGGACCCCTTCTACAGGAACTCCAAACGCGTCCAGCTCAGGAACGAGCCCGGACAAGCAGACCCGTGATTGTTGGCTCTGGGGTACCTCCCGCTGCAGACAATAACCCACACCTGAGCAAGGTGGAAGTGGTTATTGCTGCTCCCTGCAAACCCCTTAATTGCAGCTTTCTTCCTGAGAGCAGCACATCAGCAGCAAATCCAATCCAGACGCTGCTCCCAGCTGAACGAGCCTTACCTGCCCCCCATTAAATCCTGCTTTAGGGAACGTGCAGAGAACAAGCACAGAACCGCTGGGACAGAGCACAGCTGGCCCTGCACCATCAGCTCCCCCTGCTGCGAAGCTCATTTCTAAGATAATCTCTTTCCGAAACCGAAGCCACCAAACAGGCGGAGGAAGCAGAGGCAAGTGCCTGGCATCTGGGTGTCCAGAGCTCAAGGGAACAGGGACACCGTGATAAAAGTAGTTAAAAAGTAAAGGAAGCAGGGAGACGACAAAATGCATGTACTTGATCCTTTTGGCCCTGGGGAACAAGAATAATAACACTTCAGTCCCATTCCCTGTGGTTACCTGGTTACCTTTCTTCCCGAGCTGGAAGAAAGGCCCTGGAAAGGACAGAATCTGATGGTGGGAATGCTCGAGGCACTCTGGGTGCGTGGGGAAAGGGCACGGAGCCTTCCCCACCTGAAGCTTCACCTCCCGGCTGCCTGCAGCAGGCTGACTTCGGCGCGAGGCCTTTGGGAAGCCGCGCCACGGCGACTTACGCTGTTGAAGATCTGCAGGCCGTCGTGCCCTCCCGACACGTAGATCCTGCCCTCGAAGACGGTGACTCCGGCGGCGCTGCGGTTGGAGCTCATGGGGGTCACCACCGTCCACCTTGGCGAGAGAGGGGAGAGGTGAGCAGGGGCTCCTGCGGGCACCGCGCACGCGCCGCCACCAGCCGCTCTGCGAATTATTGCAGCTCTATCAGATTTTCCGGGACCGGGTTTCAGTAACTTCTTCCACTGCCTGTTTTATTTAGATCTTTGGTTTCATTTCCCTGCATCAAGGCAAGCTCCTGCTGGGAGGGACACTGCACGGCTCTCAGGGTATAAACACCTTCTCACACACCTCACCGCGGGTTTTTGTTATCTCCCCGCGGTGCCACCGCACGGCACACCGCCGGCAGCAGCAGGAGGAGAAGCTGTAGGGCACAGAGGGCTCTTACTTGTTTGTTTCTGGAGAATAGGACTCCACGGAGTTGAGGGAGGAGTTCCCATCGTATCCGCCACAAACGTAGATCTGGCCATCCAGCACCACTGTTCCCATCGCGCTGCAAGAAGCAGAACCCCGTGAGGTGGCTTTACGTGGTGCTACGCGGCCTAAAACACAGCCTCAGAAACTCCTGGAGAAGCTTGGAAACAACACCAGAACCCCAGCGCTACAGCAAGAGCCAAGGGCGTTGTACAGTAGCAGATTTTCCTCTGCACGAGGGCATCCGACACCCATTTTGCTTGGCTTCGAGGCTGAGCAGCCCCATCGCGGAAGAGCGACTGCCTCTCACCGTGGGAAAAGCTCCCAGGAACCTCGCTGCTAGGGACGAAGCGAGTTTTCCTGCTACAGATTAAAAACCTGGGTGATCTCGCCGGATGGAAACGATTCCAGGAATTTAGACGAACTCTGCCTCTGAGCCAGCCCCAAAGCTCTGGACAAGAACCAGAAGGACCAGGGCTTATTCCTGTGCTCCCCTGAAGGAGTGCGCCACCAGCAGCTACAGGGATGCCGCGTGCCCACACTCAGCCTCTCGCAGCGCTCTCTTCCCAAGCAATAAACATCCCGGACCACAAAAACCCAACCGGGCAAACCATGATGGTAAATAAGTGCTGCAAAGCTTGCAGAGCGGCGAGCAATTTAGCAGCTCTCAGGGAGCAGCCACGAGCGGAAAGAAAACCACAGCAAACCCCACGAAAGCCAGGAGGATGTTCAGGCATGGCAGCAGCCACCGCGGGGAGGTGGGGAGGACGGGACGACCGCACAACTTAATGGGTGGGGGATCGAAATAACACGGGCTGCGCTCCCAGACCCAACCACGGAGCAATCCCGAGGCTGGTCAGGAGCTGTGTCAGACACAAACGCCTTCTGCTTAGCTGGGCGCGTCTCTCTGAGGACTGTAAAAATACTCCTCTCCTTCCAGCTGCGATCCTCCCGTGCTTTCTGCTAGGGGAAGAAGATGCAGCACTAGGCAGAGGTGGAAAACAGGTTCACCCTGACTCCTGGCAGCAAAGGAGGAATTCCCACACTGTGCTCACCAGCGCTTTACCCACCACCCAGAATCACAATCTGAAGAAAGGGGGCTCTGAGCTCTTCCTTTGGGACTCCAGCTGAGACCCTCACAGGCCTGACGAGCAGAACGTCACTGCTCTTTTAGTTTGATTTCACTCCCCTGTGCCACAAGAGCTAAGAGACCTCTGGAGATTACAGCTCAGTTACCGCTCCGCTGCTTTTAACCTACCGAGGTATTAACGGCTTTCCCTGTAAATCCGTGCTGTGCTGCACGGGTATAACTTTGCTGAGTTTTTAGAAAAGCTTATAAAGAGTTGCCGACAGTTTTCCCTTCTTACCAGAAAGCAGAGCCCAGATTCAGCACAAATGCCCCAGACATGGTTAGGGGACTCTCACCTGCTCCCATATTGCTCCTCTCCTCTACGTGTGGTTTTTTGCTGCTTCCCCACGCGGGGACCTCTCCCTCCGCACCCGCCAGCCTTCCTAAAACCCCTTTTTCACCCCTCCTGCTCCCCAGCTCCCCTTCCCACAGCACGTACCTTCGCTTGCTGTTCATGCTTTCCACTTTGGACCAGGAATCCATCTCCGGGTTGTAAACCTCCACCGTGCTCAGCCGCAGCTGCCCGTCGTACCCGCCGATGGCGTAGAGCAGCCCGTTCACCACGGCTACGCCCACCCGGCTCCGAGCCGTCGTCATCGGCTGGCACTTCTCCCAGCGGTTGGCAATGGGGTCAAAGACTTCCACCACGTTCAGCGAGTCGCCTGCGTAAAAATTTGCTACTCAAATTAAAAGGGGGAGACCCATCTCTCGGTCTCTGCTACACCGTCCCACAGCAGGGCTACAAACAGCTGCTGCTGCGACCCCACAGGAGGAGCTGACGCGAGGACTGTGCCTGCTGGTCTCTGGGAAAAGATCCAGGCTCGCACACTTCCTATTGCAGCCTCCCTGCTCCCCCAAAATCAAGCCAGAGGCATTTCCCAGCCCCATCTCTACTCGCTCACAAAGAGCCTGCTCTGAAAAATTTGTGTGAACTGCACCCTGCGATGCAAAGGGTTTGTAAGGGTTGAAACCCTTGCACGTACCTGGCACAATAAGGGCTGACAAGTCCTAGCCTGTGGAAGCGGGGCCTTTTATAGCCTGAAGGGGCAGCAGAGACCTACTCCATCACATCTGATGCTGCTTCTGCTTTCTGGGAGTATAGCTTCCCTGTACGTCGCCCGTGGTGTGAAGGCAGAACGGAAATCCCACAAGGCAGAGCCCAGCTCGGACCCACTGATCAGACCCTTCACCAGCGAGCTGTCCCTCGGCAGCTTTAAAATCCCACTGGAAGTTTCCCAGGTTAACCAGGTTATTTGTGATTCCGGCAGATTCTTTCATTAGCGTTTTCTGTCCTCTTTTTCATGCTTTGACTAGGGTCACGCAAGCACATTGTGTCTGCAGGTGTGATGCAGCAACCCTAACCAATTCAGCTTCAGACCTCCAGGTTCTACGTTGTTACAGGTGAGGATTCTCCGAGCTACGCAAGAACAGCTGTCCTGATACGCCTGATCTACACAGAATTTCTGGAGGGCAGACGTTAAACTAGGGGCACAGCCACCTTGAGCATTCCAGGCCAAAGCGGAGGAGTTCATAATCCCGTGGTCCTACCCAGCAAACCATACAGCTCTCCTCATCAGGGAGTGGATATGCAAGGTACCTGCTGAGTTAAGGCCTCCGACAGCATAAATCAGTCCCGCAATCGACGTACAGCACCGAGGACGGGTCTTGAACGCCGGGAGGTGCGGCCGGCGCTCTGGCATGAGGTGATAATCTTTTGCCTCGTCAACTAGATCCCTGAAATCCAAGAGAAATATTTAGTTTGGTTGGTGCTGGCTTCCCCTATGATGAAAGCCGGCTGAAGTTGGATGCAGATTTAGGCCACTGACTTTCCAGCTACCATTTGTACAGACAGAATGCCCTGCTGCCAGGTTAAAAACGGGGAGAGCTTTGCTATGAGCGGTGCACTGTCCACGGAGAGGAAGAATTTCCCTCGCCAGGCCTGCTACACCACGCTCCTGCTACCTTACCCCACGCCCAGGCCTCACCTGCACTTGTGGCAGCAGCGCACGAGGTCGTCCTGCTGCACGCGGTCAGCCAGGAACTGCGGCCGGCACAGGGGCAGGCGGATTTTGGCCAGGAGCTCGGGCAGGAAGGGCTCCCTCTGCTCCCGGTCGTAGCGGATCCAGGCTAAGGCGGCTTCAAACACCTGCCCAAACAGAGGCGGGGGAAGGTGGATTTTATTTTTTGCTTGGTTTTTGCTTTTTTCCCCCCGAGTTCCTGCTGCTGCCAGTTGTCATTTGCAGGAAGATGAGAGCTGGGAAGAGTTTTGTCAGAGGCAAAATGCAAAACGTTTTTTTTTTTTCAAGTGTTAAAAATCAGTAAACCTGTGAAGAAAGAAGAGAGCACGGTGCTGCTCTCTGAAAACCAGAAGGCAGTTTTGATGGGAAGGATCCGTTCTTAGCTAACCACGCGATGGATGCCTACAGCTGAGCTGGGTTCTCTCGGCTCCCTCTGTGGTCCCTGGAGAGACAGGCCTCTTCAAAGCACCGCTCATCTGCCCCGTTTCGGAGGTCTTTGGATGCAAGATGCATCGTGTCCTTGGCTTGAGATTACACAGGGAGCCTGGCTTCTCAGAGATGTACTCTTTGGCTCGGACTCTCACAGGTAAAGCCTGAGCTGGGCTGTCCTGCACCACTGCACTCACCTCCACGGGTACACCCCAGCCCTGCCACCACTGTCGGAGGCAGGGAGCCCACTGAGCGGTGTCCCCAGCTGCCCACTGGCCAGGCTCTCAGACCAACATCGCACATCACAGCCTCATTTCTGCTCACAGGTTCACCTCGTGGAGCTCACGAGCCCACAGCAGCCTCCCAGCAGCTGCAGGAGCACCGGTCACCGCGGTCACTGCCGCCGCCTGGCAGCTCAGCTGTCCTCTGAAGCAGACCACTGCACGCCACGTGCATGCACCCAACCCGGGGTGTCTCGTATTGCAACCCGGGGCCGTGGAGAAAAGCCCACCGCAGCTCAGAACAGAATTATCACGTCCTTCCCTCATGGTGCAGATCTGGAGCCGCCCACATCGCCTCTCCCGAGGCTTTCAGCACAGAAGTACTTCTTCCCCAGGATCACGGGGAGCTCATCTCCCTGCACGGAGACAGTGGTAGCACTGCTTTTCGTTAGTGGCCTCCTCAGAAAGGGCAGGACAGCTTTTCTGGCTCAAGGACAGGTTGTGCTTCTCCTGCAGACTGCCAGCCCAGCACTGACAGGTTCTTGAGGCTGCCGAAACGTCCTGAAGTGGCTCAGCCCTGCTTTCTGGTTGTTCTAGGAACATGCCTGTCTAAAGGCGCTTCTTGATGGCAAATCCATTTGTTATAAAATGCTGGGAGACAAAATTCCACCTCCAGAGCCTCCCGGACTGGAGCACGAGCTCCGCGAGGAAGCACTCCCTGCTGCTGCCCGCACCCTCAGCTGAAGAAGCAGGGCACGGCTGCAGGTCCTCAGGAGGGTCCACCTCCGTCACCAGTGAATCAAAACACCTCAGTGCAACGTTCTGCGAAATCCACGCTCCAAGAAACCCTAGCAGGCATTTCCCAGAGCAAAGAAACACTTCCAGCACGGACAAGAAGCAGGCTCTGACAGGCAGCACAGCTCTGCCTACCTCTCAGGGCTCCCGCACGTCAGGGCACCTTCCCAGCTTCGCTCCGCCCAGGCACGGGGTATTTATTATTCCATTCCTCTACCAAGCAACCAGAAACCCTCCAGGGAGGATAACTGGCCCTGCTGCCACCACACACGTACCTGCTCCTCAGACTTCACGTTGAGCTCATCCCTGGAAACAAGCTCCAGGACGTCTTCGAAGGGCAGCGCCAGGAACTCCTCGGACATGGACACCTCCACGAAGTGCTGATGGATGAAGCTGTTGGCGGCGTCGTAGAGCACCGCGCACATCATGGTCTCCGCAAACTGCCGCACGCCCAGGCAGTTCTTAGGGTGAAGCCTGGGAAAGGGAGGGGGGGAGAGGAGAGCAAAATTAAATTCAGTTGAACAGGAGGACGGATAGAATTGCAAAGGGGTTCAGCGAAGCAATGCAAGCATCAGGGGATACGCGGTGCTGTGCCCTCTGCCAAGGACAAGGGTTTAGAATTAAAGATTGCAGCTCATAATGAAGGCACCTACACGGGGATCTGGTGGTGAATCCACAGCAGAGCCAAAGGATGGAAACCACGACTTAAAATCTCCCCTGAGACCTGCCAGGGAGCCTCTGGGCAGCCTCTGCACTAATATGAGTTGCCAGGAAGTGTGAGGCTCGCAAAGCAATCCCTCTCTCCCACTTCTCTGGGCTCCTGGGCACCTGGCACCTTTGTAATTCCAGTGTTGGACAAAGCTGGATTCAAGTGCACAGCACAAATAACACAGAAAGCAGCACGTCTTTCCCGAGTACTACAGAACGGCACCTGTTACACCATCCCAGAGCCATTTCCTGACACAAGGAGGTTTTCTCAAAGCTGCTGCTGCTGCAGCTGAAGGCTGGGCGGCGAGAAGCACCGCTGCAGACCCCAGCTCTCCCCAGCGCAGCCACTGCAAGGAGCTGCTCGGTGCCACAAGCGAGCTGGAGGAGCCGACATCCTCCCCAGGCGCGTGCCCTACGCAAGCAGGCGTCTGACCTGGATGCTCCCGTCCGAGCAAGGAGCCCTGCCCAGCGTGGGCATGTCACCGTGCAAGACGAGCCAGCAGCCGCGGTGTTTTGTGGTGCTGATCGACAGGAGCTAAAATAAATGCTGCTCACGTGGGTAAAAACAGTTTGGCTCTGCTGTGACAGTGGTGGCCAGATGCAGGTGAGGATGCGGCATCGACGTACCCGACGCCCTGATTTAAATCCCTGCCCTACCAGGAGCAAGCAGCACAAAGAGCTGCGGGAAGGGGGGATTTTCATGCTGGGATGACCCTCAGGGCTCACACAGCGACTCTGAAAACCTTGTTCTTTGTACGCCCAGCAGCCAGAGAGGGCCCGGCTGTGATGGACCTGCCTGCAAACAAGTGCCTAAAAATACCCCCATCACATTTCCACGTAAGAAGGAGAGCTCCGTGCGTGCGCTCCAGCTCTGCAGGATGGTCAGAGCACACCAATTTTCGTGTTATCCATCAGAGTGACAGCCGTGCACTCGCAGCCAGGAGTTAACTTCGGGCACCCTGTGGCTCCTGGTAGATTTGGGATAACTGTGGCAGCCAAACCTCGGAGAAACCAACTCACCTTGTTTAGTCTAGGTATAAATATAACCGCCCACAGCTAGGAGGAACTCCTAAATCAACACAGCCCACCTCCTCCCAGCTTGGCGTCACACCCAGTACCCCAAATAAAATGTTTTTGCAGGAAAAATTAACACTCTGATCTTATATAACTTAATTTTAAACAACCTACAGAAACTCGGGATTCACATGGGACTGTAAATTGAAGCATTTTGTACATGGAGGAAATACATTTTTTTCTCCCCAAACCATAGATCTGGGATACCTCTGTTTGGAAGTAAAATAACAACTGGACAAGACGTTGCATTCATCTGATATTTGTGTTTAACGTCCCGCCACGGATACACAGAGCAGCTGCAGAGAGATCAGGCTGGGGAGCAAGGAAAGCATGTCAGGCTCCTGGCACTGCCTGAAGCCGCGTGCGGTATGTTTCCAAGGAATAACCCGGCTTTTTGCTGTCCAGATCATGCTGCTGGAATGATCTTGGAGGCAAACACCAGCTAGGGGACTGGAAAAACTGGAATCAAGTTCACTCTGCTTCCCACCCAATGTCCTGCCGAGTCTGTTTGTTCCTCCCCTTTGGTACAGGCAGCAGCAGGACGGGGAAGTGCTGCGAGGATGGGTTTGTCAGAGGCAGAAACACACTGCTGCGCCAGGCAGCTGGCTAGGGTCTGAATTTTTGGGTAGACCTCTGTGGTGCCAGGAATTGGACTCTATGATCCTTGCGGGTCCCTTCCAACTCGGGATATTCGACGACTCTAACTCTGAAAAGGGAAATGTTCAGCCCGTTTTGCTCTAGGCATTAATTCCCACGGCTGGCCAAAGCCTTATGCTGGCCCCAGCACCTTGCAAGCCACACAGCTTTTACACGCACGAGGAATGCCGAGCCTCAGGAGGTTCAGAGCTTTTATCGTGCTGCCTCCTCCAGGGCAGACGCAGGCGATTAAAACCCTTCTGCTGCAGAGGGTGAGCAGTGAGCACACCGAAACGTGCCCCTTACCTCTCCCTGAGGAAGGTGCAGCAAGCGTCCTTGATGTTCTGCAGCTGGAGGAAGCTCGCCCCCATCAGCAGCGACTGGACGTTCTGCTGGTCTATGGCCAGGTGACCGTTGTAGGCAAAGTTGATCAGAGCCTCGAGCGCGCTGAACAAAGGGGGAAAAAAAAGGCAAAAAATGGACTTCAAGCCAATTCTATCCGCCTAGCACAGGACACGACTAACAGAGAAATCCCTCCTGGTGCAACTCACGGAGAGGGCAGGCTTCCAGCCTTGCACGCATAATGCTGAGCCCTGCAGAGCACTCACTGTCCGTCTGGCCAAACCCGCGGAGGTGCCCGGGAAGTTACCTGGGGTCCATCCCTTGCATGACGATCTCATCCTGCTTGCACTCCATCATGTCGTTGGTGAACATGGCATGGAAGTACGGGATAGAAGCTGCCAGCACGATCCGGTGAGCGCTGAACTTATGGTCCCCGACCTAAAGGAGACAAAAAAAAAAAAAAAAAAAAAGGGAAGGAGAAGATCAGCACCATCCACCACCGACCGAACGGTCCGGATCAATCACGGTAGCACAGCTCTGCCCGTCCAGCAGTAACCGAGGGCTGAAAGACAATTTCCAGGTCTTTCACGGACAATTTTTCAAGGCGAGACAGCTGACGGTGTCTTTTAAACTCAGACTTTTGAATCCGGTTTTCCAGCCTCCTTTTAAGCTCACAGATTCACAGAATCATCTAGGTTGGAAGAGACCTCCAAGACCACCAAGTCCAACCTCTGCACGGGGCTTTGCTCTGATTGCTCCTCTCTGTTGGTTCAGTTTTTTCTTTTCCCCTCTAATTTCCAGGCTAACCTGACTCATACGAGTTTATACCTGAGCTTGTACAGAACTGCCCTTTTCTCCCGCTTCAGCAGTTCTCAGTTTTCCCACTTTCAGGAGTTTTCCTTTTGAGCTTTGTTTTGCTGGGACAAACAAGCTGGCACAGCAGGTCCTCTGCTCTCCGGGCCATCCAAGCAGCCCTTCTCTTCTCTGCAAAAAGCTTCATTGCCCTTTCATGTCTAGGCAGCACATTAGCAAAAATCTTGCTCGTTTGGGGTTTTACGGTTACCTTGAGAACCGTGCCCTGCCTCCGCCTTTAAGCCCAGAGCTACCACGCTCAGTAAATGTGACTTGCTGGGAGTTTAGAAAGCAAAATTCCTGGCATTTAAACAAAGAAAGTAAGAGGAATTGAGCACTATATAAAAAAATACGTGAACAAGAGGTGGGATTTTTTTTTTTCCACTTTAAACAAAAGCATACTTCCCTGCCACAAATGTTGGTAGCGTGTTTCTGGAAACCAGCCTGGCCTCCCAGCTCCTGGCTGCATTTGTGCCTGTGACTTGAAGCCTTTCAGGTGCGAGGCGAGGCTGCTCTGCCCGAGCTTCCCCATTTAACAGAGCCCCGAGCTGCTCCCACGGCTTGCTGCAATAGAGGGGCTGCTTTTGGAGAGCCTTGCCCTGTCCTGGCCGCCCTAGGTGCATTTATACCCCTGCAATGCAGGATGCCACGGTGCCTGTACTATCGGGTATAAACCCTGCTGTCCTGCATTTTGGGGAGTTCACAACACCCAGAGTAAAAGCAGCAGGCAAAATGCTATGTACTACTACAGCTCATGGAAAAGAAGTCACATATGTATTTGTAAGGTGATTTGACGGCTTACAATGGATAAAGGCCAGTACCAATCTCTTCTACTAACCCCAAAATTGTGTAAAACGTCTCAAAACCTCCAAGGCTTGAAGAGAGTCGTGCCATGAATGGCAGCACAGAGGACACAGCTAGAAAATCCCTTCCCCTTCTCTCCCTGTTCCTTCTCCATTCTCTGGTCCCTCCTCTGCTAACCTGGCCACAGAAGTACAGAGTTAAGACCTGCAAATAACGAGAGCAGCCGATGTGACGTGCTGCGAAAGACTGCAGACGGTCAGAAGCGTGCTGGGGTCCTGCCTGGGGACAGAGGACAGACTAGGTGGCCTCCTGGGGTCCTTTCCAGGGTGTGACGGTTCCGTGCTCACTTTCACAGTTTCACTGCCCTCTTCCTGCTGGAGACACAGAAGCAAAGCTACGAGCAGGGCAGAGCACAACGCACACCACAGCCACTGCTAAAAGCATCGCTGCTTCAGCATCCTCCTTGCGTCTCATCCCAGGGGGGTGTAGGAGCTCCTCCTCGGGTCTCTGGCTGGCAGAAGGTTTTCCTCCACAGGTTTTCCTAGGCACAGCCACAGGCTGGGTGACGCGGGTGAGGGGCTGGCTGCTCCGCTGCCCACCTCCTCACCTGCGGGTCCCAAACGCCCGACCTGCTGGATAAAGCCAGAGGAATAACCACCCAAGACATGTTTCTTTCACGTGGTTTTTGCTGAAAACATTTGGAACTAAGGCAAAAGACTAAGGTGCTGGGAGTCACTGAGCACGGAGCAGGATGAGAGCCCACCGGGGAGCGCCCAGCTCCGATTGTGAGCATCTGTGTGAGCAGGCACAGGACGGATATCCCAAAGCACAGGAAAACTCCGTTTCTGCTGCTCATATGTGCCCAGCTCAAAACATTAAAGAACGAGCTGTCTTATCTCTAAAGTTTTGGAAGATGTCGTGGTGCCTGGCAAGAAGTCAGCCCAACAGCTACGTTACTTTGGTTTAACAGATAAGTACAAGACGCGTTTCAGTGAGCGCTCCCATCCAGGCAGTGCGGAATGTGGTTGAGCAACCACTGAAGTGGGCAAGAAAAGCACGACTGAATTTTGCTTCCACCCAAACACAATTTGCCAAAAATCACAGCTTTTCAAATGTCATTTCACCTTTTTTTTTAAAAAAATAACAACTAGGATTAAAGTTGACTAGACACGTATTAAATGACACGAATATACCCGCTTCAAATGTGAGCTGCTATCCCCTAGATATAACCGGAGTTATAACCAAACTTAACCTTATAACCAAAGTTAACACCAGCTACAACAGCATGGTTAAATTTATTCAAAACAAGCCTACCGTGCTAGCCAACGAGGAGAAAAGCCCTCTTTGGAAAAGCCCTGCTTTGGAAAATAACCATAAAGCACAAAAGCGATACAGGCTCGCAGTTTATTTTTAAGATAGATCTGTGCCTTGGACGGTCACCTCAGCCACGGTGCAAGCCCGCAGTTTGACAAGACACCCCATGCTGTCACCCTGAAGGACCGTGGCATGCAGGCAATCACTGGAACATCTCAACTGAACCAGACAAACACCATAGGCACCCGGCTGCCCTCATTCTTACAAGTCCATCGCTGTGGCTCCAGACCTCTGCGTCCTGCTGGCAGCACAAGCCTTTATTTGCCTTGCCTCTCTGATGGACATACGTCAAATTCTGTCTCCACTGCCTGCACCTCTCCCTTGGAAAGGCAGAAAGGCCACACACGAGAGGTGCTTCGTGCTCCAGCCCCAATTACACGGGACATGACCGCTGTCCAAGCGTCTGCATGGAGCTGTGCTTCCCGACCACCTCACGGTGCTCCGTCCCCGAGGGCAGCACGGCTTCAGGGATGGATGTCCCTGGTTCCCCCAAACGGCCTCGCTGTAAATAACACACCCAGTTATTACAAAAGCAATCGTCTGCAGCCATCCAGCAGGATTCCAGCTGGGTTAATGAGGCTGTATAACGAGGCTGTATCATCAGGGGGAAGGAACACCTTGTGCGGGCAGCACCACCCTCCCACTTGGCAGCTCCGAGGGCCAGGCGTGCTCCCCACGTTGTTCCACCCTTCTTCAAGGGAAGGATTTCACCTTGGGGAATGCTGCGTTCAGCAGGGTAACCGGGGACGGTCCTGCACAACAAGGCAGGGTTCGAAGTAATCAGTGTGTTTTAATTAATTGTGTGTTTTAATTGCGGCAGGAGGGACCTGGGCTCCCCACGCAGGGCTAGGCCTCGCGCAGGCCCCGGCCCCGACGCTTCCCACATGCTGCCCCTGCCTGACCTCGCAGATGGAGGAAATAAAACCGAAAGGAGCTGCGTGAAAAAGGGAATGGTTTTCTGCTGTCCTAGCAGGGGAAAGGGGAGGATGGGAGCGGCCCCTGCCCGCAGCTGGAGCCACGGGGCTGCATCAGCAAACTGCTGGGCCAGCTCCGCGCTGCCACCGCCACCAGCTGAGAGGCGGCTGTTCCCCGGTGCCGGACAAGACAAAACCTCCAGTTCTGTTCATTTTATTTATTTTTTTTAACTTGCTCACGTAATGATAGAGGGCCCTGAGGGAGATTTATAAATTGGGACCTCTGCTCTAGAAGCCAGCATTACGTCCGTACCGTCGCCGCTTAATGACGAGTCCCGAAGGAAGAGCTAAATTTCTCGCTGCAGGCCAGCGGCGATACCTGTTTTTCCTGCCCAAGATGAGAAATACTTGTGAGGACGAGCAGACAGCGCACATCCCCTCAATTCAGCCTCGCATCTTATGATTCAAAAAATGCTCCTCGTCTCCGGAGCCAAACGATCTCCCTCCCTCCTGAGGGAACCATCGTCTCTGGGGCCACGCTGCAGTCACATACATCTGACACTACAGCTCCACCACACCACCGACGGGTTTCCATTTGCCCCAAATCCATCACAGGCCTGCCCGCTAGTTCCAGAAGTACCGGCAGAACATTAAAAAAAAAAAAAAAGTAGAAAAGCTTTGTCGGGTTGAGTAACCCCGTTTTTGCCCTCCAAGCCATCGCGCAGCCGGCAGGGACGGGCTGTTCAGTTCCTGTTTTGATTTTACCGAGCAGCTCTCACTCGGCAGCGTGGTGTTGGGAACCGACTGCCCTTTCCGTGTTCAGCAGCTGTCTCAAAGGAACGCTTTTCCTTTTAGTTCTGCGTTTCTACACAGCTGCATTTGCTCCAAGCGAGCGAGCCGGTGTCTCCTGCAGCAGCAGCCCCCTCCTGGTTAAAGGGTCTCATCGCCTACCTAATAATGTCACAGGGCGAGCTGCTGAGAAACTTCCGTAAGCTGGGATGCCTTTCAGGGTCCAGCCTCTCTCACATCATGTGCACCGAGACCAGAATCTCGGCTGGGAATGTCAGCCTTCAGCTGAAGCCCTCAGTTGCCCTAACAGACTGTTTCGTGGCTGTGAGGTTACCGAAATCAGGCTCTCCTGTTGGGTTAAACACAGATCAATACATTTATCTATCACTCCTCGAGCCTGGAGCTGGAGACCATCTCCAGGCACCAAGGAAATTGCTCAGACGCAATCGCATCCACATCACAGAGCCAGGATGAGCATAACTGTTAGAACTCTGTTTACACGAGTGTCAAAAAGAGAAATACTCCAGGAGCTCCACGTTAGCAGGGTCGCTGGGAAGAGGCTGGAGGGCAGCTCCTTCAGGCAGCACTCCCAGCCCCTCTGCAGCCTGAGCAAAACAACGTGCCGGCCCGAAGACTTCCACCTTTAAGCGAGGATGCTCTATCTTACAACGTGAGAGCCGAGGCCTTTCTTTAAGGCACAAGAACCTATCTACCAGAGGCAGGAGCAGAACCGCTGCTTGCAGAGCATCTTTTCCAACCATGAACATGACAGAATTCCCTTTCTCTGATTAATAGGATGCATGCTCTCCCTTACACTCCCACATCCCCCAAACCTGAGCAAGTTCCAGGGCACACTGAAGCTCTCTCCATAGCAAACTGGTGTAGGTGGAATAAAGGCATCTATTGTTTTCACGGCATTACGCCGCAGAGCTGAGAAGTCTCTCGAGCTCTCTGCTGCAAAGATTTTTTTTTAAGAAATGTACATCTTTCCTGACACGGCGTGACTTCGGCATTCCAGCCAGAGAGAGGCCAGAGTGGAAATCCAAGGCATCGTGGCAAAATTTTGCTAGGGAGATGGTACCAGAAGAGTTCAGTTTGAGAGATGTTGTACCAGAACGCAGGCATTTGAGTACATACCCTTCCTCCCCAGTCCCCCTTTCCCCCTGAGGGCTGGGCAGGACACGGAAAAGGTTAGGTCAGACTTGGCACGTGCAGAACCAGGAGATCGATCCCATTAAGCCACGGGTCCTGGTCCTGACTGGCTCGAGTCCTGCTGACACAATGGTGACGAACCCAAGAGCAGCACGGTGAGCGCCTGGGCACCTGGGGCACGGCGCCAGGCCCGCCACCAGCTCCAGCTCCCCGTCACCCACCTGCCCCTGAAGCCGAAGCCTGAGCACGGCTTCCTCTCCTCGGCCACCAGCCTGCGTGATTTGCCTTCGACCGGCTGACAGAGAGGAGACCAGACTGACAGAGGGCCGGCGGACGCCAAGCAGAGCACGGTTTTCTGCTAAGGAAAGCAAATGAAAGCTGTGCGAGTGAGTCTGGAAGTCAGAGAGCAGGCTCGAGGAACCAAGGAAAAGGCTCTGCGCAGAAACGCGCGGTTTCTGCGAACGCTTCAGGTTTAACGTCTGTGAAGCTCTAAAAATACTCGTCTTCATATAAGGGAAGAGCAGCGAGAGCGGCTGAGACTTGGGGACAGAGGTGAGAAAACAGCTCCAGCTGTAATCCAAAGCAGCTCGTTCCTTCCGTACAAGATTTAAATAAGGTCCTTAGCATAAAGGTCTCGAGTACATACGAGATTATCTGATTTTTAAATCTGCCAGCTGCTCTAACGAAACGACAGCCTCTCCCACCGCCCTCGTCGCGCTCGGGGATCTCGCAAACATGCCCTCACATCTGCGGAGCAGCCAGGGACGGGCTTTTCAAGGACTCTGCTGAAGCCGCAGGGGCAGCCGAAGCCGCCTGGAATTCCACTTCTCTGCCACGGCAGGACCAAGGGAGGCTCCTCCGCCTCTGCTCTGCTTGGCAGCAGCTCTCCCGTGCATCTGCCGGAGTCTGGAGGCTTTCAAGCGAACAGCCTGCTTTGGAAAACTTGATCAGAACAGTCTCTTTGCAGGCAGAAAAGCCAACAGGACCCTCAGCTGTCAGGCCGATTCGGCTCGTGTATGAAGCAAATAATAACCCCCCTCCGCAGCTTGAAAGCCCTTCAACTTGCCAGGCTTGCGTTATTTTTTGAGGCCTTTCTAATTAGTCACCGAGTTAATCGTGGCATTCGAGCTGCTCCAAGGGAGCGTTCTCAGCTCCGTGCTGGCTCCCAGGAGCTACAAGGACTTGTGCTCCCCCCGAATTTCTCCATGAGGAAACACTACGAGCGCTGCTTCCCTCTTCCACAAAGCGTGGAAAGCAGAGGAGCGGCCTCCGGAAAACGAAGCTGTCCAAGCAGCTTTCGCCTCGCGAGGATTTGTGTACTCAAAACCGGTGTTCGGGAAGCGCACAAACACCGAGGAGCTTCTTTCAGGCAACAGAACTGCAAATCCCTGCAAAATAAGGGGAAAGGTCCTGCTGCATATTTGTTAGGTGCAGGAAACTGAAGCCATGAGAGCCTAAATCCTTAATAGGGAGCTCTTCTGATGCAGCTAGCTTAGTAAAAAGCTAATTATTTCTACCAATACGGTACAAATCAGCGGCAGTGCTGCTAGCAGAGACGGCTGAACGCTCACAGCTCCAAGCCTCGCGTTTTAGAGGGAAGGCGATGCAACGTGTGAAACGCCTTGGGAAGAAGGAGCTCCAGGGAGAGCCCAAGCGCTGCCTGGAAGCAGCACTGCAGGCTGAAAATAACCCAGAGATCTGCTAGGGAACTGCTTTAAATTCAGCTCCGGGGGGAAAAGAGGTGTCCCTCCTGCGTGTGCGATGAGCGGTCTGTGCTTGGCGCATCCCTGCCACCAATGCAGCCACCAGCAGCTTCGTGGCGATGTATCGGACAAGAGAGGAACCCAAATCCCACTCACACAGCGGATTTTCAGCAATATTGCCCTGGCTGAGTTAAACCAGCGAACGGTTGTGCGTGTTTGTTATTTTTAAAGCAGCCAAGGCCACGCCGAGACAGTCCTGAAAGAGGAGAGCAACAGCAGAAACCCGGCCTGAGTAAGGAAAATCCGAAGGGAAAGTAAGAGAAACCACAGAGAAAGGTGTGCTTCCTTTCCTCCCCTCCTCCCCGCAGCTCACTCGCATTCGTGTCCACCAAACCGCCCTAAGATTACTCTTTCTGTAAACGCCTCGACAGCTCCAGAGAGCTGCCAAAGGGAGGCTGGAAGGGCAGCTGCTCGCGATGGCAGCTTTTCGGGAGCAGCCCTGACCGCGGCTATTTAGGAGACGGGCACAGAAGGGGGCTTCTCAAACGTGTCGCCCCAAACCACCCGCGCACGAAGGCGCTGTGGCTCCGGGCGGCTCTGCAAAGCCCCAGGGGAGAGGCACGGCTCAGTTACTGCCCGGCGAGACTTGGCCTCCACGTGGGCAACCGGGAGCAGCGCCGACGGATTTCCCTGAGCTGAGCCCGAATAAACAAGGGATGGACAGCGCCGGGCACATCAGCGCTTTCCCGGCTCGTAATCGCCTCGGCCCCGCGCCGCCACGTGCTGCCGAGGGGCAACGTGAGCGGCAGCAGCGTGGGGTCTGAGAAGGGGGGAGGGATCCCAGCCCCTGCTGGACGAATTTACAAGAGGAATAATTAAAAGAAGCCGGAGTACCAACGCTGCCTCGTAATTTTAAGCCTGTTTGCAGAGCAAACGCTTGTGTGGGCTGGGGGAATCGTTCACAGCCATCGACCCCAGCACCGGCGCTGGCAAAGAGGGCCCCAAAAACTCCCAGCGGCGCTCCAGCACCCTCCAGGTATGGGTTTTTAGCGCTTCTTCGTCCTTCCCTACCTCGGCGTTGAGCAAGGAGCGCGGCAGCACCGTCCCTGCGAGAGGCGAGTCCCCGTGCGGCTCGCTGGATCCACGGCTTCCTCCTCCAGCAAGGGCAGGGAGCAGCACGTTTCACGTCAGCGGGGTCCAGAGCTGCTGCAAAGAAACCTCCTGGGTCGGGCTCAGAAGAACCGCTTGGACACCGCAGCAGCGCCTCCCGAGCAGGCGGGGGAAGCCGCCTCGTACCCAGCGGTGGGAGGGGAGGCTCGGCTCCCAGGCGGAATTAATTCGATTGCCGTGGCGCGCGCCGGCCAGCGCCCAGAAATCAGATTTCCAGAGGCAGAGGATGCTCTGACGTGAGGGCTCGATGCGGCGAGAGGAGACAAACCAGTGGGGGGTTTTGGGGGGGGCTGTGGCGTACGAGGAACGCGAGGCCGCTGGTTTGAGCCAACGAGGGAACACAGTGCTGGCCCCCTGTCACATTGATCCCTCCTGGGTATAATCACAAATTACCCAGGCAGCAGAGAAAGCTAAGCCTCGCTTTAAGGAAAACAGACCAGTTTTAGAATAGATTTTAAACCTTTGTAGAGCCGAAAGGCTCCGCACCCTCCCAGAGAGGGAGGAACAAAATATAATAGGAGGGGGAGAGCAAGCGGGGCCAAGGCAGTGCCTCCGTCCGTAACGCTGCCCAGCACGTCCTGGCAGCTGCTCTGGGGGTCGCTTTCAGCCCTCCAGGTTATAAACGACGAAGTAAGACAAGTCAGACGAAAAAAAAAAGCACCTTCGAATGGTAAATCTGCAGGAAGGGGAGATCCCGGAGCGTTTTGCAGACCAACGGCGGGCTGCACCCGCCGCGGTTACCGGCGCGAGCTGCCGCGTTTTGCCACGATTTGGGACAAAGACCAGCAAACGGACGATCCCGGGGAGCGCTTCGCCCAGGGACTGCTTTGCAGAGGCAGGGACGAAGCCGCCCCGCGTGGCCCCAGGTGCTGAGATCCTGGCACAGCCCTCGCCGGGCGCTTCTTTGGGAGTGGGTGAAACGTTTCGAGCCGAGTCGGCTGGGCACCACCTTCCTGAGTAATTCCACGGCGGGGCGGACGCCGCGGTGGCTCCGGCAGCCACGCAGGGCACAGGATGTCCCGAGCTGGAAGGGATCCACCAGGATCACCCCGACCCCGGCCCCTGTGTCCGAGGGCGTTGCCCAAATGTTTCTGGAGCTCCGGCAGCTCGGGGCCGTGCCCCCGTCCCCGGGCAGCCTGTCCCAGTGCCCGACCACCTCTGGGTGCAGAACCTTCCCCTAACCCCCAGCCTGACCCTCCCCTGTCCCAGCTCCGGGCCGGTCCCTCGGGTCCTGGCGCTGTCCCCAGGGAAAAGCACCGACCCCAATCCCTCGAGGGTCGAGGAGCACACCTCAGCCCATCGGCCCACGGCCTCTTGTACCGAGCGCACCCCTAAAACCGGCCCCAGTGATGTGGGGGGGCTGGGGTGCCCCCTTCCCTCGGCTCCCCCCTTCCCCCTGCAAAAGGGGCCGGGGGGGGGGGGGGGGCCTGAGCTCCCCAAAAGGAATTGGGGGGGGGGGGGGGGGGAATGATCCCATGGTGCCAACATAGCTGGGGGGGTTCAGCTCTCCCCTTCCACCCACCAAAAGAATTGGTGGGGGCTCCTCAGCTCCTCCTTTCTCCCCACCAAAGGTGCCCGGGGGCTCCTCAGGGTCCCTCCCAGCCCCCAGGGACCCCTCAGGTTCCCCCCCCCCCCCGCCTCACTGACTTCTCAGAGCCCCCCCAAAGCCCCAAAGACCCCTGGAGCCTCCCCTCTACAACCCCAAATACCCCTCAGAGCCCCTCCCCAGCCCCAAAGACCCCTCAGGACCCCCTCCTGCAGCCCTGAGGACCCCCCAGGACCCTCCCTACAACCCTACGGACCCCTCAGAGCCCCCTCTCGAGCCCCAAGGACCCCTCACCCCCCCCCAGCCCCTCGGATCCTTCTCCCAACCCCAAATACCCCTCAGAGCCCCCCCCCCCAACCCCAAATACCCCTCAGAGCCCCCCCCCAACCCCAGGGACCCCTCTGGGTCCCCCCACAACCCCAGGGACCCCCCAGGGCCCCTCTTGGAGCCCCCAGAACCCCTCAGATCCACTCAGACTCCCCCCCAGGACCCCTCAGATCGCCCCAGGACCCTCTCAGGACCCCCCAGGACTCCTCAGATCCCCTCAGATCCCCTCCAGGACCCCTCAGATCCCCTCAGACCCCCCCCCCCAGGACCCCTCAGATCGCCCCAGGACCCTCTCAGGACCCCCCAGGACTCCTCAGATCCCCTCAGACCCCACCCCCAGGACCCCTCAGATCATCCCAGGGCCCTCTCAGGACCCCCCAGGACTCCTCAGATCCCCTCAGATCCCCTCCAGGACCCCTCAGATCCCCTCAGACCCCCCCCCCCAGGACACCTCAGATCGCCCCAGGACCCTCTCAGGACCCCCCAGAACCCCTCAGACTCCCCCCCAAGACCCCTCAGATCGCCCCAGGACCCTCTCAGGACCCCCCAGGACTCCTCAGATCCCCTCAGATCCCCTCCAGGACCCCTCAGATCCCCTCAGACCCCACCCCCAGGACCCCTCAGATCATCCCAGGACCCTCTCAGGACCCCCCAGGACTCCTCAGATCCCCTCCAGGACCCCTCAGATCCCCTCAGACCCCCCCCCCCAGGACCCCTCAGATCGCCCCAAGACCCTCTCAGGACCCCCCAGGACCCCCCCAGGACACCTCAGGACCCCCCCCCCCCCCAAGCACCTTGAGGGTCACGTCGCACAGCTTGCCCTGCCGCCGGATCTCGCCCATGACGCCGTAGCCGCGGCTGGGCAGGTCGCCCACCGAGAAATGCACCAGGTCCTCGGCGTCCAGCTCGGCCTCGGCCGCCTCCAGCATCCTCCCGCTTTCACCGGCGCCGGTTCCCCGCTTACCCGGCCGCCGCCGCCCCGCGCCGCGCTTCGCCTCCCCCGCGCCTTGTCCCCTCCCGGCCGCCGTAGGCCGCCCGCCCGCCGCCCGCCTTCCGCCCTCACCCCCGCCGCGCCTTCACTGCCGCCGCCCCTCGAGCTTCCGGCGCCGTCCGCGCGGGAAAGCGGCGGTTGCCATGGGAACGGCCCGCGCGCCAGGCCCGGCCGGAGCAGAGGGGGCGCTGAGGTGCGGGGGGGAGGGGACGTGTCACCCCCCCGGGCCCTGTCACAGCCCCCCCCCGGGCCCTGTCACCCCCCCGGGCCCTGTCACCCCCCCCCCCCCCGGGCCCTGTCACCCCCCCGGGCCCTGTCACCGCCCCCCCCCGGGCCCTGTCGCCTCCCTTCGGGCCCTGTCACCCCCCCCCCCGGGCCCTGTCACAGCCCCCCCGGGCCCTGTCACCCCCCCCCCCCGGGCCCTGTCACCCCCCCGGGCCTGTCACCCCCCCCGGGCCCTGTCACATTCCCCCTGGGCCTGTCACAACCCCCCGGGCCCTGTCACCCCCCCCGGGCCCTGTCACAGCCCCCCCGGGCCCTGTCACCCCCCCCCGGGCCCTGTCACCCCCCCCCCCCCCCCGGGCCTTGTCTCCCCCCGCCCCCGGGCCCTATCACCCCCCGCCCCGGGCCCTGTTGCCTCCCTTCGGGCCCTGTCACCCCCCCCCTGGGCCCTGTCTCCCCCCCCCCCCGGGCCCTGTCGCCTCCCTTCGGGCCCTGTCACAGCCCCCCCGGGCCCTGTCACAGCCCCCCAGCCCTGTCACAGCCCCCCCGGGCCCTGTCACCTCCCCCCGGCCCTGTCACCCCCCCCCCCCCGGGCCATATCACAGCCCCCCAGCCATGTACCCCCCAACCACTCCCCCACTGGCCATGTCCCCCCCCCCCCCAGCCCTGTCACCCCCCTCCTCAGGGCCTTGTCCCCCACCCCATGCTCTGTCCCCCCCCCCCTCCCCGGCCCTCACCCCCTCACCCCTTGTCCCCCCCCCTCAGCCCTTGTCCCCCCTCCCTGTCCCCTCATCCCTTCCCCCCCCAGCCCCCCCATGTCGCCCCCATCGCCCTCATCCCCCCCATACTGGGCTCTGGGACCCCCCCCGCTCCCCATCCTCCCAGCCCCTCACCCCCCCCTTCTCTCTCTTCCCCCCCCCCCAGGCCCAGTATCACCAGTGTCACCAGTGTCACCGCCGCCTCCCACCCCCAGCAGGTACCGGGGTCGGGTGCTGTGCCCTGCGCAGGGAGGTGCTGGGGGCGGGGGGGGGGGGGCTTTCGGGGGGGCTGAATTCTGGGGGCCACCCTGGGGTTTTCCTAATGGTTTCCGTGGTTCCCCACCCCCCCCCCCCACCCTGTCGCAGGGCTTTCCTGTGTCCCCATCACCTCTGAGCGCGAATTCGCCCCGAGACCTAAATTAGCGGAGCCGAACGGAGCCAAATTAGCCGGGGAGCCCCAAACGGAGCCAAATTAGCGGGGCTTCGGCTGTCCTGGGAGGGCGCCCCAACCAGCGGCCCGATTTCGCTGCCTGTTCCCTGGGGCGTTCCGATTTCCCGTTACTCCTGCAGCCCTGGCAGCGTTATCAAGGGATCCCAGGCGTAGTCGCTCTCTGCTGGCGCTGAGCGGTGGGCATTGTTGCCGTGAGGAAAATTCCGCTTGTCCTAAATTTGTTCTCTCTCTCTCTGGTCCAGATTCGGGTTTTTGCCGGAATTTTGCCCTCGCTCCTTTCCCTCCGTTTTGCTTCTTGCTGTGGCCTTATGGAGCTAAGGCTGGGGTGTGTTTGGATAGGGAAGAACACTCTCGTTACCCGGGAAAACCCTCAATCAACCATCAGCAGCATTTCCAAGGGGGCTGTGACCTTTACAACTGTCTGAATTTGCTCCCATTTCGCTCGTCCCTGAGCAGCTCCTGCCTTTACTCGCAGCGCCGGCAACTCATTTCGGTGCGTGTCCCGTGGTGGCAGCCCTCACAACACCCGTGTGCTGCTTTGTCACCACGCCTTGGCACAGCTTCTCGTGGCTGAAGACTGCCTCAGGTACTGAGAGCTCACAGCAGTGGCATCCCTGCACTGTTTTGGACTCTTTGCTATGATAATCTGGGAAAAGAGCAAGGCGCCCCGCCTGGGTTCGTCACGTGCAACGTTTCCCTGGGTCTTTGCGTACGTTAAATTAGTTAGACGGCATGTGGTGCTTTGTCAGTTAGTCACTCACACGCCCGCCTCTTGTTGAAGTAGAAGCCTTGGTTCAGATCTCGTCTCTACGTTTCTTTTTAGAGGGATCTCGGCGGGTAAGGTGATGGAGACCCCAGAAAAGCGCAGTTAATACGTGGGAGACACCAAAGATCCCATCCGAAACCAGAGGCTGTTGCTGGATCTCACCTACTGAGCGCAGGCTGTAGCAAACAGGCGAGAGAAAACGTAGCTCCTGCGTGCTCCAGGGATTTAAAAAGACTCACCCGTGTGCCTCAGGTGGGGCTTTATAAAAAGGGGTTAACAGTGTACGAAGGGGTTACGAAGACGCGAGAAACACACGCTCAGTGCGGACCGTAAGCCAGTCAGTGTTGCTCAGAGCGCTGAAGATGTTGGCACCCCAACGGCCTGCAGGGCCTTTTGCCTCGCTCTTGGGCCATCTGGGCTTCGTTTCGCCCCGAGTGTCTCGCTCAGAGCCTCAGAAGCTCGAAGCACAGATTTGGGTGAGCTGACGTTGGCAAACAGCAGGCTCCCCAGGGGCGCGGTGGTGCAGAAGCCTTCACGCACAAAGCACTGGACAAAAGCAGATCTGTCTCGTCTTCCTGCAGTTATTTTGCTTTGCAGGGCTAGGAGGAAGAAAAGCTCGTGTTGTCAGATGCTCTGACGGCCGACACACAAGAGGAAATCATGATCAGTGAAACCCCTTTCTATTTATACGCCCCGTTCTCGGAGCAGAACAGTGCTGGAAAGACTTTTCAGCAACTGTTTGCCCCCGGTTGCTCTTAATAAAGGATAGAAGCTACGGCCGAGCATTCGTCAACGCTTTGTTTTTAAACTCCGCTGCTCTGTAGCTGGCCTTTTCATAACAAAGAACATTGCATTTCGTCTTAGGGAATGCAGCACTGTTGATTCTTCTGTGTTCTTCCTCTGCAGAATGGATGCAGTAGAAAAGAAAGTCCGTACGTTTGTGCGAGTCAAACCAACGGCCGATTTAGCTCAGGATATGATCAAGTTTGGGCCAGACAACAAGGTAGAGAAAAAGCGATGGCAAGCGTGAACGGTTTGGAAGTTGATTTCAGTTTTGCCCATAGAAATGCAGAATTCTTCTGTGTCTTGGGGACCAAACGTAGCCTTTTGGTGCGCGTGGGTTCACACGTTCCTCCTGGTTCCTCTGTGCTGACAGAGCCTCGTGGTTTTGTATCAGTACGTTTGGCTATGGCGAACATACTTCTTGTGATGCAGTCACTAAAGAAAATCCTAAAAAGGGCTGGCTGGGGCTTCGATCCTTGAGGAATTCCCAGGGGTAACCTCCAGTTCAGCCTTAGAGGTCCCCCTGTGGTGCAGGCTGCTTCTCTTCCCCATCCGCGCGGTCCTGACTTCACCCCGTGATCCTTGTGCTAACAGCAACCCAATAATTGCCCTGGCACATCTCTGAAAGCCAAACAGAGGAACCTTGTCCCCTTTTTTGGACCTCCTCCCACCAGAAAATACCACCAGGAGCAGTAAAAGCAGTAACAGTATTTGTGTTCCACCTTCTGCTTACCTGCAGCTCTTCAGTGGATGGGTTTTTTTTTTAGACAGCAGCTGCTGGAACTCTTCACGGCTACTGAAATTAAGCTTTGTTTCTTTTTTGGGGTTTCAGAGCATAGATATATACATCAAAAAAGACGCCAGGAAAGGAGTTGTGAATAACAGACAGACTGACTGGTCCTTCAGACTGGACGGGGTCCTTCACAACACCTCCCAGGAGCTGGCGTATGAGACCGTAGCCAAGAAATTGGTGTCTGATGCCCTGGTTGGCTATAATGGTAATTTCTTGCTATTTTTATTATTTTTACAATAAGGGGAGATTTGATCTGAGGGAGATCGCCTTTTGATGTCGCGTTTGGGAAATACAAAGATTCCCTTCTGGGTTTATTCTTTTGCTTTGATTCTTTTCTAGGCACGATAATGTGCTATGGGCAAACAGGGGCCGGTAAAACGTACACGATGACGGGAGCAACTGCCGAGTACAAGCATCGAGGGATCATACCGCGAGCTATACAGCAGGTACTGAGGATCCGAACGGGAAAAGAGCCTAGAAGAAGTAATGAAGGCATCACTCGTATCAGCTATTGCTGGTGCTCATAAAAGCGTTTTAACACCGTAGATACGTTTTATTTGGTTTCCATCGGTCCTTTTTTTTTTAAATTTTATTTCTGTGATGGTCATTAAGGAGATAAAGGGTCCTGTAAAACACGGTTACTTTGTACCTTCCTTTTCCTCCGCCGTGACCTCGCGCATCGGTAGTGGTGGTATTTCACCCCTCTGGCATGGTGTTGGTTTGAAACATGCTCCTGTGTCGGTTCCATCGCTGCCTACATCCGTGGCTGCCCAGAGGCACCTGTTAAGCACTATTTTAGGGGACAGGTCCACTCCCACAAAGACAGCTGACACACGCAGTATGGGAGTGATACAACCTGAGACACAGATGGGAGGAATTCCGTAGATACGCTGTATTGTCATTTTCGGAGGTTCACGTTTGATTCTACTAGCTCACACGAAGCACAAGCTGCTTCCCAAACGTAAGAAGGCCTTCAGAGTTTTCAAAAACATCACTCTGAGAAATCCTACTAAAAATGTTGGCTTAGCCCTGTCAGCCCGCAGGCAGCCACAGTTCAGAATTAGCTGTGCACGCGCGGATGAACTTAGAGCCGTTCAAAAAGTCACAAACAGCTCATCCGAAAAGCCATGAATAGTTGTGCTTGTGAACGAGGCCTGCCACTGACAGCCTTTCTCTTTGCGCAGGTCTTCAAAGCGATTGCGCGCTCCGTTGATTCCTTCATCACCGTCCGGATCTCCTACCTGGAGATCTACAACGAGACCTTGTTCGACCTGCTGTCCACCACGACAAGCAGTGGGACCGGAGACGTGCAGATGGCTGTAGTGGACTGCCCACGGGGTGTTTACGTGAAGGGCTTATCTGTACATTCTGTCAGCCACGAGGAGGATGCTCTCAATCTCCTTTTTGAGGCAAGACAACCAAATATTACAGTTCCCTTGGTGGCTACGTTTGTGGGCTTGGCTGAGGGAAGAAGCAGTGAAGCAGGAAGCGGGTGGCCAGGACTGCCGGAGGGAGCTTCAGCCCTCTTTGTTCTCTCTCTGGTGTGTGGAAGAACTGGTAACTCTTTGTAGTCCATGCTCTTGCAAGGAAATGTCCTTGGCATAGAGATTCTGGAAGATGTCTGTGGAGAAACCCTGGCTTTAGTGTATGTGAGAACAAGTCAAGTGATGGAGGACATCTATTAGGGGTGAGGCCACGGAAAGCAGCAGCACTGGAGATTCCAGGCAGCACCAAAATAGTTGAGGTAGCCACAGATTCTGCCTTCATTTCACAAGGCTTGTCTGAAATACCAGCAGCCTCACTGGCCCCTTCAGCAGACCGAGGTGCTGACCAGTTGGAACGACCTCTTTTCATTACCCTGCTTATCTCACGAGGATGTCAGTGCGTGCCTTAATACAAAGTGTAGGATATTTGGGATCCTTTTTGACCCCAGAGCTGGCCTACACTGGAATTCCTTCCTGAAAAACTCCCCTACCTGTCCTAGCGAAGTCAATGCTCCAAGAAAAGAGTCTTACGAGTGACATCTCTGGCAGGTAGAGTGGTCACAGCACAGGTACTGTTTGTCAGATTTTACAGCAGGGATGTTCCCACAATGGGTTGTCTTTGTGAAGGAAGTTTGTTTAGTTAGGGCTGCATCCTTCCTTTACCTGTGGGCGCTAAGGTAAGGAAAACATGAATAAAATGTTGGTACTGTTTGCAGGAAGGGTTTTCTTACCAGGGGCCATTTGGTGTCCTTAACATCTTTGATTTGCCTTTTCACTGATGGGACTGTGGTGTCCTAAGCTAGCCTCCGTGATTCACAGGAGCTCCCATTTTCCTCCTAAAGAGTAGAAGGATGGTGGAAACGAGGCTTAACTTTCTCACATTTACCTGGAGATCGTCACCTTCATGCTTGCTCTTGGATTCAAACTCCCTGGTGAGGTGGCAGTCACTTGAAGGTTGTTGTCCTCAGAGGCATGGCCAAACCAGCTGGCTGTGAAACCTGTGACAAGTGCATTTCTGTGCTGTAGAGCCTGCCGTTTCCTTTTGTGCCTTGCCAGACCTGGCAGTGCAGCTCTGAGAGACTGGCAGTCCTCACAAGCAGTTCCAACATCGGTTGCAATGTTGCTTTGTTTCCCTGGAAGTAGTCATCACAAATTTGTGGCTGTCACACACGTCTGAGCTGTCCGTGACATTTAAAGCCTGGGGAGCTCTTTGGTTTTCCACTCATCGAGAAACTGAAACAGCCAGGGAGGTGTTGGGTCTGAAGGAGGCCAGCCTGACTGTTCCTCACAGAGCCACAGGTCTGTGAGCTGAGCCTTGAAAGTGGAAACACAGATGATGTGTCTGGTAAAAGGCACGATTATGGCACGATTATTACGATTATTAACCAACCATGCTGTGAAATGCCTTTTAAGTGAGAAAGCGACTCAAATACCCTGTGCTCCTGCACTGGAGGCTCTAACCAGCTGAACAACAGTCTGCAGAACGAAGATTGAACCCCTGTTTATTTAACTGTGTGGATTTCTAATTTCCCTTTGTTCTACCAGTGCAGAAGCTTTAAAATACCGTCTTCCATTTTGACTTCGTTTACAGGGTGAGACCAACAGAGTAATAGCAGAACACTCATTGAATAAAAATTCATCCAGATCCCATTGCATCTTTACTATCTACATTGAGGTAAGAGCTCCAGCAGCTTTTCCAGGGGCTCGAATGACTGAGGATCTTTGTGTGTCTGTTTTTTTACTGTTTTCCAGTTTTGCCTACAGTTAAGTACAGCCTGTGTTCTTTTCCCCCTCAGTCTCGTTGCAGAGTTTTCTCAGACGTCAGATGCATTAATTCTAAGATCAACCTAATAGATCTGGCAGGCTCAGAGAGACTGAGCAAGACCGGAGTAAGTAATGGAAGAAATATTTCAGTCCATGGTGGAGAGTCCGGTAATAACACGTTGGAGGTGAAATTTGAGGGTTTTCCACAACAGAATTCAGCCTGTGATAAATAGGAGAGACTGTGACGAGTTGTAAGTCACATTAATGCATGGGAGAGTGCTCAGATGTTTGCAGCTGCTGTGTTCCTTTGCCGAGTCCGCATGTACGTGACTCCCATCCTGCGTGTGCCTCCCAATCTGATCCAGGTTCAGGTTTGTCTGACTATCAGCTTATCCATCTATCACTTCTCCGCAAAGGAGAAGGCCGGAGCCATTAGCTGTTAAGACAGAGAACTTGTGCTTTTCCTCTTCATTCCCTGAGTGTCAATGCAAATCTCGCTTCTGGTCACAGCAGGCAAACTCTTGAAACTTTCTCAGAGCGTTAGATCTCAACGGCTGAAACCTTCACAGGTCCCGTGTGACGTTCTGTACTGATCGGAGCAGAGTCCTGTGACAAATGCATGCTCTCCCGTTGCGAAGGAAAGCTAGTAGTCCTGGTAGACTCGTAATGAAAAACCGAAGTCTCCGAAAACTTGTTTTCAGGCTGAGGAGAGCTCTAGATGAGCAATGTGTTTGATCCGGATTAGATACCTGTCCTCACCGCTGGGCAGGGTTGTGCCCCGGTAAGGAGCAGGCTCTGTTCCGCGCTTCAGAAACACACGTGGGAGCTTTGCCTTTTGGTCTTCGTTACAGTCTGAAGGGCAGGTTCTGAAGGAAGCCACGTACATTAACAAGTCTCTGTCGTTCCTCGAGCAAATCGTCATCGCCCTGGCTGATCCGAAGAGGGACCACATCCCCTTCCGACAGAGCAAGCTCACTCACGTCCTCAAGGACTCGCTGGGTAAGAGCTGTGGATTACAGCAGCCCCAAATAAAACACACAGAAGATCGTGTTTCAGGGAGCCTATCAGCTGTTAAAGCCCTTACATATAAACACATGGAACTAATCATTGTTCAAAGGACGTCTGGTTTTCCTCATCAAATAAAGCGGCAGGCACAGACAGTACAAAGGCCGCACTGATCAGGCCAAAAGAAATTCGCTGAACTTTCCTCGGTTGGAACAGTTTAAAAACTAGCCAGCAAAAAAATGCAGCGCGTTACAAGCCTCTACAGCTGCTGCTCCTCTAGCATCAGGCTCCAGATGAGAAACCCAAAGCCGAGGTGCATCTGGAACGTGCAGGAAAGGCTGAGGAGAAAGCAGCTGAAGACAGGCTGCAGACATTTGTGTGGAGTAACTGAAGTCATCAAAACACAGAGGGATGTTTGATGTACTCTGAGCATACGACTTGAATTGCTCTTGTAAAAGACGGCGACGATGGCCTGTCAGGTTCCCCGGTACTAGAGTCACACCAAAGGTTTTTAAAATCCTCTGCTCTGATTTATCTGATTTCAGGCTTTTACAATTTGTCTTCCCATCTCCTTACTGCACAATCACCAGATGAAAAACACATTTTACCTTCACTTGTAAGTCAGTCTGTGCCACTGCATGGGAACTTTAGAGGGGCAGTTCCAAACTGGCCGCGTTCTTTGTTCCTTCTTTTTCTGTTTTTCAGTCAGCACACAACATAATATTTTCCAGAAAAGGAAAGAACAGCAACAAAATGATATACTTTGCTTTTTTTTTTTCTTTTCTATTGTTCCAGGGGGAAAATGCAATACTGTCCTAGTGGCAAATATCTGCGGGGAAGCTTTGCACGTAGAAGAGACTGTAAGTTGAACTGATTTCTGCAGAATTACAGTCTTGTTCCTGCTACTGCTGCAATTGCATCAGCCCTAACTGTGTTCAAAGAGTAGTCTCTGGAGGGCTGTGGCTGGAGTCCCAGAGAAACATCCTGTCTAATTCTTCAGAAACATTGGATAGCTCATCTTATCTCAGAGGCTCAGAGAACAGATTGATCTCGCCAGTCTGCTTTGTGAGGCAAAGAGTGGTAACCGGCCTGAATTACAGCAGGCCCCAAGAGCTGAGATCGAAGCACACTGGATAACGTTAATTGTTATTGTTGGTTCAGTTCTGCGAGTGTGTTTTGAATGGTAAATCGTATAATGAAATCGATGGAATTGTACCAGGGCACATCAAATCTGAGCTGGCTTTCAGCTGGTTTGGGAGACTGGAACCAGCAGTAGCCTCCTAACAGTAAGGCTCCTTTAAACCGTGAAAGAATAAAATGGGTGAAAGCCTTACTGGGTGAAGTGGATCATCTTAGCCGTATCTGTGACACTGAGAAGGGAATCACCTTGCTCTATGCCAACAAACTTTTACATAGCAAAACAAATGCAAACACAGTCACCTGCTACGCAGCTGTGTTCGAGGCAGAGTGTTGTTTTTGTCATCTCCCACTTGTGCCGTGATAGCATCTAGAAACGGGGAATTGCAGAGGAAATGGGATGATTTTCAGGCTGCAGGGGCTTATTCTCAAGATACCACATTGCAGGAACTAAGCCTGAAAGCCATTGATACGTGATTTGGAGTTGTTAGGACATGTTATTTTGATCAGAAATGGGACGGGGGTATTTTTGAGACCACAGCTCTTTTACACGTAGAACTGTCCACATGCAGAACAGAAAACACAAAGAGATTGTCTGAAGCTGGCTCATCACACAGAAACCAATGAGCACTGGAGGATACGCTCCTGGAATCATAAACCCTCTAATTCTCCACGCAGTTAAATAGCTTTGCTTTTCTATGGACTGGGATCTGATATGATTTAATAGTAAGGGATTACGAAAATGATATCCTCACCAACATCTCTTTCAGTTACTGTTTAACAAAAGAAAAACAAACATGTTTTTCAGTTGTCTTCTCTTCGTTTTGCTACCAGAATGAAATGGATCACAACAGAGCCAGTCATCAATGTGACATGTGACCCAGAGGTACGTAGAGAACAGCATTATTCCTGCTCCTGCTGGTAAAATAATGTTCTTGCCACAATTCCAATACTTGTTTAAACAAGGCAAAAAATTAAAGAAATTGATGACAGTGTTTCAGATGTCCTGAGTGCACTTCCACAGCTGAAAGGGAGCTGGTAGCAGTCAAAGCTGAATGAATTGCTGATAGCCCAAAGAACAAGCTTAGAATTATCTGATCCATAACACATGGGGTGTGTGAGAGCCCTGCTGTGTTTCACAGCCTGATCTCACTGGTGAGCAGAGAAACAGCTGGGGAGTTTCCTCCAACAGCTCCCAGAAGAAGCTGAGAGCTGTGCAAAAAAATGTCATTTCCTCTTCAGTCCCTTCATTTTCGTTGGGATGTGTGGAGTGGGAAAGAGAAACCAACATGTGTTTAAGGAAGCTATTGTGCTTTGATACTCCAACAGGCCCTTAAAGCAGCTCAGTATCCGGTTTTCACCAGATCCCAACAGATTTGGGTACTCCCACCTTTCTGGACACACATTCTGCATAGTCAGTGCTTGAAGATATTCCCGATTATGGAGAATTTCAATCACAATTATGCCATGGGAGACTCCTGCCTATGATTAAATTTAATGTCAGAACTCCTACGGAGTTCAGTAATGGTCAGAGTGGAACCCTGCACATCTCTTTGTCTTTGTGTTGATATCTCGTGGTCCAGAGTTTGAGGGCCCCTCCAGTACCAGATCAGGAAAGCATCAGGTTAATAAAACAAGTGCCCTTCTCTTGGAGGCTGAGGCTGACTCTGCAGGCAGCACATCCAGGACACGACAGAAGCTGTCCTGTAGGAAGCTATTCAGAGGCAAAGTGACTTCCAGGCTCACTGTTTCACTGATGGAATCCTGACAGCAAATCCTGGGGGAGCTGGTACACAGCTGTGATGTTACATGGCAGTGAGCTATATGTGGCTTTTCAGCATTTTTTTCAATAACAGCTTTTAGTTACTTGCTCACCTTTTTTTGTTTTCCTGCTAGGAGACAGTGAGGGCTTTGGAGAAGGAGATTATTCTTCTGAAGCAAGAACTGGCTATGCACAACAACCTGGTGAGGAACTGGCTGCACCATCTTAGACGGGACCTAGTTAAGGCTTTGCCATGATCATCGTTTTGCAGGGGGATCAGTTAACTCAGTGCCCAACATGATTGCATTCTCCCTTCTGCTTCCAGCACAATCCTTTTGGGATCAGTCAAAGCTCTGCACTGAGACTGTTGTATCTTCAGTCACCATCCCACGTAGATGCTTGGTTTCCTTTTTTGACTTGTGAGGCCCTCCTCTTGTTTGGTTGAAACACGAAAGGGAATGCATTGCTTTCAGCATGCTCCCAAGTCCCATGTCCTATTAACTCAGATGACAAGAAGTTACAATCAGAAATTAAGCGTAAGGCTTCCCTGGGCACAGCAGAGCGATGTCAGGTGTTGCCAGACTAGTACTTGCTGAGTTTTTTGTGATTTATCAACATTCACTTGTTCACCTTTTCTCCTAGGTAAATCGATCTTTGGTGACTTACGACCCTCTGACTGATGTCCAGATAGCAGAGATTAAGTCTCAAATCCACAAATACCTACAGGGAGCCATTGATGAAATTGATGTAAGTAGCTTTTTAAGTAGAGAAGGACTTAGATACCGCTTCCATCCCATTTTATCCCAAGACAGGAACAATGAAAGCGTCTTCTGAAGAGGCTGTCTTTAACCTAAAAGTGCTACAGATTTCTATATATGTTTTTTTTGGCTTGTTAGGGCTGTCTCCTTGTTTTCATACCATCTTTGCTTTTTTTTGGAAGCTTGCGATGGTTTTACTCGGGTAAAACCTTGCCATGTAAACCCACTACAAAGCTTGAGGAGACTTTTCCTCTGTCATGAAAGCCTTCAAATTGGTTTATGCATTACTTCTATAAATAAGTAATGTCAAAAATTTGCCCTGTCAACATCATACTAAATCTTCTGCAAGGTGTGTTGCCAAAATACATTCCATCTCTTAGAGACAGGTTTGTTAGGACAGTTTCACAACTTGGAAGTACCTGTCGACTGCAAAATGATTGCAGAAAGAAACAGCTGAAGTCCCTCATACACAAATATTTCTGTGGGGGCAAACAAGAAAACACGCAGCGGTACAGGCTTGGGGAAGGCTCTGGGAAGGTGTCCACAGAAGAGGCCCTGGGGTGCTGTCTGTGAGCCAGCAGCGTGCCCAGGTGGCCAAGAAGGCCAACGGCATCCTGGCCTGCATCAGGAACAGCGTGGCCAGTGGGACCAGGGAGGTGATCGTCCCCCTGTACGTGGCCCTGGCAAGGCTGCACCCCACATGGTGCGTTCAGTTTTGGGCCCTTCTCTACCAGAAGGATACTGAGCTGCTCGAGCACGTGCAGGGAAGAGCAACAAAGCTGGTGAAGGGACTGGAAAACAAGAGTTGTGAGGAGCAGCTGAGGGAAATGGGGTTGTTCAGTCTGGAGAAACGGAGCCTGAGGGGAGACCTCATCGCTCTCTACAGCCACCAGAAAGGAGGTTGTAGTGAGGAGGGTGTTCTCTTTTCTCAGGTAGCAAGTGATAGGATGTGAGGAAACAGACTCAAGTTGTGCCAGTGAAGGTTTAGATTGGATATTAGGAAGAATTTCTTCATGGAGAGGGTGATCAAGCATTGGAACGGGCTGCCCAGGGAAGTGGTGGTGTCCCCATCCCCGGAGGCATTTAGGAGATGCATGGATGTGACACAGAGGGATATGGTTTGGTGATGGGACTTGGTAGGTCAGGTTGATGGTTGGACTTAACGATCTTGAAGTTTTTTTCCAACCTAAATGATTCTGTGATTCTCTGATTCTAAATGAAACAGCTTGAGACACTCCCTCTCATTTCATGTAATCATTATCTTCTCTGAAAGTCCGTGTGTTCTTCTTCCAGCAGGCAGGAGTGAAGCAGAATAAAGGCTTATGTGAAGCTCTTTTATATCTGAGCTGCAAAATGTGATGTGGATTGGTGTGGAGCAGGGAAGGTAGAGGACTAAGGAGTTTCACACGGGGAACGATGTGTTCAGTGGGACTGAAGAATCTTTTAGAGAGATGGCTGAGAGAGCGCGCATTTCACAGTTTGGTCCAGTATCTTAGGCCTTGGGAGACCTCAGTGCAGATTCCTGCTCAGTTACACTCTCCCCATTACTTGTCTGCCCGTGCCTGTGCCTTTGCTCCTCATCTCTAAAGCAGAGACAGTGACATGGCTCAGCTGATTCGGTATCATGGCTGAGAGGACTGGAGATAGTGCTCTGGCAGTTCTAAGTAGACAGTCTTGGAGAGTAGCGAAAAGAGAAGTAACATCATAATCTGTGAGGTCAGTAGATGCCATCTATTTAATTTGTAAAATTATTGTAAACAATTCACTATCTGGCTGGCTGTGCACTCCGTGGAACTTACCTATCTAGGTCTGGGTCTAAATCTAGGTCTATCAGATTCCTCTCTCTCTAAAACTCTCCTCAGAGTGAGCAAGCTATCAACCTCCAGCCACGTACAGGATAAAGGTAACTCTCCTTGAGTGTTGATACCCACCAGCTGGAAAGCAAAGCCCTCACGATCTGACATATTTGAATCAGTACAGCTGACCACAGCCTGGAAATGCTAACTTGTGTCTTCACTGTATACATCTTTTCCTCAGATAATGAATATCAGGCAAGTCCAGGAGGTATTTAAGCAGTTCAAGCTGATTGTAAGGTAAGATATTCAGGACTGATATATTTCACAGTGAGGTTTAGAAATTCCATCAAGCTTTTGTGTGTGATAGCACGCTTACCAGGACATCGGTGGAGAAGAATTATTAAGGATAGGGAATAAGTTGTAACTGAAAACAGAGATATGGACAATTTCTGCTGGCACCAGAAGACTATTGCCTCTAACCTTCCAGTGCTCATAAGTCACGTGCAAGGACACAAGGGTGATAAGCTTCGCTGGTTAATAACACAGCTCAGCAAATATACACCCCTGAGCATGGGAACCCCAGTCATTGTGTGTATCTCCATAGTGCAAGGCAGGCGACAAGCAGATCCGAAGAAAAATTAAACCGTAGGATGAGATGATACATGCTGCCCTCCCCACACCAGCATCTAAAGGTCATCAGATATGTGTGTATATATTTATATTTAAAGATCATGGCAAAGGAAGGTCACAGAGCAGTTTGGAGGAGCGTGATAAGAAGGCTTTGTGGCTACTTCCAAGGGAGCGCTCTCTGCGTGGTGTGGGAGGGGAGAAAGTGTGAAAGTGCCTGTTGGAAAATGTCATCGGTGGGTGCTGAAAGCTGTGCTTTCGGGCTGAACGAGGGAAGGTAAGTGGCAGGCTGGAAAAAAGGAGGACGGGCAGTTTCCGTGTTGTGAAACAGAAGAGGACGGAGAGGAATAAGGGTGTTAGGGCAACCCACCAGCCTTTACAGCAGCGGTCTGGCTAGGCATTAGAGGTTGCTGTTCACAAGGGCGACGTGGGGATATTGCTGCAGAAAATCTGCCGGCCCTCGAGAAACTTGTTTGAACACAAATGTCTGCGGTATGTCATCAGACCAGGCAGTCAGGATTTTGAGGGACCCAAGGCCAAAATGGTAAAAATCTAGCCCAATAATTATTATTTTTTAAACTTGTGACTCCTTTATTGTGCCAAAGCACTGGGCTTTTTTTTTTTCCTTTAACTTGCAGGTTCTCTAACAATCTTCAATCTCGTGTAGTGTACTTACACCTACTGACAGTGCTTCACCTGCTCTCTTTCAGTGAAAAAAAAAATCACTGATAATCAATAGATGAGAATAAGATTAGATATTGAAGTGACATAACTGAACAGATGTGATACTATTTGATCTGGACCATGGAAAGGTTAAGCTCAGTATTTAAACAGCCATCAAAAAACTTCCATAGCTGTGAGGCCTAAAAGGACAGTATAGAAAAAGAAAGGACGAGGAGAATGGAAAAGGTTACAACAGCTACGGGAAGAGTAGAAGGAGCAGAATGGGGTGTTTGGAAGTGAGATCTCAGATAAAAGATGTTTTCTTTGGAGATGTGATATTGGCAGGTATTGCAGGATTTGACATATGAAATAATCCGCTGTGAACACAATGGTAAAGGGCTGCTTTCTCCCCTAGGCAACAGGAACACGAAGTGGAAGCCAGATTACGAAGCAAGTATGCTCTAATAGACAAAAATGACTTTGCTGCTATTGCTGCTGCTCAGAAGGTAACTCCCGGTGCTCGGGCCTTGCCCAGAATCCATTTTAGAATTAGCTGCTTTGCTGCTGAACCCTGAATTGCCTCAAGTTCTTAACTTTTCCCTATTGAAATCTGAAGCTCAGAAATGTTATCGTGATGAGTGTGTCAAAAACTTGCACAGAGCGGAGGTGCACCAATTAACAGAGTAGCATTCCTGTCAGCAGAGCGTTAGGCCCGCTATCTAAACAGAATAATTTATAACATGGTAATAAAGAAAATATAAACTAATAGAAGAATGTGACCTGCCTGTCGACCAGGCAGTTGTAGAAGGCGGGGTCAAATCACTTGCCTCTGTTGAGGTCCTCCTTTTAATCCTTATAATTTCCGAAGCAAAGTGAATGTACCATCTCTAAACCATAAATGCAGATGTGAACTCTGACCTGTAGTTATAACCTATTTTTCATTACTTGTTTCCATCTGTGAAATATTTTCTCTCTGAAGTGGTTGTTTCCTCGCCTTGCTTTTCCCAGTAAAGCAGATAAAATAATCATTATCTGCTATGCAGAGTCATATACCCGTCCTGTGGTTTAACCGTAGATGCTTTGAATATTTTGGAAGAAAGGCAAAAGGGAAAATGCAAATTATTTGCGTAACAGAAAAACAGATGGTCCCTAGCAGGCCTATTCAAGTCTTTATGTAAAGACCTGGAAAACAAAACAAAACCCTAATACGAGCAGATTTTAACACTTAGTGCCCCCTTCTGTTTTATGGTTGAGGCAGTATGAGAGGTACTGTAAGAAATGTAACTCTCTTACATGTCCCCCTTCACTGAGCGAAGACTTCCGAGGATGATTTTCCGTTGCGTCGTTGCTGATGCCGTGGTGGTGTAAGAGTTTTACTCTGAGATATTACCAGTAAAACACTGTGAGCACTGTGAACTTATTTTTGTGACTCTAGACCCAAGATATTCTCCCCCTAAATAGCCGAAACACTCAGCATATGCATTTAAGGATGATTCTGCCTTTTAATTTGTACTTCATTTTTATGGAGGTGTTTCCCTGAAGTACTTGGTAGTGAACAAAGATTTCCGGATTCGGTTGTATGAGAAGATGAAGGGGCTGTTGGGTATGGGCTGTACAGCGTGGTTCGGTCAGCTACAGAGCTAATGCCTCCTGGTCTGTGTTTTATTTCTTCCTGTTTCCAGGCAGGAGTGGTCGATGTGGACCGCCATTTGATGGGGAAAAAGGACGGACAGGAATTTGGGACTAGAACGACTCCTGTTTCACCCAAACCTGATGGGAAGAAGAAGAAATCCAGGAAGAGCAGCGAGCAGTCCAAGTGCGTTAAGCAGGCCGACGGCTCTCCCTTTTCTGTGATAACGTGGCATTGCGCGGGGTGTGAGCTGTGTTCGTAGGCTTTGAGCCGAAGAATTTGCAGCCAGCACCCGTGGGGTTAGCCTGTGCTGAGAGGTGGGGAGCTGAACACACAGGCAGGGGAGCAGTCCTGCGACGGCATCGGGAGCCGTGTTAAACCTGCAGTTTTCCTTTAAAGTGCTAGGTGCAATGAGGTCTGCTGAGTGGAAAGGGAGGAGGAGGAGGCAGCGGGCTGAGGAGCAGGTAGGGAGCGAAGCTGAGAAGAGGCTGAGAGAGAAGGGGGAACGTGCAATCGATGCAGAGCAGAGAAAGACCCTTCAGTTTATAGAAGTGAGGTCCCTGTGCTGGCAGCTGCCACAACTACGTCTGCGGCCTAGGGCATCTGCTTGGTTCCTCCCTGACGTTTCCCCCAAATCCCACGTGCTAGAGAGGAGAGAAACTGAGGCTTTAGTAGCTGTGTGACGTGGGGGACTCCTCTGTGCAGTTCTTTTTTAGGGAGATGGAAAGAGATGTGGTGAGCACCTCTCTGTATCTTTCTGCAGTCACGCTGACTGTGGCGTGCAGACCGGGCTGGGGCTGTGCGTGGAGGTGAGCTGGGGGACAGCAACCTGGCTTGATTTAGGCACGGGGTGAGATCAAATGCGAGGGGGTTTAGTCTGCAGGTTCCTCTGAAGGCACAGACCGGCTGATGTGCCTCAGGCCAGACGGGGTGGGACTCTTGTCCTTGTAAGACTTCACAAGAGAGCAAGTCCAGCCTGTGCTCTGTTCTAGGGTACTTGCTCTGCAAGGCAGTCCCTCTACTTTAGGAAAGAAGGATTTGTGAGAACGAGGCTGATCTCGGTCCTTGTCAGTAGATATTTCACTGCAATCTTTGGTAGAAACCATGTCAGACTGCTCGTTTTCGAATGAGCAAGGCTAGCACCTGCAGCTTGCTTTGATTCCGGTTCCCTGTTACGAAGAAATTAACCTGGTTCATCTTCCCCCCCCCATCAGGAAGGAAGGAACTAGGAGCCACCTTTCTGGGAGAGAGCTGGGTGCTCCTTTACCATCCAAAAGTCAGGTAACGATTCCCACCAGGGATTTGGACGTGAAGGAGAGAGCAAGGAGCGAGGATACAGCAAATATTGATGTGCAGCCCTCGAAGCCAGCCTCTGCGGAAGGTTCCCAGCGGCCCAGGTAAGCTGTCCCTGTGAAGGGAGCGTAACCCATTTGCCAGTTTACACCCGAGTGGGTGCATTGCATTTCCCTAGTACAACTCCCTGCTTCAAAGTAAAGAGGAGAGATTCAGAGACCTTCCTTGCTTGTGTGCAGAAACACGTGGTCACAGAGCAGTGTTTTATGGGCACCAGTGGACCAAAACGTGTTGGTGGCAGTCAGCTTAACCACCTCCTCTGAGCTCTGTCCTGGCCAGTTGCTCTGTTAAGCGCGAAGTCTCTGCTGATCAGGGGTCAGTTCCTCGTTTAAATGCTGGCGTGTGATTTTTTTGCCTCTGTATATTCTAGAGCCGATATTCCTGTATTACATTCCTAGCATACCTGCGGGTTTTACCTTCTGCCACTGAGCTATGCCAGTTCTCTACATTTCCACCTGGTCCCAGGTGAAAGTCGCAGCACTCTTCACCCCTCGGGCAGAGACGCCTCATGACCAGCCACAAAACCCCAGACGCTCGTGAAGAAGGGTCAATATCCGCGTGAGGTCATGGCAGGAAATGCCGTATCAAGAGAGAATTGTGGAGAACGGCCCAAAATGCAGCAGTGTGCCAATTATCTGCTTGTATAACGGCAAGAACTTAGCACAGGAGGGCAGCACTGAATTGCATTTCTTTCTGGATGGAGTTAGCGGGGTAAAAAACGCTCAGGGTACCAAGACCAAGGGCTCGATGTGCTCAGCAGCGTACCGCTGTTGAGCTCCCAGGCGCTCAGCCAGGACCCCACACCACTGGACCCCGCTTTTCCCCTTACCATTTCCATCCCTCTGTCGTTGCTGAGCTCTCAGGCCCCGAGTGAAGCAGCTCTGAAGTACTGCGAGCGCCTCCACGGCTGTGTTGTACAAGACTGGTCCTCGCTTGTTCCCGCAGCCCAGGGAGAGCATCGTAGGTGAATTTACTCTTGAAGCACCTCGCTGTGGTACTGCCTCCATGCCCTCTGCTTGCCTTGCAGTATTCCTCCCAAAGCCAGCAGGGAAGGGTGCTGCTCCAGCTGCGTCAGGCACAGCCCAGAGGCGCTCAGCAGCTGAGCTGCCAGGGCCGTAGCAGTGGCAGCCTGCCCGGTGGCCGTCGTGTGCCGTGCTTTGCCAGCAGCCTGGCAGGAAAGCAGTCCCGTGCAGCCCTGCAGGAGTCTGAAAATGCCCTGAAGAGGCCAGTCAGGGGAAGGCAGCGGATGGGTTTGCTTTGACCGGTCTGGGCTGAGGAACGTGAAGACTTGGAGCTCCCTTCTGCTTCCAGACCCCACCCTGCTCCCCAGGAACAGCCAGCAGCACCGAGCAGCGGTGCGTTGGAGTTGCTGTTCCTCCTGCAGTGCCAGGGGTCTCCTGAGATTCTCCCCTTTCGCCCTGCGTGGCTCGTGTTGAAGGAGAAGCTGCTGTTCGCGAGGGCACATTTGCGTCAAAGCTATTCCAGCGAAAAGTCAAGACTGACACATGCCACTTTGAATTCAGCCTTTCAAAACAGGCAAGACTTAAAGGCCAGGGGTGGCAGCATTGTGGAGCAGCCAACAAACACAGCCAAGGGCTTTGTTTGGCAGACGTGACTGGTCTGTGCTGGGAATCCAGCGAGAAAAGAGCAAAGGCGTTTCGGCTTGACAATAGGGAGGAACACTGTTGGTTATTTTTTCTGAAAATTCAAACCCTTAGAGATCCTCTTTCCAGGGAAGACTCAATTCTGAGGCGTCTCCTAAGGAATGAGGCTTCCATGTGAACTTCTGGGAGTGGTGCAGAGGGAAAGGGGCACGAGGGCTGTCACGGGGATGGCACCAGGATGCAGCCAGTGCAGCACGATCCTCGGAGGGCCCATTGAAATGCCGCCCGCAGGCCTCATCTCTGGCCTCTCCCAAAAACTGTGTCCTGCTCCCGGGCAGAACAGTGACCCCCCCACATCTGTGGGTGTTGCCTTTGAATTCTGTTGCAGCTCCCCTCCGTCGAAGCCGGTGGCGTTTGAGCAATTCAAGGAGGAGTGTGGAAGTGAGATCAACCGGATCTTTAAGGAGAACAAAAGCATCCTCCTTGCCAGGAAGAAGAGAAGCAGTACGGTGGCCCGGAGGATCAACTTCATCAAGCAGGAGATGGAGGACATCAAAAAGGCTCTGGAGGCCCAGAGGCAGGAGCGGTGGCAGCAGGGTAAGTCACTGGCCAGGAAGAGTCTGACACAAGAGGGAGCCACTGGTTTCAGAGCAGCTTTGGTGGATGCCACCTACGGTTTGATTTCATCTCTGATTTGTGGGTCTGGTTTGTGAAAGGCAAAACCCCAAAGTGCCAAGTAGGAGAGGAACAAATGGGGTAAGTTCCTCGCTGTCCTGCTGTGCTGAGGCGTTAGTTGGGTGCAGTATGCCTGGGTGAGACTGGGAGGTGTGTGAGAGTTTGTGTGCCCTGCGGCAGGGCTCCCGGGAGTCGCTGCTGCTTTGTTCTACAGAGGAGAGGAGAAGAAACCCCTTCAGGCACGGAGAGAAATCAGAAGCAAACTGTGTTATTAGGAGAGTGTGCTAGGGCGCTCTGCGTGTCCCTGCAAGGAAGCAGCAGCGGTGGCGGTCCTGGCGTGCAGGGTGGGCAGCAGAACAACCTGCCTCTGTGACGCTACAGCCGAAACTGTGGCTAGGGAATCAGTGGGAAGTAAGAGGGAGAGAGAAAGGGAATGGTCAGCAGCGAGGAGGCGCTGCCTAGTGAACGATGGCCTGGGAGTCAGCCCCAGGGGACTGCAGCGCTGCTGGTCTCCATTCCTCTTCTCGCAGAGCAGCTTCGAGCACCGTGCTCTGTACGTAGCCTCTTCCCGCAGGGCCAGCAAGATGCGGAGCTCCTTTGGCTAGACGATGAGCAGTGTCAGCTTGAATCCGCGTCAGAGGGAGGGTCTCTCTTTTCACAGACTCACTGCTTGCTTTTTCTTGGTCCTTTGCTCTTTCTGATGACATCTACCAGCTGGTGGTTAACTGTGGGTGCTGGAAACCACAAGAGCAAACTGATTTGAGGGAAGCTGAGAACACGAGATGTTTATCCTAGAGAAGCAGCGTTGGCTTAGTGGTCTCCAAAGGGCTGCCCAGCCTTTTGTCCCCAAACCCCTCACCCCGGCTGCCCAGGGTTTTTTTCAGCAGGAGCCACGAAAGCCCTGAGCGATACCCTAAGCAGGTGTCTTTCTGCGGGGACCAGTCCCTCCTCTTCGTCTGCACGTGTCCCGTCTCACGGGGGACTGAAGTCTGAGTGGTTCGAGTGTTCAGCTGGGATTCCTGCCCCGCACCACCGCAACGTTGTCTTTGTAGAAAGCACGTCTAAGGAAACGTCAGTTGTGTGGTTAACCTCGGTGTAACCGGGTAACGACCGGGTGGTTCCAAGCAGAATGACTGCTCTGCGGCCCTCTCCACCCGCACGAGAATCCTTGTTTCCTTTCCTTACCCTCCAGGGGAGTACGTCGATGAGAAAGGACACCTCATAATTGACGAGGAGGAGTTTTTACTCATCATGAAGATGAAGGACCTGAAGGAGGAGTACAGGTCGGCTTACGCTGAGCTGCAGGACCTGAAGGCAGAGATCCGGTACTGCCAGCACCTGGTGGACCAGTGTCGGAACAAACTCATCGCAGGTACTGGCTCGCCGGGGCAGTTTCTGAGCAGCCTCCGGCTTAGCCGGGGTGCGTGAGAGCAGCTCAGCACCGAGCCACTTCACAGGCGTGTTGCCAAGCCCCTGTCACGCTCTGTTGTGGTTTCTCTTTCTGCCTTCCAGACTTTTTCTTTTTATTGACGGTTATTGTGGTTTCTTTCTGACATAATACTGCATTTCTGTAGATTCTCTCTCGCAGATGATGCCACGCTGTCCCCTGCTCGTGCCACTAGACGCTTCCCTGTGGGGGGAAGAGCCTTGCACACTGCAGTCAACAATAACGCTCCTGCTGATGGCCCTGGTTCTCACCCTTGATTTATTTTATAATAGATGGCGGATAAGGAGCTACTCTGGGCCAGGGCTTTGGCTCTGGGCTGCAGACATCTCCTGTGTGCCCCTGTGAGATCAGCATTTCTCAGGTTCCAGCGCTGCAGCGAGGCTGCCCTGGCAGGAAGCAGAGCTCGGGCATTTTAGCCTGTTCTTCGCCATCGCCTCCCTCGTGCCGATGAGTCACGGCTCCGCTCAGAGCATCCTGGGCAAATTCGTGGTGTGCTGCACTGCAGGCTGCTCCGTTTGAGTCTGCAGGAACAGGAACCTGGTCCTGTGTGCCCCCGGATTTGTCCTGTGCGATGGAAGGCAGTAGGTGTGCCCACACCAGCACCCAGACATTCGGATGCTGCGGACGTAGCAAGGCTGTATTTTCTACAAACGTGCCAGAGCACAACTTGTATCCGTTAGTAAATCCCACATGTGGCTTCTTCCGGGGGGTGCACAGGGCCAAGCTGTAATTGTGCAGAAGCTTTGCCACGGGTTTCTGTTAGGTCTGGCTTCGGCATTTTTAGGTGCTCCGGATGTTTGCTGTTTGTTTAAACACGCAGGCACGGGCTCGCTCTCACAACTGCGTGCCATCCCGGAGCTGAGAGGTCTCAGAGCTGAAACCAGGGTAGAAAATCAGTGATGTTCGTCGTGTCCACGGTGCCTGCATTCCTGGCTCCTGTGCCGTGGAGCAGCTCCCTTGCTGGGTGGGGAACCCGGAGCATAGCACAGACACTTTGCAGCGGGCGTCTGGGAAGTGCCCGGCGTTAATAAGGACAAAATTCCTGCAGCACCTGTTGTGTGTTATCACCGGCTATTACGGGATGGAAAGCGCCTGTGCTCCTTTAGCATTTGGGATTGAAATGTGACCCCGAAACGTCCCGGCCACTCAAAATTGCCAGCTCCAAGCTCCCAACCGGTCGGGAGGATGGCTCCGTGTGGCCGGGACGTAGGAGCAGTGCCATCTCGCGGCCATTCCCCTCTCGGGTGCACAAGCCCAGGGGACTGTCCCCAGGGCCAGCCACCACGTCCCGGCCACCTCCTGTGCCAGCTGACCTCATTAACTGTCCCTACTGTCCCTCTGTCCTTCTTATAACGAACTCTTCCAGTAGGTTGAAACAGAAGAGCTCGGAGCACCGATGGCCTGCGTGATCCGCGGGCGGGGAGCCCGAAGAAATTCACCCTCTGGTGGTTGCAGCCCCGTTCATCGCCCCCCGCTTTGCCTTGCAGAGTTCGAGATCTGGTACAGTGAGTCCTTCCTCATCCCCACCTACGTGCAGAAAGCTCTGAAGCCCGGTGGCAACATCAGGCCTGGAATGATTCCCATCAACAGAGTTACGTGCCTGGTGAGTTGCCCCGGCAGCTCTGAGTATTCTCCCTGCTCGCCACGCGTTGGTTGCGTGGTGATGAGGGCACAGCTCAGCCCGTGGGAGGAGGAGGGCATGGCAGCTCTGCCCTTTTCTCCGAGCAGAGTGGCTGGCAGCGAAACGCTGGCTGACACGACGCAGAGAGCAGCTATCTGGAGACGCATCTTGCTTTCACATTAGCTTTCCCATTAAGAGGCCAAAATAGGACACGGTGACTGAAGCACCCAGTCGTCTGCTGACTCTCAGTGAGCAGGCACGGTGCCCAGAGGTGCGAGGGGTGCTTGGGAGGCTGGGAGTTTCCAGCCTGCGTGGTCTGTAACGTTTACAGCTACGCTATTGTGTTTCGTGTTGTGGCAACTGGTGCTTAGCCAGCCCTCTGTTTAGAAACCACCACTTTGGGGTATCCATCGTCTTTTGTCGTTCCTGACAATGGACGTTTCTCTTGAGCTTCTTATTTACCAGACTTCTTCTGCGCATTATTTCCCTCTGAAGTCATTCCAGGTTTTGTCCTCCGCTGTACAACGTCAGCCTCAGGACCTTAATGCTGTTTGATAGGAACGCGGTGCCGGGGCTTCCACCCTGGCTGGCACCGAGGAGGGGTGCGTGGCAAGGAGGGAGATCCCCTCCTGGCCGTGAGGGGTTAGTCCTTTGTACCATTACCACGTCTCCGTTACTGCTGCCTAGCCCCAGAAGCATTAGGGTTGGAAAAGGAGGAGCAGGGGGCACCTGCGGGCGGTTGGGAAGGAGTGGAAGAAGGGCGTGAGCTGTGCGACCCCTGCCCTAGGGATTTCTAGCCATTTCTAGCCCCATTTCTAGTACTGGGGGACTGTAGCTCCCTAGAAAGAAAACCGAAACCGAGATCTTTTGTTTCTATGTCTGACCATTTTGACTGTGAATCTCGGTTCAGCATTTTCTTTCCTGCCTTCTAGGAAGGCACGTGAAGAGCTTCAAGGTTAATCGTAGACAGGTTCTTCCTATCCTCCTGAGTGAATTCCCTTAAGGCTACGAGTAACAAACGTTATGTAGGAAAAAAGATGTACTAAGTTTACTTTTAAGCAGGGTGTTGTGATGTACCAGGCTGGAAGGTTTCAGACACGGACTCTATAAAGAGAACAGCAAGAAAACAAACCAAAAAACCAAACCAAAACCCAAAATAACAGCAAAAAAAGCCTAACCCCAACCCCTCTGGATAATGAGGTCAGCAGGGGAACCCTGCCTGCCTGCACTGGCCCAGGCTGTCAGTCTTTGGGGAAAAGAGGAAATCCATCACCAGCCACTTTTACTAACCCGAGTTACTCAGTGCATTCATAGAAACTCCCTTAATGGCTTCCAGCCCTGGATTCCTTGTCATCACATCAATTAAAACCCGAAAGATAAATGAAACATGCCTTTTAGCGACGCTTTGCAGCTGTGTCAAGCTGATGACGTTACAGGCAGAAATCTTCAGGCAGAGAACCAACAGTGACCCCGGAACGCTGCTCAGTGCCGGTTTCTCGTTTTCCTTTCACCGGGCAGCTCGCTGCAGCCTCCCCATCAGCGTGACTGAGCGCCACACCAGCTCCTTGAGGGCACCACCTCATGTTCCTCCAGAGGTTTCATTCCTACTCTGAGCCGTTTTTCCTTCTCCAGGCTGATTCTTCATTTATTGTTCTGATGCACTGCGCCAGGGTACTCACCTTTTACTACCCACTGCTCTAGGAACTACCCACTACTCCAGGGTACTCGCCTTTTACTCGTGGCTCGAGTCCTTTGGCCATTTACCTTTTATCACCCCAAACTTTCTCTGTCACCTTCTCCAGGCTGCTCATTAATGGAAGGTAACCAAAGATGGCTAGAGCTGTCCTCAAATCTGCCATGAAAATATCACGCGCTGGCTGGTGTCTTAAAAAATCGCGCTTCCATCCCAGCCACGCTTCTCTTTGGTGTGCTCACACCTTCCAGACCGCTGCCTGGAGAAGTGCGGGCACGAGGTCAGCAGCCGGGCTCGGGGGACAAGGTGCAGCTCAGACTTTATTCCTGCTGTGAGGTTCCCTTGAGGTTACCTGTCCCGTGGGTAGGTACAGCCAAGAGAGCTGAGGGAGCTCCCGCTGGGGCTCTGCGCTTGCACAAGGACTTTGCCCCGAGTCCTGCCCAGCTGCGGGGTGGGAAGGGGGGGTTCTCACTTCCAGCCCGTGTCCTGAGGCTCCTGAGAGTCGGTGTCCAGAGCTCCAGCCCAGCTCTGCGTCTCCACGACGCGTGGCTTTGCATGGAATGGGGTCTCTCTTTCTCCCGGCAGGAGGAAGACGAGCAGGACAGATTTGAGCGGATGCAGGAGACGACGCTGCCAGCCGGCCCGGAGTCAGCCTCGTTCTACAAGGCGAAAATGAGGAGCGATCAGAAGGTGACCTCGGCCGGGCCCAGCTCCTGCCGATGTGTGCCGGGAGAGCGGCTCCGTGCCTTGCTGCCACCTGGGGTGCAGGGCTCCTCAGGACCCAGTTCAGCCTTTCAAAGGATGCTGGACTAATCCTGTAGCACAGCTAAGCTCTATCACACGGCTTTTTTTTCCCCTCTGTCTGATGTAAAGGCCCCATCCCATGCTGGTCTCTTCTGCTATAAAGCAGTCCCAGCACTTCTCACCCCTACTTCCTTCCAGGCAAGGGCTTGCCATAAAATACCGCTGAGGCCCCGAGCTCAGGGGGACTTCAGAAACATTGGGTGTTGATGAGAGTAATGGGGCTGCACCATTCAGGCTTTACGCGTTTTTAAAGAAAACATCTCAAAGCCCGCCCTTCAGTGCTGGGGGCGAGGAGGAGGATTTCTCAGGCTGCAGTTTGAGCTCTGCGGGCGTCTTGCGCCCTCCTTTGAGCCTGGTGGCGTTTGCCACCGGTGAAGCGATGCTGGAGTGATGGGGCCGTGCCCCCTGTGGTTCTTATTGGGGCAGCTTCGTCCAGCACCGCCTGGGAAGGTTGGGAATGTCGTTTCTCTTGGCAGGCGAAATGCCTTTACTGGTAATTCTGCTCTGAAAACAGGGTTTATGTTAATAGCTGTTTTTGTTTTCTGTCGCCAGCACACGTACGCTAGAACCATGTCGTCCCTTGGGCAAATGCGCAAGAAGCCCGGGCACATCACAGCTGCCGGGAGTAAAGCCCCGTCGTCTCTGCACCTCACGTAGCAGGCTCGGCCTCGGGCGTTCAACACGAAGGGGACAAGCAACGTCAGCTCAGAAAGCACCCCGCGTTCCTCTCCACAACAGGTTCCTCAAAAATAAACAGTCGGAAATTAAAACAAACAGCTTGCTTTTGTGCAGCTAGACTGACGGCTATCGGTGAGCAGGCCCGTCGCGCAGGCAGGAAGCAAGGCAGGGCGCTCAAACAGTCTCTGCACGACGCGGTGTCATGGCAGAGAGGTGTTACAACACCTTGCACCGCCTCTGCCCTCTCTCCCCGAGGCGGGGGCCTCCCAGGCTTGCCCTCACCTTGGCGGCTGTGAGCGTCAAGTCGCACCTTTGCTGCTTTGATGCTCCCAGGACGGATCCTGACCGAACTGGGGCAGAGCCCTTGGGCTGAAGCAAGCCCGGGGCACTTCCCCCTGCAGGCTGTGCTGGAGGGAGAGGGACCCCGAGGGGCGCAGGCGGTGCAGCAGCAGAGAAGCGTTGCCACCCGTTGATGAGCATTAGCCATGGCATTATTGATTTAGGGCAGCCTCCGCTCCCAGTCCTCGGTGCGGCAGGAGAATAGGGCAGCGGTTGCCCAGTGCTTTCCGGGAAGGTAATTCCGCTCCAGGGTGAGATCACGGTGCCCAGCAACTGGAAAGCTCCAGAGGATATCGTGCTGCTGTCGCCTTCACGTGCGGAGCAGGGCGTGCTGAGGGCCTGGGCCTCCTGCTTGCAGCACCTCCAGGGACCCCGCGTGCGCTCTCGGCACCGCTCGCAGCAGCAGAGCATTTACAGCCCGACCCCGTCACAGCACAAGGACCTGGCAAAGGGAGAACCCCCCCCCCCCCAAGCTGAACGAACTGTGGGCTCCGGGTGCCCTACTCACCCAGGACAGTGGAAAATGCAAGAGGTTGACTCCAGCACCCAGCCCCTCTACATGTGCCAGGGAAATCTGCGTACAAAACATCCCGCCGGGAGAGTCCCATCTCCTGCTGCTGCTGCGAGCTGTTAGCGACCGCATCGGTGGTGCTGGGACAGAGCAAAAATTAATTTAACGCTGCTCAGGCCACCAGTGACAGCGGCAGCAGCACTTTTTCAAGCCTAACTCACCATCAGCGTTGGCTCCTCTCTGCCCGTGCCACGGCTGTGGACGTGGGTCCCTATTTCTGCGGGCAGGGATGTGCTGGCAGGCTGCGAGAGTGGCTTAAAGGAGCGCTGGGGTGCAGCTCCTCGGGGTTTCTGCTGCTTTGGACAAGGAATAAAACTCGGTCAGCTGCGATTTTGTGTCTGCTTTTTTTTTCTTTCGCATGTGTCTGCTTCTGCTGGCTTTGAGTGATGCTGCTGGGGGTCCTGCGGCTGAGCAGCACCTCCATCCTGCGCAGAACCGAGGATGGGAAGGAATCCTCTCCTCCCCAGCCAGCTCCGGCCTCGTGTGGGTGACCCGGACCTGGAACAGCCCCGCTTTGGGATGAGATATCTCATCCCGCGGTGGGATGAGATAACGCGTGCCCGGCCCTGCCTGTAGGAGCTGGAACCGTTCCTCCTCCACCAGCACCTTCACGGGGCGAAGCCCCCGGAGCCGGCCCCGGCCCTCGCGGGAGCATCCCCGAGGTTCGCTCCGGGGGTTTGCCTCACGCCGCCCCCGTTCATGTGAAACGTTGGGGAAAATTAATTAGTCCAAGCTGTTGGGTTCGCTGTAATTCGTTGCAGATCGCCCTGTTGCTGTAACATCGCCTGCTCTGCCCAAGCGTCAGCGACGACAGCGTACAAACCAGCCTTTTTGTTGTAATGATCCATTTCCGAAGGCTTACAAAGGGGCTGGAAATCCAACCAAGGCTGCGTTTCCCAAGGAAACGCTGCCAGGTGACCTGATCTCGGCCTTGCCTTGACGTTTCCCTCCATCCCCCCATCCTCGGTCTTCCTCTTGTGGGACCCCCGGCTGCCCACGGACACCACCCCCACCGTTCCCAGCACCAAACTGGGAGGGTTTGGCCGCAGGGAGTGGGGCTGCTTGGTGCCACCGCCCTGTCCCTGCAGGCCCCCGTGCCGCTGCTGCTCACCCCGTGGCCCCAAATCTGGGAGAAAAAATAAATAAATAAAGACACCTCAATTTTCAGATGCTGTGAATGTTGTTGCGAGGCTCCGATCCCGAATGATGCGGGGAGGTTTGCACCGCACCCCAAAGGCACGCGGGTGTCTCGGGGTGCTGGGCCAGCCTCTCGCTCGAGGAGCTCTCCCCAGGGTTCGAAAAGTCAGTGAAATAAAATAAAAAAAAAAAAACACAAAAAAACAAAAAAACTTTTGAAAGGGCAAGAGCAGTTTGGGGCAATTTTGGGGCATTTATCTCTGAAACGTGGCCTGGACGCCAGCAGGACCAGGGCCACGTGTTTTCCTTCAAGCAGGGGGATCAGGATGGGCATGGGGCAGGGGGTCTGGGTGGGTGGTGGGGTCTGGGGGTGCCAGGGTCCCGGGTGCGATCCTGGGGTCATCCTGGGGTTCTGGTGCCCTGGCTGCGATCCTGGGGGTGTCGGTGGTCCCGGGGGGTCCTGGTGTCCTGGGGCTGATTTTGAGAGTCCCGGTTGTCCTTGGGGGTCCCAGTGTCCTGGTGCTGATCCTGGGGGTGCCAGTTGTCCCAGGGGATCCTGTTGATCCTGAGGGGGTCCCGATGATCCTGGGGGAGTGCTGGTGTCCTGGGGCTGATTTTGGGGATCCCAGATGTCCTTGGGGGTCCCAGCGTCCTGGTGCCGATCCCGGGGGCTGCTGCTCGTCCCAGGGGGTGCTGGTGATCCTGGGGAGGTGCCGGCGTTCCGGGGCTGATTTTGGGGATCCCAGATATCCTTGGGGGCCCCAGCGTCCCGGTACCGATCCCAGGGGGTGCTGGTTGTTCCAGGGGATCCCGGTGATCCTGGGGAGGTGCTGGTAATCCTGGGGGGGTCCCGATGATCCTGGGGGGGTGCTGGTGTCCTGAGGCTGATTTTGGGGGTCCCAGACGTCCTTGGGGGCCCCAGTGTCCCGGTACCAATCCCAGGGGGTGCTGGTGATCTCAGGGGTCCCGGTGATCCTGGGGGGGGTCCCGGTCGTCCTTGGGGGTCCCAGAGTCCCGGTGCCAATCCTGGAGGTGTCAGTTGTCCCAGGGGGTGCTGGTGATCCCGTGGGGGTGCCGGCGTTCCGGGGCTGATTTTGGGGATCCCAGATATCCTTGGGGGCCCCAGCGTCCCGGTACCGATCCCAGGGGGTGCCGCTGATCCCAGGGCTCCCGGTGATCCTGGGGGGGGGGGGTCCCGGTCGTCCTTGGGGGGTCCCAGCGTCCCGGTGCCGACCCCGCCGCCTGCCGCTTGCCCCAGGGGACCCCCCGCTGCTCCCGGGGGCCGACCCCAGCGCCCCCCTGCGCTTGTGCCCGTGCCGCTGCCCCCCCGGGGGGGCTCCTCCCGGTCCTCCCCGTGCCGGCAGCAGCGGCGGGGACGACGAGGAGGAGCGGGGGGGAGCACCACCAGCACCACCACCAGCAGCACCAGCACCACCAGCACCACCACCAGCACCAGCAGCGGCGGCGGCGGCGGCGACGTCGCGGCGGGGAGGAGCCGGGGCCGTGCCGGGGCGGACTCGGCGCTGGGCGGGCGGGCAGGGCCACGGCGCGGCGCGGATGGCGGGGCCCCGCCGGCGGCCGCTGCAGCGCGGGGCCCGGCGGACGATGTGAGGGAGGAGGAGGCGGCGGAGCCCGAGCCCCCCGCCGGGCTCGGAGGGCGGACAGCGGCCTCCCGGCCCGGCCCGGCCCCCGCTCCCCGCGGCTGGGGCCGCGCTGCCGGACCCCCGCCTCTCCGTCCTCCCCCCCCCCCCCCCCCCCCTCCGTCCCTCCGTCGGCCCCGACGGCCGCAGCCCGACCATGGGGGACTTCTACGACCCGGAGCACCCCACCCCGGAGTAAGCGCGGGCAGCACCGGGGCCGCCCCGGGGCCGCCGCCGCCTCCTCCCGGCCCGGCTCGGCCCCGCCGGCCGCGGCCTGAGGCCTTGCCGGGCCCCGCAGCCGCGCTCAACCCGCGGGGCACGGGAAAGGGGCCGGGGGGTGGGTGGGTAGGGGGCCGGGCCGCTTCTTCAGCTCCGTCTCCCGGTCCCTGCTCGCCCCCCGGTCCCGTTCGGCCTCCCCCGGGGAGCGGCGAGGGGGGAGGCCGGGGTAGGCCGCGCATCCCCGGCCTTGCGTGAGCGCCGCGGCCGGGAGCCGGAGGGGGGAGGCCGGCAGGGGCGGGAGGGGGGAGGAGGAGGCGGCGCGGAGCTGAGGGGGAAGGAGGGGAAGGAGGGGAAGGGGGCCGGGGAGCGCTGCCCTGCTCGGCCCCGGCCCCGGCTGGGCCATGCGGAGGGGCCTGGGCCCTCGGGGGGCAGCGGGGCGGTGCGGCCGTGTCCCGGGGGGGCTTTTTTGCCCCTTCTCGGCTGTGTGTGCGCGGGGGGGCAGCGCCTGAGATCCTCACGGTCCTGTCCCCTCAGCCCTCCTCGTCCTCTCCCCGCTGTCCGGGGCTGGAGGGAGGCGAGGGGAGCGAGCCCCTGCCCCATTTTCTGACAGAAGGAAGAAGCCTCCGAAACGAGGGATTGCTCCTAATGGCCGGTGAATTCTGGTCCTCCCCTCAGGGGGGTTGCTCTAACCCCCTCCACCACATCGTCCTGCTTTTATTCCTGCCTGTGGAAGAGTTGCCCGTAGCGGTTTTTGTGTTTTCTTTTCTTTTTTTGTTTTTTTTTGTTTTTTTTTCCTCTCGTTGGTTCTGAATGGTGTCTTTGCAGTTGTAGACGTCCTCCCCGAAGGATTTGGGGCGCTCCGTTAAACTTTGCGTGCGCAGCGTCGCGGACAGGCGGCCAGCTCGGGGCTGCGAGGAGGCAAAGACCCGGCGCGTAGCGGCCCCCTGCCGCTGCTGGAGCGGAGTCGGAGCTAAAAATGGCCCGTTTTGAGCAAGGACAGCAGAGCAAACCTCCCGAGCGAGCGCCGCGAGTCGTGTGCGTGCCCACCTGGAGCAGCTGAGGAGCTGTTTCAGCTGCAGCGGTGCCTCGCTGAACGATGCCTGCGCTTGAGCCTGCTAAAACTAGGGAGAGACGGAGGATTTCGTGGTGGGCTGGTGTTCGGTTTCGCTAGCCGTAGTTCTTGAGGTTCTCTGGGACGTGTTGGCCTGCTGCGGGAGGGTTGTGTGGGACGAGGAGCAAGCCCTGGAGGTGGGCACTGTGCTGCCCGCGGGGCTGCTGGCGGTCGCGCTCCTGGTTTGTCCTGAGCTTTCCTTCCCGTTGCTTTCAAATAGCTCCACTATTAGACACAGGGTCCTAGCCTGGTGTAGGTACTTTACGTTTTGGGCTAATTTAGAGTGAAATGAACGCTGTCCCCGGGGGTCGGAGTAACGTGAGGTTGGTGTCAGGGTAAGCGTCGTCCTGAGCTCAGCGCCCGCCGCGTGTCGGTGTAAGACGCCGCTGGTCCTCCTCCAGAACAGCCTCCGAGCCTGCAAACCCGGGCTGCGGGGAGAAGGCGGGGCGGTTTGTCCAGCAGCTTTTCTAAAGAATTGCTCCGAACGGACCGGTCCCACCGCGGTGGGACCTCAGAGGCCGGGGAGCCTGGTGGCGCGTCCCGGGGCCCAGCCGGGTACTTCCAGCCGCCCGCCGCGGTGGAGATCCTCACAAACGCGCCCCGATGTCCTCTGCTGCTGGAGGAGGTGGCTTCTGCTGGCCCTGCCTGGCTGGCGTGGTCCCTGTGCCTCCGAGCCGGGGTTGCTTTGCGTGGCGGAGCTCGCGAGGAGGGGCGTGCGCCTGTGGTTTCTTCGGAAGCGTTTCTTCTTTGAGCCGTGATGCTGGAGGTGCGCGGCTTGGATACCCGTGGCTCTTGGAGCGCTGGGCGCCGCCAGGCGAGGTGAAGGTGAGCGGGGCCCCCTGAATCAGCAGGCTGCATCTGGGGGGCTCACGCCTCGCGGGAGTTGGCGCCCAGGTGGAATTCCGTGCTGGACGTAGGAGGTGGGAGCTGCTGGCAGCGCTCGCTGGAGCCGTCCTCGAGCAGAGGAGTTTGGGGGCTCGCTGCTGGTGTCCTGCTTGGCCGGCGGGGCTGCGGGTTCTCCCGAGCCACAGCATCGAGGACGTCGCCTCATGGGGTGGGACAGTCGGGAGCGTCAGATGGGCCCGGTCCTCGTGCCCGGAGCTGCCCCAGCGAGGGCTGCAGCGTCCCTGCAGGGCTGCGTGGCGCCGGCGGTCACCTACTGGATGCGTTTGTGCGCGGGGTAGGCAGCGAGCGGGGGAATCGTGACCTGTGGGAGCAGGTTTTGGGGCGCTGTCGGGGCACAGCGGAACCCGGGATGCTTCCCGAGGAACCGGGGGTTGTCCTCCCCTGCTGCAGGCGGGGGGACTCCCAAACGTCCCGCGCCAAGACCTGGGGGCGGTGAGGTGAACCAGGTTGAGTCCCGTGGATGTCTCCAGCTCGTGCCCGGGCGTTCCAGCAGAAAGAGGGCATCCCACAGCAAATCCCCGTGCCGCAGGTCTGTTCGTCCGCTCTCGCTGGGCTCAGCCGCGCGCGGATCTCCCCGCCGTGCTCCTCTCGGGGTGACGCCGGTGCTCCCGCTGTCCCCGGCTCCCCGGGCACGTCCTGCCCGGGTGCTTCGGCAGGACCGGGGTTTGGCCCCCTTGCCGCACCCCGACGGTTTTAACGCGCCTGGGAGCGGATCCAAACGGCCCCAAACTCCGGTTTTCCACCGCGGCCATCGCCGTGGTCTCTTAGAGCCTCGTGCCGTGGGCTTTTTGTCGCTCCGGGACTTGGTTTTTTTGCTTCCCGCAGGCACCTGGACTCCGTTGGCTGCTTCTGTCCCATGGGAGAGCTCTCAGGCAAAGCTCCTGTCAGGTACGCTGCGGGGAGCGGAGGTTAAAATCCCAAATTCGGCTCCCCTGGTATGTTGCAAGCAGCGGGGAGACGCTGGCGGGAGGCCAGGCGTGCTCCTACACCTGCGGTTCCCTCTCCCGAAGGGGCTGGTGGTGGTCTCGCACGGCGGAGAGCCGTGGCTTTTGGTGCCCGGGTGCGCGTCCGGCCTTTAAGGCGATGCGCTTCCGAATTAACACGCTACGCGTGTCCCTGAAAAGTCGGCGTGTGTAAGGCGACAGGCTTTCGAAGCCCCAGAACGCGTCTCTGATGGGGGACGGCCGCGCCTGCTGCCCCGCGCCCTGTCTGCAGGACCAGGCTCCTTCCCGCGAGCGCCTGGAGCGGGACAGCAGAAGGCAGGAGGGCTGCGCCGCGCTGCCCCAGCCACTTCGTCAGCCCTCCTTCTAACCCCCCGTTATTTTCCGTGTCTTGTCGCAGCTGCCGTCGCGGGCAGGCCGGGCTCTGCTTGCATTTCCCCGCCGCGCCCGAGGAATCGCTGCGGCGGCGGCGGTCTCCTGCTTCTTGCTTTGTGCCGCGCGGTTCCAGCTCTGCTCACGGTGTCCCTGGCGGAGCCCGGGGCTCTCCCGGCCTTGCTCCTGGAGCTGCCGCCCGTTCCCTGGTTTTGGAGCCCAGCTTTGGGGCTTTTTTGTTGCTTTCCGGGCTCGGAGGGCTCCTGGCTCGCTCTCCTTCCCCGGGTTCTTCCCCGCCGACAACAAAAGGGGCACGCTGGGGCGTCGAGCAGTCGAGGTGCCCGTGCGCCTTCGCCGGTTCGGAGCGGTTAAGGATGGAGCAATTAAGGATGGAGCAATTAGGGATGGAGCAATTAAGGATGGAGCAATTAACGGGGCAGAGCCGCGGCCTCGGGGTGCTCGGCCGGCGGCTGGCTTTCTCCGAGCTGAGAGCCGTCAGCGGCCGTAGGCTGCCGGGCAGCGTGTTGTGCTTCCCAAACAGTTCCGGGAGCTTTAATCACCTGCACGCCCGTGCGGATAATTAATCGCTCCGTGCTTCCCGTGCAAGAACAGCTGATGTATATAAACTTAGTGCTCCTAAGCCCTGGGGTGAGGGGAGAGCTCGGAAAAGAGGCCGGGTACCCCGCTTTTGGGTTGAAGAGGCTTTCGGAGGGTTTCCCTGCCGCGTTTCGCACTGAATTCTCTCTCCGGGCGGTTCGATACTTGCCCTGCAGTGGCTCAGAGCGCGCTTCACGCGAGCGGGCGCCGCGGCCGCGGCGAGAGGAGGGGCAGCGCCGCTCTGAATACGACGTCCCCGCGCCTCGCCAGCCGGGGTTTGTCACCGCCAGCCTTCGATCGGCGCGGGCACGGGGCGAGGAGACCCGGCGCCGGCCACCGCGCCGCCGAGCTGGGGCCACCACTGGCCACCGGGCCCTTCCCCGCGGCCACGCCGCCCGCGCCCTCGCCGCGGGGACGCCCGGGCGCTGCTGTGTTTTTGGCTCCGTCGGCAGCGCTGCTTGCTTTCGCCGAGAAGACGGGAGCCCGGCTGGTTTTTCGGGAGCTTTGGGAGGGCGCTTGCTGGGACGGATTCTGCTTTTTTTTTCTTTTCCCCCGCCCCTCGGAGGTCGTTCGGCCTCTCCGGAGGGTGCTCCCCTCCCTGCCGCTGCCTCCCCCCGGCGCGTTTTAGTCTTTCGGGATCAGTCCCAGGGCTCCCGGAGGAGGAACGTGTGCGGAGGGCAGAGCCTGGGGCCGAAGAGGAGTAGGAAGAGAAACGCGGGTCAGGAGGCAGAGATTGGTCGGACATCGTAAGGCAGGAGGAGGAGGGGAGGAAGAGCTGAGCTCCTCCGCAGCCGTACCCGAGCAAACCCTGCGTGCTTCGCGCTCAGCACCGCTCCAGCGCCCACCTCGCTTCCCACGGCGGTTCTGAGGATTTTACAGGTCGGAGAGCATCACGGCGCGGCTGCCTTAGCGCCTTTGGGCTTGAAATGCCTCCACGGAGGTTCGCGTCTAGAACTGAGCCCCGTGCCCTGGCTGGCGGAGGGCAGCTCCTCACGCTTGCGGCGCCAGCGTCCGGTGGAAAAGCTGCGGAGCCTTGTGCTCGCGCTTTCTCTGGCAAATCTCTGCTCCCCGGAAGGATGAAGGGGGTCGCGTTTCTCTGCTCCCCCAGTACTCGCCTGCCTGTCACCGGCTCGTGGCTGTCATTGCCACAGCAGCAGAGCCTGCAGGTTCCCCGTTGCAGCTCCTTTCCTCCCGCCGTGCTGGGCTCCGTTCATTCGCCGTAGGGTAGCTCGGTTTCAGGCCCTCGGCTCTTCGGGAGCTGGCGGTGCAGGGAGTTTGTTTCTGCTGTCTTTTCTGGCGTTTCTAGCCCTTGGGAGGGCACGCGGACTCCCAGAGGACTGCGGATCGGTTGGCGAAACCTGCTGCGGTCCCGCGGGTGTTCCTCGAGCGCGTCAGGAAGCTCTCGGGGTGCACGAGCGGCGGGAGCGAGGCGGGGATTTCCGTCAGCTCCCGTTCGGTTTTCTTTCTGGGCGCGAGCTTGGGTAGGAATCCGCTCGACGTGACCCAGGCGTGCGCTGCTCCACGCGTGCCTGCGCCCTTCCGAAGTCAACGGTGGCGTCCTCAGACGAGCCGACGCGAAGAAGGGCCCTCGGTGTTACGAGCAGCGCGTTTCCCCTTCCGTGCGGAGCTCGAGGTTGCATCTCTCGAGTCTCCCCTTGCTTGGCCGCGGCGCTTGTTTTGGGGAAGGGGGACGTTTTGGGGGCGTAAGGAGCAGCGAGGGGACCGATTCCCACGCTGGCCATCGCGGGCAGCATCCCTCCGCCTGCCCTTCGGCCGCGCTGACGGCTCCGCCTGCCCGAATTCCGCGGGAGCTGGCGCAGCTCTGGGGGGCCAGCCCGGCGCCGCCAGCGGGAGCACAGCGCCGTCCTGCAGCGGGGGCCCGGGGGAGGCGCAGGGGTGCCCACGGGCGACCAGCCCAGCGGTTGGGTTTTCTCCTCCACCTCAGCTCCCCCGGGTGCTTTAGCACCTGGGGAGCGGGGGCCTGGAGGTTTTTGCCTGCCGACGGAGCTGGCTGTTTCTCTGCAAGGTGTTGGAGGAGACAAAGACTGGCCTGCCCCGCAGGGGGGCTGTTTGGGGCGGTGCTCGCGGTGTAGGAAACGCCGTAACCTCCGCGCGGGATCGTGCTCGCCCTCCTCTGCTCCCTGCGTACGGGGCGGCGGCGGGGAAGAGCTCCCCGCAGGTGAAGCGGGCGCACGGGGAGCGGGCTCTGGATGCCCGCAGGTACCTGCTGGGGGTCTGCGAGGAGGAGGAGGAGGAGGAGGAGGAGGAGAAGGAGTAGTAGGAGGAGGAGGAGGAGGAGGAGAAGGAGTAGTAGTAGTAGGAGGAGGAGGAGGAGAAGGAGTAGTAGTAGTAGGAGGAGGAGGAGGAGAAGGAGTAGTAGGAGGAGGAGGAGGAGGAGGAGGAGGAGTAGTAGTAGGAGGAGGAGGAGGAGGAGAAGGAGTAGTAGTAGTAGGAGGAGGAGGAGGAGAAGGAGTAGTAGTAGTAGGAGGAGGAGGAAGAGTAGGAGGAGGAGGATGAGGAGGAGGAAGAGTAGGAGGAGGAGGAGGAGGAGGAAGAGTAGGAGGAGGAGGAGGAGGAAGAGTAGGAGGAGGAGGAGGAGGAAGAGTAGGAGGAGGAGGAGGAGGAGGAGAAGGAGTAGTAGTAGGAGGAGGAGGAGGAAGAGTAGGAGGAGGAGGATGAGGAGGAGGAAGAGGAGGAGGAGGAGGAGGAGGAGGAGGAGAAGGAGTAGTAGGAGGAGGAGGAGGAGGAAGAGTAGGAGGAGGAGGAGGAGGAGGAAGAGTAGGAGGAGGAGGAGGAGGAAAAGTAGGAGGAGGAGGAGGAGGAGGAGGAAGAGTAGGAGGAGGAGGAGGAGGAGGAGAAGGAGTAGTAGTAGGAGGAGGAGGAGGAAGAGTAGGAGGAGGAGGATGAGGAGGAGGAAGAGTAGGAGGAGGAGGAGGAGGAGGAAAAGTAGGAGGAGGAGGAGGAGGAGGAAGAGTAGGAGGAGGAGGAGGAGGAGGAGGAGGAAGAGTAGTAGGAGGAGGAGGAGGAGGAGAAGGAGTAGTAGGAGGAGGAGGAGGAGGAAGAGTAGGAGGAGGAGGAGGAGAAGGAGTAGTAGTAGGAGGAGGAGGAGGAGGAGGAGGAAGAGTAGGAGGAGGAGGAGGAGGAGGAGGAGGAGGAAGAGTAGGAGGAGGAGGAGGAGGAGGAGGAAGAGTAGGAGGAGGAGGAGGAGGAGGAGGAGGAGTAGTAGGAGGAGGAGGAGGAGGAGGAGGAGGAGGAGGAAGAGTAGGAGGAGGAGGAGGAAGAGTAGGAGGAGGAGGAGGAGGAGGAGGAGGAGGAGGAGGGTGGGTGGAAGCCCCTGCTGCAGGGGCTGCCCCCAGGACCTGCCCCCCAGGGGAGGGGCCACCTTGCCTTTCCTTTCCTTGTGGTTTTTTCCCCCTTTTCCCCCCCCCCCCCCGTTTCCAACACCCGGACTGCTGCCCAGGTGAGGTGGAGCCGCACGGCGTGAGCCGCCGCCGCCAGCGAAGGCCGGTGCCGCTCGCCGGCAGCAATGGCTGTGAGTGAGCGCGGGACGCGGCGGGGCGATGGCTTCAGCTCCTAACTCGGCCCGCTCGCGGGTTCCTCGCCTCCCTCGGCTGTCCCTGCCGCCGCAGGCTGCTGGAGGGAGGCGGCGGCGGCCTTCCAGCCTCGTGCTGGTGGCGCTTGCAAGCCAGGGGCGAATATTTAAGCAGGATTTACCCCCCCCGCCCCCCCAGCAATTTGATTCCCGGCGTCGAACACCTCTTAACCCAGCCGGAGCGGTTGGTTCCAGCACGCGCTAAGCCGGACTTCGGTGATGTGCGGGGATGGATTTGGAGCAAAAGGAGGAAGAAAAGAGGTTGCTCCAAAGCCTCCTGCCCCCGAGCCGGGCTGCGCTACGCGCCGGGGGAGTTCGCAGGCAGCTGTCCCCTCTGCTTTCTCTCCTTGCGCTAATGAAAGCAGAGGGCACTGCTCTCGCTCTGCGTTGGGGAGATAACTTGCTGCTTCTCCGCGCGGGGAGCAGCTCTGGCGTGCACGGCGCCGTCCTCTGTGGCACGTGGGGGTGCGACACGAGCCCCGCGAGCGCTGAAACCGCGCCCGTGGGAGCGATGCGATGCTGGGCCGGCGCCTCAGTGCGTGCCGCCACAAACCCGTCCGTGGGGCTGTAGCGTGGAGATGTCTGCGTGCTGGAGAGCCCCGGAGAGGTGGGACAGCGGGGACAAATCGGGGGACAAATTGCCGGCAGCCCTGGAAGGACGGGCAGTGCAGGCAGGGCACTGCACTGCCTGGGGGCACTCACGCATTTTCTGCTTTAATTGCATCGTGCTGGGGGGGGGGGGGACAGTGCAGCTGGAGAATGCTCGGGGTGCTCGGAGCCGTCCCTTTTGTTGCAGTTTGTGCCACCCCGTAACGCCTCCAGGAGGTGATTTTGGTGCAGGGATCTGAGCAGCGACCCCCGGTTACCTTTTGCTGGGGGGGGAAGCTACCCCGGGGCTGCTAACAGAGTCTCTCCTTCCCCGCTTGGGGAGGAGGAGGCTTGCCAAGGGCGAGCGCTGCCACGTTGCCGATCGGAAGCCCTGCCTTAGGGTGAAGCCGTGGGTCTGTGCCCTCTCCTCCTGCCCGAGGGCCGAGCCCTGCCCTGGCGCGCGCCGTCCTGCCTCGCCGGCTCCCCGCCATCCCCTTGCACGCGCCGCGATGCGTTCCCTCGCCGTGCCGGTGCCCTCGGTAATCCGCCGGCACGCCGCAGCCACGGGGACGGCACTGCCGGGGGTGGCTGCTGTCACGGCGTCCGACTTACCCGCCGGGTTCCTTCCTTAGCCGTGCCCTGGCGCCCGGTGCAACGGGGAGAGCGCGAGCGGGGCGCGCGGCTGCCGGGCTTCGGGGCAGTTCTGGGCGAGGAGCGGGTCCCGCGGTGCTTCTCGTGGCGCGGCGGGCTGGAGACTGCTGGAAGTCTTCTTAACGGGGCCTGCTTCCGAAAGGGAGAGGTGCCAGCCTCTCCGAAACGCTGCCGTTAACGCACGGGTAGCGAAATACGTAGCAGACGAAGCCTTGCCCCCCTCCAAAAAGGAACCCCAAGCCTCAGCCTGTGGCTCTACCCCGGCTCCTGCCAAGGTCTCTTTGCTCTGCCCCGCTTCCCTTCGGAAGCAGAGCGGCAGCAAGAGCGGGTGGTGCTGGAAAGCAGCCCTTTGCCTCCCCTCCTCTTTATTCCCCCCTCTTCTCCTGAGGGTTTTTGCTCGCTGCCCGGCGAACCCGCGGGGAAGGGGCTGCGCGGGCTCCTTGGCCGCATCCTGCACCGGCCTGCGGGCTGCCAGCTGGCGCGGGGCAGGCGTTTCTCAGCTCGTGCCTGTTTCTTTAGCCTGATCTTTTCCCCCCGGCGGCGGGGAAGGGGAGCGTAAACGCCCGTAGTGAGGATTCACGGCGCCGCGAGCTCCCCGTGCTGCCTCTTAAAGCCTCCCGGATCCGCTCCTCGTGGCCGGCGCGGTGAGAACCGGGGTGCTGGGCTGGGCCGGCGGTGGCACCCGTGTCACTGCTGCTTCTAATTCACGGCTGGGGCGGCCGGCGGCTGGCGGCCGGACCTTTTTGCGCTGTATGAAGGATATTTCAGGGGTGCACGGCGAGCACGCCCCTGGTTGGCACGGGCGGCGCGTCGTCCCGTCCTTAAACTTGTCCCTGCCCCACCCGCTCGCGGCTGCAGGATGCCACTTAGCCCCTGTTCCTTTTGGAAATGAAGGAGGGAAGGGGGGGGGGAAATAACAGCCGGCGTGGGGGTTCCTTGCTTCCCGGCACGAGGAGCGTGCCGGGTTTCTTCGTATTTCAGGCCAGGAGACGCGGTGTCTCGCCCCTGCCCCGACCCCAGGCAGCGGCACCCAAAGGTGCAGCTCCAAACCCGTTGCCCAAAAGCGGGGGCTGAGCTGGGGGAGCAGGGCTGGGGGTGTGACCGGGGGCACGGCGCCGCTCGTAGCTCTGCTGACCTCAGGTTCTGGAGCGATTGGCTGGGCTTCCAGCTTCTGTTTGAGGAAAATGTTTGACTTCTCCCCCCTCCTGTCTGGCTGCGCCGTAGCCTCTCCTCTGTGTGGTTTATCCGGGGAAGGAGCGGGTTGTATATTAACTTCCCTGCCTTTTTTTCCAGCCGTGCAGCACCCAGCGGTCCGTAATTTTTGGAAGCGGGGACGCGTCTGGGAACCGGGAGCCCAGCACCGGGCACAACGGAGCTCGCAGTCACTTAGCGCCGCGTTTGTTTCGGGTCATCGCAGGGGCTGCCGCTGGTTTGTCCTAGTTTCCAATCCCCAGCCGGACACGGCAGAGATTCACAAGGCAAGCATGTGCTAGAGCTTCAGAGCTGGAAGTGTTTTACAAAACCACTCGGTTTTGGGCTTGTCAGCGGCTGCGGCGAGCTTGCGCACCGAGTTGTAACCCATCGCCTGGTGGGGAGATCTGCTGAGATTTCCTTCTTGCCCTTAGCACCGTGCCGGAGCTCGGGGCGTCCACACGCGCTCTTCCCCATTGCACTGCCCGTGTTTCCAGGTTTTTGTGGGTTTTTGCCGAGTCTAAGACCGGTGCCTGGGGAGCAGGGCGGCCCCGAGGCTGCCATTTCCTCCGGGATTTGGCTTTTGCACTTTGTTTCCCTAAGAAAGGAAGGCAATCGCTGGCCAGGTAGGCTTTCAGATGGACCCGTGCTAATGCCTGCATAATGCCGGCCTCAGCCTCCAGCTAGGCGTGCTGAGTGCTGCTCAGGGTGAGGCTTTTTTGCTCTTGCAGGGTCGTTAGCCCTGCAGATGCTTAGATAAAAAGAGCTGTAGGCTTCCAGAAAAAAAAAAAAAAGGACAGAGGGGAGCTGAGGCTCAGGCACAGCCCCGAGTTTTTAGCCCTGATGCATACCAGCATTTGTCATTTAGACTCCATGAGCCTGAGGGTGTTCTGTTTGGTTGCTTTTTTAGCATAAGCAAAGCCCACAAAGCCAAGGTTGTGATGCGAATTACGACTTAAAAAGGGGAGAAGTCTAAAGGCGAGAAGTGGCACTGGTACCAAGCTGTTGGAGCATCTAAGGGATGCTGAACCTGGGAAGAAAAATGCACCTGCAATTTTTTTTATTATCATGCCCAGGACAAACCGGGGAGGTGTAAACTGTGCGCAGGGTGTGGGGATTTGGGATTTCCTTGCTGCTCCGGCCGCTCCCGGGAGCGGTGTGGGTTCGTGGTGTGTTTGCAAACCCATCGTGCCGATACCTGGCGTTAATCGGGCCTGGCCGGCAGCCCGTCGCAGTTGTTCTTGGAAATCGTACGTTGGGGCAGGCGGGTTGTGTGGAGTATTACTACGTTGGCCTTGCCGTCGGCACGGAAAAGATGGTAAAGTTCCTTATTTATTTCTTTAACTTCACCATGCGCTTGTTGGTAGATGTCTTCTGTTTTGCTTTGCGTTTTATTCTGGGTTTTCGCAAGCCCTTCCTCTTGAAATTCACACAAATAAGCCAGTAAACGCCTGAGCCCAATGCTAATTTTAACAACTCTTCCTTTTACACGTCTGAGGATAGCAAAGGGCAGCCAGAGGGAGGCAGGCAGGGCTGCGGCTGTGTGTTCGGACGGTGTCCCCGGCTCGGGTACAATCCTGCTTTGCTTCCTCGCGCTCCTATCGTGGAAAACCCGTGTAACTCCCAGCCCGGCGTGGGAGGAATTTGGCAAACCGTTCCCGAGCGAAGAGCGGCGCGTTACCTACTTTTGGAAACCTATTTTCGTGTTTGAGCTGGGGCAAAAGGAAGAGGCTGCAGCCCCGGCTGCCCCCTCGCTGCGCCTCTCTGAGGTCCCACTGCCTTTTCTGCAATGCCACCGCGGGCCGGAGAAGAAAAGTTCTGTTTCGCCTAAAAGCAGCTTCCCCCCCCCCCCCCCCCCCGAAGCCTCGCTCCCAGCAGAAGCGAGAGCAGCCGGATCATCCTCTTCCTAACGCAGCTCGCTCCCTCCTCGGGGGCTTCCTCTGGGTTTTGAAGCATCTCAGCTAGTTTTTTTCCCCCCTGTAAAGCACCTCAGATGGCAGGTACGCGCTGCTGGGGAGGCCGCTGGGGGTGACGCGGGCTGCTGGATGCTCTCGAGGAAATCGCCGTGGCTGAAAGCTGCGCCCGGGACCGGAGCTTGCAACCATGCCCTGGTGCTGCTGCTCTGTGACGTGCCTCCCCCTTCCTCCCCGAGTGCTTCGGAGCTTGTGGAAGTTTTATTCTTAGCCTGCGGTTTTTGGAGACCTTCTCTGTGTCCTTGCCAACGTTTTAACTTAATGCCGGTTTTGTGGAGCTTTTCAGCAACGGGAGCAAACGCAGATTGTTGTTTCCTTCACCCTTACGGCAGGTGCTCGTACATACTGAACTCCAGTACCCGTCTGCCGCTATATACCGACTTGTGTCCGTGTTTTTCCGTGTGAACGGACACTTCTTTCTGCCTGGTTTGGGACTGCCAGCTTTTGCGTGTCGGTCGTCACCCGGTGCTGCGTCGCAGCGCGTCTCCTTACTGCTGTACTGAACGTTTTGGTGTTGGGTCTTGGCTGTGCTTGACCTTGGTGCTGTTCTTACCCCCTCAACGCTTGCTTTAACTCAGGACATCGTCATTCCCGATGGCCATGCGTTTTGGGAAAGTCTTGAACTCCACTTTCTGCGATCCTAAAAAGAAAGCCTCCTTTCGGGCAGTAATTCGTGTCAAAATGCTGTTCTTAAAGGACTTCTGTCCTCCCCGTCGGCACTGCGCTGAATTAATGGTGGTCCCAACCCCATTAAATCACCTGCGTGCCCTTTGTGTATCCACAGCTTGCTCAAGCTCACGGGTCATGTTTCCTCAATAAAAACAAGCCCTGTTATTGCTGCTGTACGGGTGATTTATACCCCATTAATAAGCTTTATCAACTGGACGTGAGCCTTTGTCATATATTGCTGCTGGCGATAGGGCTTTCGAGCGGGTTGCTCCTAACTCTTGGTTGATGATTGCTGAAATGGGGAAATGCCCAGTTGCTTCCGTGCTGTCGTTGCAGAAATGCGCCTGAAACCTCTGCATCCGTTCGTGTGTAGTTTCTGTTTAGGGGCCAAAACGCTCCCCGAGGCTCTCCAGGTGTCGGGCACGGCGAGACCAGAGCAGCGCGGTTCTTCCTCCTCGCTCGCGGAGAAGCTGCTCGGCTGGTGGGACTGAGCACCAAGTGTAAGGAGGGAAGCGAGGAGGGCTGGGCTTCCCCTTGGCGGCTTCCCTGGGAGCCAGGTGGTGCTCAGCCTGCTCAGTGCCGAGGGGCTGAGTGCCGAGGGGCTGGATTCTTGAATCCTGCGCGTCGCGGTAAATATTAGCCAGGGCCGCGGGTTCACGGCAGGTGCTGCAGCGATAAGGTGTGTATCAGGACCTCTGCCTGTACAGCTGTTTCTGAGCGTGCGGAGGTGATGAGAGGGGAGGAACTTTCGCCGTTCCAGATCTGCTAAGGAAAATACTAAACCAGGAAGAAAAACAAATCCCGATTCCCGTGTCCCGTTCCCCAGACTCTTACACCTGCGTTACCTTCGCAGCATCGCCTCTGTCGAAGCAGGATCCTGGCTGGCTTGCCAGCCGTCGGCGTCCAGCAGGCTGCTTGGTTTCAGAAGGTTTGCTCTGGGTGTCCTTGCAGAATTGCCGCTGTTCAGATCCCCGAGGTGCCCTCCGAAGCTGCCGGTGTCTGGGTGCTGGCTGGGTGGGCGCAGGCTGGCGCGGCCACGCTTGGGGTGGCAGAGGTCTGACGTTGCGTTTTGTGGTTCTGCCTGATGTTCACACCTTCTTTCTGTGTTTTCTTTTGCATGTTTTCTCGGCTGGATTGCAATAGAGAAGAAGAAAATGAGGTGAGTAAAATTAACTCCTTTTTTATGTCACTCCTGAAATAGGCTTTAGCCCAGCGTAGTTATTCTGACCTATGGATAGATTCCTGAGCCTTGGGTCTAGAAAAACCAAAGGGCAAAACCAAACCCCACCTGCTTGGACAGGGACAAGAGACATCTTCACGTTCCAGCCCGGTGTTTTGGGGTGCCTCCAGGTCAGTGGTTGGGTCTGCAGGGAAGGGGAGCGCCCTCAGTGCCACCTCCACATCTCTCTGGTGGCGGCTGCGGGCAGCAGAGCGCGGTGGTGCCTCTGAGTCACTGGGTGCAGGTAGGCTCTGCTCTCTGCACCACGACAAGATGAGTATTTAAGGCCTTCATCCGTGGAAAACAAAGAGTTCTGCTGCATTAATGTGTGGGGAAAGGAGGAAACTTTCAGGGACTGGAACGTTTTATAACAGCCCAGCTGAGGAAAGACCGCCGCTAATAATTTTTGATGCTTCAGGACCACGTCTGCTCCGGTTGAACGTGCTGTGCGTGCTCCTGCCTTCCCAGCCACTGGGGAGCTGCAGGGGCACTGCCTTGTGCTGCTTCAGTCATTCCTCGGCAGTCATTCATCTCCGCGGAGTACGCAGAGCGAGCTCCTGTCGCCTTCCCCTGCTGCACTACGCCCACAGCAGCGTGCTGGGGAGCGTTTGCTGTCTGTAAAACATGAAAGGCAGGAGAACTTTTCCACTATTTTGCCAGTAATTGCTCCCTGTTAAATTTCAAAAGCTACCTGTGGAATATATTTTACGTTTATGTAAGTCATGTTTTTTAAACTTGGTGTTATTTAAGGAAAAAAATCCCTGGAAGGGTGAGCACGTGAGGTTGAAACATTTGTTCTGAGATGCGTGATCTCTGCTGAATAGATATGAAAAGCAGCGGAATGAAGCTCAGCAGCTCCTTTTCTTCCCTCCAGTCCTGTGTTTTGTGCAAAGGTGGCTGTATCCAAACCCCGTTATTTGTGTGCAAGCTCAGATTTCAGCTCTGTTGTGCTTAGAGATGGAAAGATTTTAATCAAAGCGCTGGCATATATTTCCATAACTGAATTTTGGACATAAAATAATTTCACCCAAGTTCTAGTAAGACAACTCCAGAATGCTGATGCACTGTGTTCACTGTGATTTTTTTTTTATATATATACATATATATATATATATAGAGAGAGAGAGAGAGAGAGAGAGAGAGTGTATAATTGGTATAACAGGTGAATCCAGTCAATGGTAAGACTTTGGATTCAGATTTGTGGAGGCTCTTTCCCTTAGACACCCAGATACGTGTGAAGATAGGAACCTGATTTCTTACACTTAGGTTGTTCCAATGCATATGCCCAGGTCAGGGTAGAAAGGTGTCAGTTTCTGGTCATGGAGGGAGAAGAAGTGACCCAACAACCTCACAAAATGACGTTCCCTTGCTCTTTGGGAGGCTGAGCCCAGCATCCTACAGGAGGATGGTCTCAGTAGCATTCAGACATGTAGAAACTCCAACCAAATGGGCCGAACGCTTGATTTTGTCCTTTATGCTTTGTGAATTTGGTTGTATGCGCTTGTGTATTAGTCTGTTGTTTGCGTGCAAAAAATGGATCGCTTCTGATGTGTGCATCCCTTGAAAACTGAGTATTTTCAGCAGCCTTTGTAGAGATGAATGTGGGACAGTGTTGGCGAGAAGAGGAGGACGAGCATGTGGACATGCCCCTTTTTAAGGCCATTGTTATCTGGGCGCCCTTTCAGCATCCGTGCTCGTTTCAGAGCACCCATGAGGTGGCACCAGTTTTAAAGGAGTCAGATTTTTGACCCAGTGCGTGCATGGTGCTAGGCTGGGTAGCCAAGACAAAGTCGGATGGAGGCCGTGACATGGTTTTCACGATTAAAATAGTAAAACCACGTGTTTCATCAAATATGGGGGTATTTTTGTAAAAAATTATATCTAAGCATGCAAATAGAATGGGGTGGGGTTTCCATTCCAGCATCTTGCTTAATAATTTACCACGGTGCCTTTAGCCTTAGCGACTGTGCATTGTTTTACGGAAGTTAAACGATAACTAAGCACATAGTAAGTCACCGTGGGTAGCAGGAAACCACTGCTGCTGCCAAAGATGTGTTCATGCAATAGTTATGGGAGGAAAACCTCGCTGTGTACGGTGTTCTGACTGCTAAAACTGTTTTCACTGGAGTCATGCTCCTCGCCCAAAGTGTAATTACACTAATACAGTTTGGATTTATGGGGATAAGGAAGGTGGAGAGGAACACCCTTTTACCACAGTGTGACAGCATTCATCTTTAGGGATTGTACTCTCGTTACGCTGCGGTAGATAGCGATAGAGCTTCTGCGGAGACAAGCCCGTAGCTTTAGAAATAGGTGGACAAAAGCCAAGGTAAATAAACGCACTGTGCTTTTTGCTCTGAAAGTTGCTAATCTTGGGCTTCGATAAATACATTCTGAAAGGTGAGAGGTTCCTTACTCTCTCTTGTGAGTAACCTGCTTGTTAGCCTGAGACTTGTTGGGAAGGATGAATGACCGAGATAAAGCAGAACGTGGGAAAGGACGGGGCTTAGGGCTGCGACTGTAGCTCTTGGTAGCCTGATTCACTCTGAAACCAAACGCATCCAGGTGCAGTCTGCTAGGGTGTGAAAACAAAAACACCTAAGGCTTAAAAATGCAGGGTGTTTTGTGGTGTGAGACCACAGAAAGAGAACAAATAAAGTAGCGCTCTCCCTTTGATCAACTTTGTGCGTTGAACCCTATCTCTCTTCTTTTTTTAATAAGAATTAAATGAAAAAAGAACTTTCAGCTTGGTTATTAATAAGTCAGTTAAAAAGCCTCAGCCTGAATCCCAGAGGAGATACTGTTCAAGACTCGAAATGAGCGGATAATTGATTCTGATCGTAAGAGAGGCAGGCACAGAAAGCAGTGTGGCTGCGCTGTCCCAGACTTCAGCCCAGGATATCAATTTCTATTTTATAATCTTAAAAAATTCACCAGGTAAAAGAAAATTGTTCAGTGCTCCTGTAGAACAGGGTTGTTTTTTAAAAACACCTTCCTCTAACAGCCTTTTCTTTTTTTGTCTTTTCCAGGGCAAGACTGAAACCGTGCAGAAAGCTGGCTTTATCAAAGGCCCAGTGTTCAAAGGTGTTGCTTCTAGTCGCTTTTTGCCCAAAGGCACCAAAACAAAGGTTAACCTTGAGGAGCAAGGAAGACAAAAGGTGTCTTTCAGCTTTAGTTTAACCAAGAAAACCTTACCGAACAGATTTCTGACCGGTCTCGGAAACGAGAAACAAAATGAAACACAGAACTCCCCAGCAGTACCCCTTCAGACTGACTTTAACCCCAAAATTAAAATGGACCTTGGGGATGCTGCCGGTTCAGCTGAGGAGTCTTCACCTCCAAAACCGAAGGTAGAACTGGGGAAGATCCATTTTAAGAAACATTTACTTAGTGTCACTACCAAACCACCGCCACCAGCTGCAGCAGCAACGTTGCCACCGTTGGCTCTGGCACCGGTAACGGAACCGGTGGCAGCGGCCGCAGACTTCCCGTCAACACCGCCACCGCCGCCTCCACCTCCACCAACAGCATCACCAGCAGCATCCATGCCAGTTCCCGCAGCAGCAGCCTTGCCACAACTGCCCGTAACGCTCATGTCGACGCTGTTGCTGTCGCCGCCTGTAGAAGCAGAAGTCCCGGCTTCGAAGGAGCCGTGTCGCGTAGTACCGAAGGAGGCTTTGGAGCTGGACGTCAAACAGGATGCAGTATCGCACGGTTTGGAAGAGCACGTAACCGTACACACGGCCGAGCAGGTGGAAATAACTCCACAGAAGGAAGATTCCCATATTGGGAAAGACGATGAGGTGTCAGACAGCTCAAAGGGTGCTTCTCTGTGCTCTAGGAAACAGGGTTCGAAGAGGAAGTTCTCCCAGTCCGACGGCACATTGCTGGGCTCCGAGTCTGATGAAGACTCTGTGAGGACTTCTTCCAGCCAGCGCTCGCATGAACTGAAGATATCCAGTGCGGAAAAAGAGAGAGATCCCAGGAAAAGCTCTGCGTCGCTCAGGGGAGAAGAACTGGTGAAGTCCTCCTCGCGCTCCAAGTCGGACAGAGATGAAAAGTATTCTAGCTATTCCAAGTCAGAGCGAGATTCGCGGTATGCATCCTCCCGATCGAGGTCAGACAGGGAGAGGCGGCGAAGCCGGTCTCATTCTCGTTCCCGGTCCGATCGGGGCTCCCGAACCAGCTCTTCGTACTCGAGGTCGGAGCGCTCGCATTACTACGAATCTGACCGCAGATACCACCGGAGCTCCCCTTACAGAGAAAGGACAAGATACTCTCGTTCATACGCGGATTCCAGGGCAAGGGAGAGCTCTGATTCGGAAGACGAGTACAGGAGGACACATTCCAGATCTAGCGACTCGAGGCGCACATCGTCCCACTCCTCTTCGTACAGAGATTCAAGGACTTCTTACTCTAAATCGGACAGGGACAGCAAAATAGAGTCATCTCATGCTGACATGGAGAGGAGAGGAAAGTCTTCTTCAAAAGCAGATAGAGATTCAAAACGGACTTCAGAAAGTGAAGTAACCAAAAGGTGCTCTCCCCTTAATGAGCTCGGGTATCGAAAGGGGACATCCCATTCTAAGCCTGACAGTAATGTGAATTCCTCCCGTTATAAGTCCACCCCTTCAAAGACCCCTGCGCCAAAGCCTGATAAATTTAAAAGTTCTTTCTGTTGTACAGAATCAGTTGAAGAAATAAAGCAGCAGTCTAATTCTCTAGATTTAGAGACCTCTTGTCTAAAAAGCAATGAGATCCGAGTGTCCATTGCAAAAAGATTTGAAAGGGAAAAGACACTTTCTCCATTAAATCAGTTAAATGATTCACCCACTTTTAAAAAGACAGATGAATCAAAAGCTGGTTTTCCTCATTCAAGGTCCGAGGAACTTGCAGGAAATGAATGCCATGACAGTGTTAAGGAACAAGAAACTTTAGTAAAGGTAAAGCACGAGCAGTTAAGAACGTGTTTCCCTGTGGAAATGAATATAAATGGGTCCCCAGAGGGTAGGTCTGATGACTTGGCAACTCTCAGTGCCTCCAAAACAGAGGATGTCGCAGCGTCTTCTGACGATAGTCTGTGTAGGTCGGAAGTGTCACCCGTCGTAAAGACGAGTAAGTTGTATCCGTTGCCATCAAATGGATTTGAGAGCACATATGCCTCTAAAGAGCACGAGCTAGATGATTCTCGTGTGCAGTCCAGCGAGTGTAGCAGCCTGTTTAAGGAAACGGAGGCTCCGGTCCCAGAGCAGCAATGCGAAGCTATGCCTTTGCCAGTCGTGAATGTAGATCATTCTAAAACTTTAATTAAGAAGCTGGATGATCAGGCGACTCCATGTGACAAAACCAAAGAATCAGTTTTTTGCTACATTTCAGATGATGCTACCCCTTCTTTGTACCATTCGGAGGTTGAAATAGAAGTTGAACCAGCAGATCTGAAAGTTACTTCCGAGGCGTTTCTGGACGTGCACGTCGAACCACAGACAGTGACGTGCGACTATGAAAGCACAGAGGATCAAAATTCAAAGTCTGCGTGCGAAGATGATCAGTATCATATTAACCATTCCCATAAAACGAGCCTAGCTGTGGATAGCTCGAGCAGAGATTCCTCTCAGGACGGCTGTTCCCCCCGAATCAGGTTGGACAATCCCGTGGTTGCACAGCATCCCGAGGGAAACGTCCCCTCCAAGTGGGACAGGGCCCCGCCAAACCAATGCGAGAGGCCGCCGCACCACTCGGAAGCTGAGGAGGTGCTCGAGGTGGATACTCGGCACGTCGACCTTCCTTCAGCAAAAGGCAAGCTGTCGTTCAAAGACGAGCATTCGTATTACTCCGAAGTGCCGCTGGAGCACCGCAACAGAGAGGTCGCAGTGGAAGAAAGCGCGGTTTCCACTGAGGGAGTTGGGTCAGACGATCTGAAAGAGCAGAGCCTCGGCGCGTCAGTTGAGGACGAAGGGAACGGGCCCTTGGTGGCTTCGGCTTTTCCAGACGCTTTGTTTCCATCTTGCGACGTTGTCGTCACTGCAGAAGAAACGGAAACCGTAACGCAGGCCCCCACATGTGACAGCAGCGGCAGCGCTTCCGAGTTCGTTCCCGCTCGCCACGACGATTATTCGGACACGGCCGAGAGCGACAGCGAGCCGGGCAGTGACGACAGCGACACGGAGGATTCTGATTCCGACGACGGCGTGCCACGGAAACGGCTCCAGTCTGTTGTGGTTATCCCAAAGAACTCGACCATTGCCATGGAGGAGAGCAGCCCGTGCTCCTCGCGGAGCAGCCAGGGCAACCGGCGCTACTCGGACCACTGGGACGACGAGAGGCCGGAGCCCAGCAGGCCTTACTACGAAGAAAGGCCGGAGAATATGGCAAGTAAGAACGGCCCACAGGCAGAGAGCAGGTGCTCTCCTAGGGGGATGGAGAAGAGCCCAGCCTCTTCCACTGAGCTCAGCAGGAAGGAGGCCGAAGAGCTCCGGCCAGATGCTTGCCAGCCGCAGAGCGATGGCGTTGACAGTACGAGTCAGGCAGACCTAGCGGCAGACCCTGATGGCAAATCCAGCCCAGAGGAGAGACTGAAGGAGCTGATGGCCGTAGGTAGACCAGTTGGCCTGCAGGAAGAGCAGCCATTTTGTCTGCCTGAGAGTTTTGAAAGCGCTGATAACTCTCGACACCAGGCAAACGCTTCCAAGCCGGACAGTAGGCAGGGGAAGGGTGGGCTTAATCAGTCTGGCCTCGGAGAGTTCTCCAAGGTGGACGGTTTTCATACAACGGAGGATTTGGGTGGTTTGGGCTGGGACTTCTCCCAGCCGGAGAAGCCCAGTAGCACCTATCAGCAGCCAGATAGCAGCTTCGGGGTCTACTCAGGCTACGTTTACCAGCCAGGTTCGGGAGCGTACAGCGGGTCTCAGAACTACTGGCAAGGCAACGGTTATTGGGATGCGAGGTCTGCTAGCAGGCCTTCTGGAATTAATTACGAACGAATTCAAGGACAAGTGCCGGATTCTCTAACGGAGGATCACGAGGAGTACGAGGAGGATGACCGCTGGGATGATGACTGCAAGGCTCGTTTTCCCAGCTCCCCGAGTAAATTCCATGCTCCTGAGCAGAAAGAGGCAGGTTCTGTGCAAGCCCATGAGATCAGCAGCAATTCCACCAAGGAGCCAGTGTCTGTCGGTGAGAAAAAGGAGGAGGTGAAGGCTTTGGAAAAAAATGACGTGAAGGAGCGAGGGCCGCCAAAAAAAAGACGCCAGGAGTTGGAGAGTGACTCTGAGAGCGATGGCGACTCGAGGGAGAGGAAGAAGGTAAAGGCAGAGGGGGAGCAAGTGGAGGCGGCGCCTCAGGATTCCTCCATGGTCGGTCGCTTGTGCATCATGGACGACTTCCGAGACCCGCAGCGCTGGAAGGAGTTTGCCAAGCAAGGCAAAATGCCCTGTTACTTTGACCTGATTGAGGAAAATGTGTACTTGACGGAAAGGTAACTGATTTTTTTTATATATTTTTTTCCTTTGACTATAGCAGTTTTAGGTTTCAACTTGTATTTGATTCTGTGATAGCTTTTTTTAAAGCCAAATTGGCAATTGGTAGAGCAGGGAGGAATGGGGAGGAAGCATGTTGCATTCCCTGGGTCTCACAGCACTGCTTGTAGAGGACATGCTGGGCCAGTGCTGTAACCCCCACGAGGTCTCTTCTCCCAAGCAAAAAAAAAAAAACTTTTAGGATCCAGAGAGGTGCCAGTGATGGGTGTATGTGGAGGGATGATCACTAATTACCTCCTTCTTTGTGGCATCTCCTGTAGCTTGTCCTGACATGGGTGGCAGGCAGGACTTGTCCACTTTAGATTCCCAGCATCAGCACCAAGTAAAATTGTTCTTGTGCCCACAGTAGCTTGCAGAAATGATTTTTTTTTCTTCCTTTTTTTCTTTTTTTTTTTTTTTCCTGTGTTCTCTGCTGTCCACTGTTCATATGAACGTGGTGGGGCTGCAGTAGAGCCCAGAGCTGTGCAGCCGCATCACCTGTGGGCTTGTCAGATCTTGTCTGTTCAGTGCCCCCAGATGACAGCTCTCTCAAGTCAAGGGAAATCTGGGCATGGGAAAGGTTCTGGACACGTGTTGTATGTTTTCAAAGGCTGTGGGTGCTTGCATGTAATTATTTGTTGTCTCAAACAAGATATTTTAGCTCTAACAGCTGTAATTTGAAATAGCAGAGGTTAGCTGCTGATTGATGAGTCCTTCTGCATGGGAATATTGAACAGGGTGTGATCATTTGAAAAAAAATCTGTTCCTGAGCTCTGGGCTTCAGTAAGTGTGTTGCTTCAGAGCTCAAAAACCTTCATCCGTGCCCAAAAATACGCAATCCGGCTTTAACGGGTAGGTAGGAGCTCCTTACAAGTTTGTAAACAGCCCTTATTCCTTGTGCAGCCTGGGGTAAGGCCTGCTTATCATTTATACCTGGTAAAGTTCCTTTCTCACTTCAGGATGCCTCCCTCTCATAGTCTGAGGCAGAATAAAGCGGGGCTGTGTTTTTCACACCCAAGTAAACGCCAAACTTTTCTGCACCGACTGGCAGCGAGGGCACGGTGCGGTGCGGGGGAGCTCCACGCGTGCGGATTTACACACATGTTGTGTTTTGTGTAGTAGGTCTTGATGCTCAAGTGTTTGTTGCTTCATTTGGCTGCTCTGGACTACGTTGTTCACCAAAATGCTTTAACACACATATATAAAAAACATATTCTTAATTCAGAGTCTGAATATAGACCGCTTACGTGTAGACAGAACTTGCTATTTATTTTAGCCCAAGTTTATTTTTTTTTTACGCCTTTTTTTGTCTTGTTGGGATCCTCACTCCAAAGCATTTCCCTTGCAAGGGCTAGTCATTTTATGGCAACTAAAATTTCACTTAGTAGATGTCTTTGGTGCCCTACCTTTGCTGTAACTCCAGTTTTCGTATGTTTTTTTTTTAAATCTTCTTATTTGACAGTAAAGCAGAGGTTTAAGTAGCTAAACCCTTCAATTTGCTTTATTAAAAGAATGCTTTTTAAAAATGATACACCTGCTCACTAACGTTTTATGTGTTAATATTTTAGAACATAGGTTTTCTCCTGGCCTTTGAATCAGCGAAACCAAATGGGACATTGCAGGATAGCTGAGGTTGGAGGGAGCTCTGGAGATTGTCTCCATAGCATTATATGTGATTACAGAATATAGTATTTCAAAAGAGGCCAATCAAAGCCTTTTATCCTTTTAATTTAAACCTTATAACTTGTACTATGTGGTGAGAAGTCTTCTAGCTGTAAAATTTAGGACTGACTTTTCTGGAAATTGGCTTCTATACTTGTTTGACGAAATAAAGGGTTTTTAGTCCTGCCTCTGTGTGCAGGTACATGGATGCACACACCTATGTTGAAAGTACAGCTGGCTTGTGTGCCCTCAGGAGAAGAAGAATAAGTTAAATATCCTGGGATGTCTTTCTGAGAATCATCTTATGTGATCAGAAAGCCATCACCTCCTGCTCCAAACAAACCAGGTGTCCTCGATTACCCATGTGCCTTGTGGCTGTCCAAAAGCAGTCCATATGTCCAGTTTCTAAAGAAGAAACTACTTTCCCCCAGTGACAGTTGGTAAAGATTGAGGATTAATTTCCCTACCCCAGCACTATCTCAGCTGTATTTCAATGACTTGTCTTCAATAGGAAGAAGAACAAATCTCACCGGGATATTAAGCGGATGCTGTGTGAATGCCCTCCTCTCTCCAAGGAGGAACGAGCTCAGGGGGAGGTCGCTTGTGGAGAAGACTGTCTCAATCGCCTGCTCATGATCGAGTGGTAAGTCCTGCTTCTTGAGTGGCCACTGTTGTACATGGGATGACTTGGGAGCTCCTAGAAGAATTTAAACCTTTCTGGCCATTGGCAGCAAGCTGTCTTTGCGCTCCCATTTTCACTGGCTGGTGTGGATTGAGCTTCAGAGGCCACGTATCAGCATTTAGATCTGACCTTAGGTCTTCTAAGCCAGTGCCTTCCTCAGTAACCTGCTGCTAAAACCGACTGCAGAGGCCTAGAGTCCTCTGCTCGTGAGGTTTAATTCTGCTCTATCGTAAGCGTGGTTGAAGGGAGAGAGTTAGAAATGCAGATGTAGCTCTATGTGAGCCTAGCGATCTGCTTTCACTTCTCCTTTGGCATCCCTGCTCTCCCCAGAGCCTCACCAGCCTTCTGCTCTCGTCTCCTCTCACCTCCTGGAAAAGGTTGGGAGACCAAGGAACCATCGCTCCGCGTGAGCAGGAGGCAGGGGCTAGGTGCATATGGCTGGGATTTTGATAGTCACGGCAAGGGTTTGACACCCCTGGCATGTGGATCGTTACCAGCTGGGGTGGAAGGAAAGGAATTACCTGGCAGAAGCCCTGCCCTTTGTTTTTAATTTAGCCCAGGCAGCAGATGTAGGGAAGGGGGAGATCTCGGGGGAAGAACCCATAAAAATGCGGAGAGAATTGGCCACTTCAGCCCATTTTGATTATACGACGTGCAAGTGCAGTAGCATTTGGATTGAAAATGTTTTTATCTTCTTTCCAGAAATAAATTGTCTGCATTTGCATGTTGACAGTCAGATGGTTATGCTTTTTATAGCAAAACACATTTGAAAGTTTTACACTGAATTTATTATGGTTACTCGGTATCTCTTCCCCATCTGAGCTGTTTCTGTTACCGCTGTCATCCTGCTGGGAATTGATTTGTTCCATTTCCTTCCCTTAGTTCTTCCAGGTGCCCAAATGGCGACTACTGTTCCAACAGGCGCTTCCAGAAGAAACAGCATGCAGATGTTGAAGTGATCCTCACTGAGAAGAAAGGTTGGGGGCTCAGAGCTGCCAAAGATCTCCCATCGTAAGACTTTGCTCTTCGAATGACGTAGCTGTGCTATTTTACTCCCTCGCGAATGGAAAATAACGTGCTTGCAGTTTCTTAGCTTCACCGCTGTTGGGAGATGTGCTGAATTTCTTCCAGTTTTATATGCTGTCCTTGCTCTCTGTCATGTGTTCCTGTCTGTTACCTGCACGTACGTACCCCAGTCGAGTATTAGATCACCCACTCGGGTTTTACCCTCTTCCACCAACCTGTTCTCAGTAGGCTTTCTGGCAGACTTGCCTCTAGCTTCCTCTTGTGTTTAATCTGTGTTCCCTTCTCTCTCTGTTTGGCTCCGTCCCGTCGCTTTGGAGGAGTGTGCTCTCTGTTCGTGTCTGTTCTTTTTCTCTTCCCACCTCTGTGAAGCTTTTCCTCTTCTTGAGTCTTCTTCCTCTTGGCTGGACTGTACAGAGAACCCGTGGGGCTCCTTCGTCCCCCGTTCGCCTGCTGGGCTGCTGAGTGCTAGTTCTACATCAGTGATGCTTGCAGATCCAAGTCTGGTTTTGACTTGTCTCTATTTATCTAAACTCAGATATTTCTTGCGTTTCTTGCACCTGGATCGGTGCCTTGGTGCACAAAGGAGCCGGCTGCACCTGAACACAAGTGTTGCGCTGCGCTTGAACCCCTCGGCCTTCTCCTGGGTTGGCAGCAGGATGGGTGCCAGTGGAATTACAGGCCTGGTCTGGAACTGGTGCTCTCCGAAAGGGAGTGGGACTGGGAGGAAGCATAGTGCCTGGTACATTCTGCTGCTGAGGCGCAGCGTGTGCAGGTCTGGGACAGGAATGCCCTCTCACCAGGGAGGATAGACCAAGGAGTTGCTGTGAGCCTTCTGCCAGAAAAGTTGGTGTGTTCTCATAATCACTATAATAAAAAGAGCTTTAAGTCTACTTGAGAGAAGAAGTAGGACTGTGTACGTTCAAAGAGCTGCTTGGGGCTGAAGCACAAAGGTGCAGCAGGGAGGAGCAGGACAAACAGGAGGCAAATATGGGGGATTATTGGGAGTGTGGAGGCTTTGCCACGGGAGAGTGGCTGCATAAGGCGTGGTGAGCTGCTGTGCTCTTACAGGCTATGGGACATCTGGATGGATTTTTTCCCCCAGGTTCAGACAGCATCATTTGTCGTGCGTGTCGTCTGAGTCTGGGTCCCCTCTCGGATCCTTACAGGACATGCAGAAGTCAGCTGTGAAGCTCTGCAGATGAACAACAAAAGACTTTGTAGGATAAATTGGTGGCGTGTCTTGCTGTGAGGAAGCAGTGCTGTGCACTGGGAGTTTCACCAGGCGCTGTGATTTACATTTCAAAAGGCTGTGGGATGGGCACAGGGAGTCTGTTCAGTCTCAAGCGCACGAGAGACTGTGAGCTTGAAGACTATCTGCCTAGAATTTAATCGTGCAAAGACTTTCTGTAACTCAGGGTGTTTTAGTGAGTTTCCGTGGAAACTGATTTTTTGCTTCTGTAGAAGACAAAGATTTCTGCTGAGGAATCCAGCAATGGATTCTGACTCTCCTAAGAACTCTGTAGGTCTTACAGCGGTTTCTTTCAGTGCTACATCAAACACACGAGGCTAATTCAGAGGGGAGGAGGTTTGACTGCTTTAGAGGAATGCCACGTTATCTAAGATGCACTGGAAACAATTCAGTGTATGCAGGTGTGTTTAGCCCAGAGAGCCTTCACGCCGGGTTTGGGTAAAGGACAACTGGGTTAAGTTGCTCTTAAAAGAAGCGATTGCTCTCTGTTACGGGTCTGTTGCACGGGAACTGTACCAAAGAGGGTGAGAATTGTGGTGTTTTCTGGCTTCTGATCACCCAGATTTGCCAGATACGTGGGCAGTACTAGTGCTCTGACCTCATTGCAAAACAAAACTTAACCTTTGTAAGAGTGGAGTCCTGTTTTTTCAACAATAATGTGTGTGTAGGGCTTCTGTGAAGCAGCAGTGATGGCGACTGAGGTGTCAGTGCTGCTGCCCCATATGGACACATCGGGCCCAGTTTTACTCAAAGTTTTTAGGAAACCTTCTGGAAGCCCAAGGTCTGCAGGTTGTCTTGCAGATGTGGCAGTGGGGAACCCGAGCAAGCATCACGTCCGTGCGGTGTGCTGGGCTCGATGACATCGAGAAGCACGGGAAGGAAATAACCACATGAAAACAACCATGTGAAGGCCGCGTTGAGGAAGAGAAGAAATAAATCAACTGAAACAAGAGCAGCAAAAGGATCTGCTGCAGTTGGCTCGTGTTCGTCAAGGGACTTGGATGCAGTTCTTCACCACTCGGTGCAGAGATCTAAGCCTGGTGCTGGCTGGAATATTGCTTTTGTTTCTGCATGTTCTGTTCTGAAAATCTGGCATTGGGGAGAGATGTGCTGACTGGCACAACGTTGCTGCGGCGCCAAAGCTCGTCCTGGGAGAAGACAACCTTCTCCTGCAGGGCATCCCACCAGCAGGCAGACTTGGACGGCCACAAATCCAACGAGGGGTGGAGAGGCGGACACCAGGAGGAGACCAGTCCCACGTGGGGGGGCTCTTCAGAGGTTTCCAGCTCAGCTCTCCTCTCTTGTTGCTGCATCCTGCTTCCCAGGCTTGGAGTTGTGCAGTCAGGACTTTGGGGCAGACGAAGCTAACGTGATGAACCACCGGCTCTTCAGGAAGCTGGTGTTGATACCTGCTGAGGGCAGGCTGGGGAGGAATCCACGGACTCCGTGCGACACAGCAGGGGAAGGATACAACTGAGCAATGAGCAGGAGGAGCTGCATGCTGTGTGCCAGAACTGTCTCTTTCGGTGGAGAACCATTTTTTTGGTGAACAGGGAGATGGGGAAGATGGACGTAATTTATAAACAAGGGCTGGAAGGGAAGGGCTGCAACGCCACCATGGCTCTGTGCAAAAGGTCCCTTCCCATCCAAGCCATTCTCTGATCTTCCAGGCCAGGAAGGAAATAGGAAAGACACAAGGGAAGAGGTGACAGGTTCAGGCTGATACTAAGCAAGGAGACCTGGGACAGGTATTGGGAAAAGCTACCTAGCAATTTGTTGTAGTAGACTGGAACATGCCTATGGAAGCGTCAAGGAGTGCAGTGGGTGAGGTTTGAGCTGGCCCTCTGCTGTGTCCGGGGTAACTGGTGGTTCTCCTCCATCTCTGCTTCAAGATTCACCTTTCCTAAGGCTAAAAGGGTTTTTTATTGACCCCTCGTTTCACTCACCACATCAGCAAGGTGCAGACAGGCTTTCCATCTCAATTTAGGAAGCCCATCTGCCAGCACGTTCTGGGAATCCTCCTCATTTTCCTCTTCTCGTGGCTCACGAAGTCTTGTTCTTTTAGAGAATAAGTTCTGCTTGAAGGGAAGCTTTGTTCTTGCATCTCGGCCTTTTGCTGTGGTATTCCTACCCTACCGCAGCCATGTGATGGTGTCAGAAATAAGTTAAATCTGAAGTGCCTGAGACGAAAGCTGGTAGCGTGCTGTGCCGTGTAGTACAATTGTAGCTCTAACAAACGGATGAGCGAGTTGTGTTCCGAGAGCTCGTCTCAGTGGCGGTTATTTTCTGCTAATTGCTCGCGGCTGAGCAGAGTGATGCTTCTCCCTCTTGTGCTTTGCAGGAACACCTTTGTGCTGGAGTACTGCGGGGAAGTGCTGGATCACAAAGAATTCAAGGCGCGTGTGAAGGAGTATGCCCGCAACAAGAACATTCACTATTACTTCATGGCCCTAAAAAACGACGAGGTGAGTGGTGAACCCACCAAAACACCGCTTGGTTTTGGCTTAACCCTGCCTGCCTACAGCCCTGGCTCAGTGTGAACACAGTGTGTGTGCAGAGCAATGCTCTGAGTCTGCTGCGGGTGTTTTCTTAGGGGAAGGACGCTTGGACTGTCTTACTGCCCGTTTTTTAATCCGTTGCTCAGTCTCAGCCTGGTTTAAGAGAAGTTTTGTAGCTTAACTGTATTCCAGGGTCCTTAAAATAGGCGGCGTGGAAGAGGAGAAACTGTCCTTGTGTCGGTGGGAAGGGATGGAGTTATGGGCCCACCCCTTCCACATGAGCAAACCCTTTTGGGAGAAACCATGCCTGTGCCCCAGCTCTGGGGGATGCTCAGAGCTGAACTCAGCGTTCTTTTTCCAACGTAAACTACTCCAGAAAACCCAAGAAACCAAGTTTCCTTACTCCCCCAGTTCACAGAAGTACGCTAAACTGGGCCACTGTTAGCTGGTGGAGTCCCTACATGCAGAATTACTGTCATTGAAATATTTATATACCAGCAGTTCTTAATTATTTATCTTTGCTTCAGCTTATCAGCTATTTTAGACCCACGGAGCTGTGGAGCTGCAATGCAGGGAGCTGCAGCGCCGCTTACCTTGGGCGGTGGGCCCTGGCCTGCTGCGAGCGAGGTGTATAAATAGAAATTTAATACCCTATTCTGCTTGTCTCTCCTCTGAAGATTTTTTTTGGGTCTTGGTAGCTTTACAGTAAAGGAGCTAAAAATACTCCCAAGTGCTTTTTTCTTTTCCCTCCATGTAAGCGATTTTGGTAGCTGCCCTGGGATTGGTACGTGATCGCAAGGGAGCACAGGGGAGTATTTTGCCCAGTTAGGGAGGGCGCAGTGATCCACAAAGCAATCTTCCCCTTAAAATACAATCTGCGTGGCAAAGATGTTCGGCTTCGCCAGCCCTGATACTCACTGTGCCATGTATCAGAGGGTCAGAAACCGATATTAAAAATTTAGGATCCCAACCACGCTGAATAGCTCTGTATTAATTTGTAATGAAAACTAAGAACCACATATCGGTTGCAAAGTGTTCTTTTGGGGGGGCTTTTATTGCCCCTGTAAAATCCATTCTCTCCAAATCAAATGGTGCTGATAGCTGAAGGAGGAAAGGATGTGCAGTGATTGAGTTCTCCTTCAGCCTGTTGTGCATGAATATGCTGTGTTCCCTGGTACACTGCTCAGTGTTTCTGCCTAGTGCACGGGGAGGAGAGGCTGTTCTGCTATATTTGTTGTTTCTTTCCTTTTTAGATAATAGATGCTACCCAGAAAGGAAACTGCTCCCGTTTTATGAACCACAGCTGTGAACCAAACTGTGAGACACAAAAGGTAAACTGCTGGTTCGAAGCTGCTGCTGCTGCCTTCTCAACTTCACTGGCCTGCGACTTGGCAAGCTCAGAGTGACAAGCATTTCTCCTTTATCTTTGTGTCTTCTTTTTTCGTGTGTTGTTGTAGCATCTCATTAGTCAAATGTAAACCTTTGAAATGGGCAAGTGCAGCTGATTCACTTAGCAGATTTAAAATTTGTCACTGGTGCTTTGTGAAGGATTAGTCTTGCTAATTTAATGCAAGAAAGAAGTCAAGCCTGGCTTTTGCAATAATCGTTGTCATCTTGTTTTCTCCTTGCCTTAGTGGACTGTGAATGGGCAGCTCAGAGTTGGATTTTTCACCACCAAGCTCGTCCCATCGGGTTCTGAGCTGACGTTTGACTACCAGTTCCAGAGATACGGGTAGGTCTCCTCTCTCTCCGCTTAAGCTGCTGCAAGTGGGTTTTGTGAGTGTTGATGCAATGAAGAAATCCTGCTACAGAACTGTTTGAAAGCCTCATCTAGCAGAGCGGTTGTAAACGAACTGGAATTCAACTGTATAAAAAATTACCTGGATAAAGTTTCATCCATTACAAACAGAAGAGATTGAAAGAGGAATTTACTGTTTTATTTAATACGTATTTTCCAGTATCACTTTATTGGCTTTTTCTTATGCTTCATACCATCCCGCTGCAGTGGAAACTTCCCAGATAATTATCTGACTGTTTCTTTCCTCTTTTCTAACTATTAATTGAGCAAGCTCTAGGCTTTGCCATGCTTTTAAATAATGTCTCTTCTTTCTTCCCCACCCATTACTGTTTTACAACTTTGCAAAGCTTGCAGGGGCTGTAAAAGCCTGGCAGATAGCACATTGCCTCTTCCTGCCTGGCTGCAGAGGTGCACGGCTGCAGGCTGCAGCTTGGGCTTTGCTCCCTTCTCTGCACTTGAGCTGAATGTTTTCTGTTACTGCTCGTCCAGGCGAAATATTTCCCTCTCTTTAAAGTGATTAGCACAAAATAGCATCTGACAGTCGTGGAAGAACCTGCAATTATGAGATTAATTGTGGATCCATTTTATAATCCCTAGACATCTTTACCAAATACAGCAGTTTAATGAGTGCCTCTTCCTTTTCCTTCTGGATCCTGCTTTCTGCAACAGCACGGCTCTTCCTGTAAGCAGAGGCTCAGAAATGCATTTTTAGTTGTATTATACATTGATTCATGCTAAAATGTCAGATGCTGTCATGTAGTTCTCTGTTCCAAGCATTAATCAGGCACGGAGGTTTTAAGATGAGGCAGTATCTGGCCTGTTAGCTCATTAGAGCCCCTAGGTGGGATTCGTCAGCCTGAACTTGCACGTCAAAAAGTTAGTGCCTTGTACCCAGGCAGGTCTCCACAGAGCTGTCCATTGGTAGTGGCAGGACCCAGGTCTCTCTAGAGGCTCGTTGTCCCGTCCTAAGGTAGGTGGGCAAGTGGGTCAGCCCAGTCTCTAAAGCTGGCAGAGTCACTCAGTACGCAGTCTGTACAGATTTCTTACCATTGGTACTGCAGAGCCAACTTCCTCCAGGCCGTTGTGCACATTTCTAAAAAACAAACAAACCAACCAAAAAAAAACCTGCACACTTTCAAGCAATTTTGACATATGGTTTAAGATTTATGGCATGTCAAGTAGAAAATACAGAGGCTTTGTAAAAATATTGTCTGAAGACAAAGCAACTTAAATCTCTTGTGCTGTCCATTGCTGTAAATCTCTGCAAAAAAAACCCGTTTTCCACCTGAATCTTTCTACAGCCCATGAACCCTCAACCCACTCTTTATTTTGTTTTGAGCAATAAAATGCAAGCCTTTTTCCTAAGGAACATGTGATTTTGGTTGATTGCAAAATATGGTAGGAGGTTCACAGACCCAGCACCCCCGCCTTTACCTTTCTGGTTCTTGGTTCTTGACCTAGGAAGAGCCTGGAACTGTACCAGCCTTTGGTTTCTTGTGGAAATAACAGGATCACAGCAGCTGTTTGAGAATTGAGGGGTTTGTTTGAATTTTTAGTGGCCAGAATGAAAAGCCTTGCCATGCAGAAAGTCTCTGTCCCTTTCTTCTGAATGCAGCTGGTGAAATACCACATTTGCTGCCCTGTCCTTGCGGTCTGGGCAGCCTTGCTTTGCAGCAGCATTGCTGGGAGACTCCAAGACAGAACAAACCATCCGAGAAAACAGGGATGTGATGGCTTTCCATATTTTCTTGTAGCTGCTTAGCTTGTATTTGAAAAACAATGGAGAGAAAAGAGAAAGAGAAGTGACTGGGCAGTGCGGTAATGGCCTTTTCTCATCGCAGTAGCGGGATGCACTTAGGAGTAAGATAAAACAACTGACTGTAAATGCCATCGATTCGTTATTTAACTGGTGTGTTGCTTCTGCCCATGAACAGCAAAGAAGCTCAGAAATGCTTCTGCGGCTCGGCCAACTGCCGGGGTTACCTGGGGGGAGAGAACAGGGTCAGCATCCGAGCTGCAGGAGGGAAGATGAAAAAGGAACGCTCCCGGAAGAAGGATTCGGTGAGTGTGATTCTCCTCTGTGTGTGCGTTTTTTGTTCATTTTGTTTTGTTTTTCCCTTAAGAATAGCAACAACAGAGGGTTGACTTAGGGCACGATGCTCTCTTCGTGAGTCTTCGGGTCACCTTTATAGTAGAGCCTTCCTCTAGAGTCCGTGACTCACAACAACCTCAAGGCTCAGTCTTCTTCATGAATGTGTTTGTATCATTTTATTTCACATGGGGCACAGTGAACACTTGTGTTTTCTTGGTGTTTCAGTTAAATATATATTTCCTTGCTCTGGAAAGGGACTTTTGCAGTCTTGAGTGCATCCAGTGCCGTCGACACCATAGGCTTCTGGTTTCAGGAAGAGCGTGCTAAATTCTACGTGGGTTTTAGAATTCGTTGGGTTGCGTGATTTTTAAATTCCAGTGAACGACAAACAACACTGGCTTCACTATGTAGGACGTTACCTGCAATTTGACAGCTAAAATGGTGCAGATGTTTGCCATCCACGGGTTAGGATGTGAAATTCGAACCTCTAATTGCTCTGGCCTAGAGGCAAGTCAGCGTCGAGGAACTTGCATGGACGTGCATTGTATTTGCTTTGACTTCAGTTTCAGTTGTGTTTGCAGATGTATGTGAATGAAATTAAGTACGCTAAATCCAAACTTTTTAAAGCCTTTTTATAGCTCCTCATGCATATAATCCTCTTCAAGTGGTTACATGAGCCTTCTCCACATTGAATTGCAGCGGTGGATTTGTATGGTAGGTGGAGGAAAGTTTGCAGAAAAGTGGTCAAAAGGAGTTCTTCCCGAGTGCAAAGCGCTGCAAAGAAATAATTTGCACTCTTCTTACTCTCTACTAGATGGAATTTTTCTGTGCTTGAAGAAACAGAGCCTTATTCCTACAAATAAATTCCTACAAATAACGTTACGTCTTTTTTTGGAGGTGCTGCCTTTGAAAAGGCCAGCTTCGTTTTCATTTACTGTATCTGAGAGTCAGGAAGGCAAGAAATAAGTCATTTTTAAGCGGGTTTAAAATGCGAATTGGTGCCACCGAGCAGTAAGCGAATTGTGGAGGTTGATATTTCAGTGTCTGCGTGGAGAGGAATGTGCCTCTGGTTGTAAAGGATATAAATAAGAGCTAGGAATTCGGAGAAGTAAATTTCTCTGCAATTAAAACGACGATAATCTTCTCATGCACATCTGTTTTCCTACATGAAAAGGTAAATTTCCAACCAGAAATATTTTGGGGGCATCCGCCTGGAATTTCCCCTGCAGAGCATTCTGCACGTGGCGTAGATGTGTACGTCTCGAACGCTGGTGGGAACAGTGCAGTTCTGTGTGGCAGTTGAGGCCTAAACACCGTGGAATGAGAACCATAATACAGCAGATAAATGAAACCCAACCAAATTGAGGCAAATTAAAGCCAGACTTCGCCCTTTTGGTATGTGAGCAGTGGTCAGGAGGGGCTCGTGCTGGCTCTTGAAGCCAGGGAATGAATTCTCCTTAGCATCATGTAGGTAGGGTGGCACTTTGTGCGCCTGGCCTGGTCGGAGAATTAATTGCCTCGTCGTTTTCTTCCTCCTGGCAGGTGGACGGGGAGCTGGAAGCCCTGCTGGAGAACGGAGAGGGCCTCTCGGATAAGAACCAAGTTCTCAGCTTATCCCGGCTGATGGTGCGCATTGAAACGCTGGAGCAGAAGCTCACCTGCCTCAAACTCATACAGGTGGGCAACTCCCAGCTGAAAGGGGAGGGGATCGCTGGTTAAGGGATGTCCTTTTAGGGCTCGTTAGAGGAAGAGGGGGAAATAGGGAGGAAAATGGTGTCTGAGTTGTGCCAGCACGCTAAGAGGGAGCTTGAGCAGTTCTGCTTGGTTTGTAGGTGATGTGTGGTGTAGCCCTTGCCTTGTGCTTGGTGGAACTGATGTGCCTGGGTCATGAAAAGCCCATTTCTAGAAGCAAATGACGTTATAGCTGTCTTATCTCTGAGATTACCTCTGAGTCTGCACGTTGCTTGCAGCCCGATTTCCGTGCAATGCCTCGTGAAGCTTTATTCTGTAAAACGAGCTGTTCACCAGGTAGTGGTTATAAACTTCCTGCTGCACGTGTTACTGCTCCGAAAACAGCAGTTGTGTCCACTTGCATTACATTCGACGCGTGCTGGTCTTGGCAGGTGCCTCGCTCTGCCTCTCTGCTTCACGCTTTTTCAGCAGCAATGAGTTTGACAAGTAACACATGCCCGGTGCAGCAGTTAGCCATCGCAGCATGTGGAAACCGAATTATTTTTGCCTGTGTGTCGCTGACCCTTCCCGTGGCCTCTCTGTAACTTTGGCCCATCCAGAACACACACTCGCAGTCGTGCCTGAAGTCCTTCCTGGAGTGCCATGGCCTCTCTCTCCTCTGGATTTGGATGACGGAGCTGGGCGACGGGCGGGGGAGCACCGCCAACAACCTGAAGCTGCAGCTGGAGGTCAGTACTGCCCTCAGGTCTGAGGCTTTCCTAGCCGCTCTGCTAATTGGTTTTGGTTTATTTTTATTTTAGTTGATTGTTTATTGAAAGACATATTGTATACCAAGCGTTCGTGAAAACAAACTGCCGGTATCCGTGCAGCTACAGTCTAAAACTTCTGCTTTAAGGGAGAGTCTAAATATATGGAAAGAATTTGCCTCTGTGGTTTTCCTTAGATTTCTGAGTCAGTGACATGAGCCAGACTTACACAGCAGCGGCAGTGATCTTTATTTCTTCCATACTGCACTACAGAGGGAATTTGAGGTATTGCTTTGACGGGCCGAAGTGGAACTTTAAGATTTCTGTTTTCTGTATGCGCTTCAGCATCGCACGCAAAAACCATCTGGGAGTTCCTTCATTAAAGACGCTTCTGCCAGCGCTTTGCTGGGCGTTTTGGAGAGGCGCACCCTGCCCCGAATCCAGCCGGAAAGCAGAAACTGTCCGAGCCTCAGGGCTGAGGGTGCCTGTCCTGCTCCTGACTCCCCCTTTGTTTTCCAGAAGTGGTGACACGGATGGGTGGCTGCCCGACAGCCTGCTCCCTTAGCTCCGCGCGGGTTTTCTCTTTCAGCTTTTGTGAGTGGGTCGTGCCACGCTCATCTCCCCCTGGCCCCAAGAGGGATGATGTCTGACAGCCCCGTAACCCAGTGACTTTTTGAAAGATGGCATGGAAGAAGGCAGCCCGGCCGTTGGCAGCCATGGACTTCTCCTCTTAGCTTCTCTAACTTCACTGACTCACAGTTTTTGATGAGGACATAGCAGAAGTGTCCAGCACTGGGGGTTTAGATGCTCCTTCCACGATGCAGACGCTTGCACAGTTCTGCCTGTAAACACCTGGAAAACTTTTGTGCTGTTGAGTTAGGGGTCTGTGGATGTACCAGGACTGGGTTAAGCGTGGCATCTCTTGCAGTAACTGCTCCTGCACTGAGCTTTCCCTTCCACGAATGCAATATTGTTGTCTTTAGGGTACAAGGAGTCCTGCATATGTTGTAGTTATTGCTCTGAGGGATGAGGCAGTGTCTTTGGCCTCCAGCTTTGGCTGCATAAATCAGTGCTCAGGTTAGAATTTGGTTTTCCCCTGTTGTGTCTGGAGTGGGTTCAGGCACTCGGCGTTGTCCTCGAAGCCAGAGCTGCTCCCCACGAGCACTCAGAGGGACCCTGAGAGCGTTGAATTGCTGGGGCAGTGGCTTTGTCTCCACTCCCGATGCATCTGGGCACTGCACTATTAACTTTGGCATTTTTCTATGGATCAAATACACTCTTTTAAAATCTAGGTCATTCTTTACTGAGTTGCAAGTCAGGCTTGTGACAGGGGTCAGATCACACTTTGGTTTTTGTTTTTTTTCTTCTTTCCTCTTTATTTTTTCTTTTTTACAGTCATTGTTTTAAGAGTTGGTCTTCTGGCCATCAGATGCCTGTGGCAGAAATTAGCATAATGCCATAAAACCGTCTCCTGTTCTTCCTTCCGGAAGGATTGGGTTTAAACATTAGTAAGTTGAAAAGCTGGGGCACTTCAAGTGCTGCAACAGGACGTTCTGCCTCTTGCTTCAGAAAAACTGGCGGGGATTTGGGCTCTGTTTTCGGGAGAGGTTTTGTACCACCATGGGGTTGGTTTTATTTTTTTATTCCGTGGGCTATTAAACTCACGAGTGTACAATCGTGGAGCTCTAGATAGACACAGCTAGGATTACTTGGCGTAGTTGCCAAGGCTCAGCGGTGCTCCATCACAGGTTTCTCTTGTGCCGTGGCTGGGCGCAGCGGCTGCACGGCCGCTTGCCTGCGTCCCCTCCTGCGGGGCACCGCAGTCTCACGGAATGGCCGAGGCTGGAAGGGACCTCAGAAGATCATCTGGTCTCCCTCCTGTGACCCCGTTAATGCTCCAGCTGCTGCTGAAGGTGGTAATGGCATCTCTGGGAAGTGAGGGAAAGGATTTCCTGGTGCTCTGGTGGTTTGCAAACTAACGTCCCATTAAGGCTCTTTGGTTCCTCTTCACCTTCCCTGTTAACCTGGTCTCTAAACAGAGCATCTGGGTTGAGCTCTGCTGTTCTGACTGCTGACACATCTTGAAAGTCTGCGATTTTCTCTGCTACAGCGTGCCTAACGGCGTGCTGGTTTGAAAGGCTGGCTGTTGGAGCAGTTTGGGCTGTGTTGATTGTCCCAGAAGTGGCTGTGGCCATCTGTAAGTGTCTGAGCTCTTTGAACTTGATTTAATTGCAACCCACTACGTATTTGTGCTCGCTGTTTCCCACTCATGGTTTATTTGCCCTCTTTAGAAGTTCACCACGGCGGTTCAGCCTTGAGGAGGGCTGCTGCTGTCTCCTCCTCGTGACCTGTCACAGTCCTGTTCACGTTGATATTTCGCTGAGAAAAGGAAATTGATCCAGGTTGGAGCCAGCCGAGCATTGTGGTGGTTCTAATGGCTGTGATTTTGTCTCTGCAATTAGATTATGAAGACGCTGGAGCTGCTGCCTATACCCACCAAGAACATGCTGGAGGAGAGCAAGGTGCTCCCGATTATTCAGCGCTGGGCTCAGACCAAGACCGCTGTCCCGCAGCTCAGCGAGGGCGATGGCTACTCGAGCGAGAACACGTCGCGGGCTCACACGCCGCTCAACACGCCGGACCTTTCCACCAAGCAGAGCGCAGAAGGTGACACGGATACCCCCAAGAAGCTGGTGTTTCGAAGGCTCAAAATTATAAGTGAAAACAGCATGGACAGCGCAATCTCGGATACAACCAGCGAGCTGGAAGGGAAGGAAGGGAAGGAGGACCTGGACCAGCTGGAGGGTGCCCCGACGGAGGTGCCGGAGGAGCAGCAGCAACAGCAGGAGATCAAATCCGCTGCTGACGTGCCGGTGGAGAGCAGCAAACCCCAGGTTGTGGAGCTGGAGCCTGAGCCTGAAGTGGAGGTGAAGGAGAGCAACGGTGCGAAGCTGGAGGAGCCCATCACGATGGAAACGCCATCCCAAGACGAAGAGGAGGGCGTATCCGACGTGGAGAGCGAGAGGAGCCAAGAGCAAACTGACAAAATCGTCGACGTGAGCGACTTGGCCACCAGGCTGCTCGACAGCTGGAAAGACCTAAAGGTAAGAGGCACCCTGTTGTACCCGCAGCTCCGCCACCTCTGCCCCTGCTAGGGCCAACGCGGAGCTGTTGGCAGTTCAGTACAGCAGGGCTGAGACGTGGTCCTGTTGGTAAATCTCTGACACCTAAGATTGCTTTTGCTATGTAAAGGGTTTTCCAGGTGCTTTCTGTATATATCCTTTCATTGCAAGCTCCCGTGTCCGTGACTTCAAACAGATTTCCAGGTGTTTTTGGTCCAGATTTTGTCCAGGTGATTTTGTCCAGATTTTCTGGTGTTGCACACCACAAGGTGCGCACCAAAGACGGTTCAGGCTGGCCACCGCAAAAACACCTCAGTCATCTCGTGGTGGTTTTGGGACTGCTCAGGGGGAGGGCAGCTGTACGTGGTTGAGAGCCACCTCCCAAATGATCAGAAAAAGGAACTAGTGACAGCGTGACATGCATTTCTGGTTGAAGTGCCCAGTGCCCATCGTGCTGCCCGTTGACCAACCATCTACCCTTCAGTTAAGTCATGAGAAGATTGTCGGTGTTTCCTGTTCTGTTGACGTGCTCCACACCTGCAACGTGCAGAGCCTCCAGAATCACGCCTGTCGGCAACGTTTTGTCCTCTCGATAGCACTTTTAATGCTGGGTTAACCTCTAGATGTTTGTAGCTCGTGTTGAGATCAGGTAAATACTCAGATTTGGGGGTGTTAATCTGAGCCTTTAAAGGCTGCTAGAATACGCAGCTGCTCGCTGGTTCACTTCCATCAAGATCTTCCTGGAGCAGGTAACGTAAGAGTAGGGTCTGGGGCTGCTCTTGCCTTCCCTCCTCCCTGGGCAGTGTAGGTGGCCTTCTTGGCCGCTTGATCTTTAGCTGACAGCTATCTTTGATGACATTTCGGGTGAAATTTAGTTCTGTAACCTGCCGCTCAACGCTTCAGGCATTTTCTGGGGGTTTCTTTAGGTCTTTGGAAACTCCTCGGCAATCTGCTGTTCCGATAGGATTATATTCCTATATAGGAATATATAGGGAAATATGAAATATTAGGTATATAGGGAAATATAGGGAACATTATCTATTATATAACTATATATATAGGGAATACATATTATATAATTATATATATAGGGAAATTATATATATAGGGAATATAGGGAAATATGCTCTACCGTGAAAGGGAGAGCAAGGAGGGCGAGAGCCTTGCTTTGAAGTGTGAGGTCATTTACTGAAGATCCAGCAAAGCAAAGGCACTGCCCTGCGGCTGTGTCCACAGCAGTGTAACAAAAGTCAGAGGGAGAAGAAAGGGACCTTTGCATGTCCCCAAGCCACTGCCCTACAGCTAAGATGCATCTGCCAGGTCTACAGGGCTTCCGAATGGGGTGGCCTTGGGGGAAAAGGTGGTGGAGGAGTTGTGCCCTTCTCCTAATCAAGCATCTGCCCGGTTTTAATTAGTACTCTTCAAGCAAATTTACATTTTACAGTGCATCATGTAGCCAAAGAGCCGCTTTATTCATTGAAATGGGTAATGGGTAATGATTTAGAGGAGTGGTGATGCCCGTGACGCAGTGCCACGTGCAGATGGAGGAGGCCACAGGGAGCTTGGAGTCCCCAAACCTCTGGCTGTGTCGTTTAAATACCATGGGTGCAAACATTATCTTATAAAACAGAGTTTTGTGTAAGAGTTAAGGGAAATCTTACCTTAATCTCTGAATTTTTCAGAAAAATCAGATATTCTTGAACACTCGCAGAATTGTTTGAGCGTAATCGTTTGTGCCATAAATCGTACCGGGAGAGGAGGCGAGACTTTACCATACAGACCATGAGCTGAAGGGTCTTGCTGCAGAAAATTAGGCTGTGGTTCTTGTTCCTTCCCCTCTTTACCACGTGGATTTGATGAATATCGCTCACCAGGTTTTAGTGTGCAGACTTTTTAGGTTTGCGTGGGTCTTACGGTTTCTCTATGTAAGTGGCACTGTCAGGTTGAGGCTGGGGTGGAACTGGAGGCCCTTTTCCTCCCAGGAAAAGGACTTTTCTTCCCAGTCCTTCCAGGTGGAACTGGAAGTCCTTGATACCTGGGATTGTTTAAGCTGAAAGCTCAGCGAGCTCCTGCTCCTGCTTTGGAGACACGCTCGCGGGGACCCCCCAGACCCGTGTTTGCAGCGCGAGGTTTTCACGTGCCGCAGGGCTGAAACGTGGAGCAGCGCAGCGGAAACACGTAAAGGCACTAAGGGAAAAGATGCCCAAAACAGGCCACTTCTCCAAAACGGTGCTGTGAGCCCGGATTCGGTCCGACATTCGCTGGTCCCAGGGGGCTTGGGGTTTTCTCCGGAGCTCGGAGGAGCTCGGGGTACCCGGGGGGCCTGTGCCGAAGCCCGTGGTCGGCTCACGGAGCCGTCACCAGTGCGGGTTGGTAGCTGGGATGTGGATTCACGTCCCCTCGGTGGTTTGTTGGGCGTGCTTAGTGCTTACCTCGTGCCGCGGCAGGGATGCTGCCAGCCCGGGGCAGCGCTCGCAGGGGCACGGCGGGCGTTTGTCGCTGGAGCTGGCCCGAAAAGCGGAGTGCTCTCGGGGAAACCACGACCCCGTGGGTGCCTTCTGTGCTGTACATGGTCACGAGTTAACTGCTTCTGTCCGCCTTTCGCCTATCAGATGCTGGTTTCTGGGTAACCGGTCTCTGGTTAACAATCGTGCAGCCCGAGGTGGCCGATTCCTAAAGGAAAAGAACGGAGCTGGCAGGAGGGTGGCCGGGAGGTGGGGGGGCGGGGGTCTGAAAACCTCGTAACTTAAGCTATGTCCTCTCCAGTGGTGCTGATGACCCCCCTGGTAATTTCACCCATTTCCATCTAGCTTCTCAGGGCAGCAAGGAGCTTGTTAACATCACCAGCTGACCATGTGTCTCCTTTTCTCAACTCCGTGCTGAAGAAGGGAGCGAACGTAGCGTGCGTACCGTGAAGAGACGGGAAGATGGTTGGGAAGCTGGATGATGCATGAGAAAAGTGATAGGTGAAAAGAGGACAGAGGTGGTTAACTCAGTGCTGCCGACGTTATTTTGGTGCGTCCATTGCCGGCAATGGACGTCGCTCCGGGAAAAACCCAGCTCCTGGCGTGAAAGGATTAAGTGAGCTATCTTTTTCTCTACCTCTACACACAGGACAGCTGCCTTGGCTTACGGGGCTCGGGCACGCCGGCCCCGTAACCCCCAGGGAGCTGTGGCCACTGCTACACACCCACAGCACCACACACACACACCCACACCGCCCGCCAGGGGACGTTTTCAGCCTGGGCTCGTGCCCGCGGATCCCGCGCTCCGAGGACGCGGTGCATCTTTACCCCCATGCTGAAAACGGACCCAACCGCAGGGGCTGGAGAGCACGCGTGGCTCTTCCCAGCACTTTAGCCTGCTCCAGCCTGAGGATTGTGCTCCTGTCCCGTGGCAGGTAAGGTCCCCGTGGATGGATGCACGCGATGAGACCCGGGGCAGATGTGCTGCGATGGTGAACGGCTCCGGTGCGCTCCCCTCTCTCTCGGCGTCTCGGTGTGTTCTGGCAGCACCCGCACCTTCTGCGGCAGGGCCGGCACCGCCGAGCGTGGCACGGAGGACGTGCACCCCTCTGGTGCCTGGGGTTTGCGGGTGTTAAGCCCTTAGGGAGCTGCGGCGATGGCTTTCTGAGGGGTGACGTCTCAGTGCTGAGGCTGAGGGGCATCAGGCACGTTTGGAGCTGAGCGCGGTGTGCTTTCCTAACGCTGGCACTCTGAGGGTGCTCTGGCTGCTGGGTTTTATCACTGCTGACCCCAAAGCCAGCCTGCAGGTCCTACAGCTCCACTGCCCATCCCATAAGCGTCCTGCAGCCAACTGCTACCCATACATCTAAAATCCATCCCTTAGAGAACCAGAGAGCTGGACAGGAGCTGCAGCTGTGAGGCTCCAAACCCTGTCCTTACTACTTGAAGGCTTCTTTTTTCATAAATAGATGTATTTTGTTTTAAGAAACCCCTTTGGAAAGAACCGAGCGCCTTGGATTTGAGGGGTCTTACTGGAACACTTCTCATAACCATTTAGCAGCTCAGGGCCGAGGTAGTGCCCCAGCCGTTTGGCTTTGGTGAGGTGGACTTTCTCTGCTTCAAAACACCCTTTTGGGAGCTTAATCATTACCCTGATAGGGATAGCAGAGCTTGGGTGGCCCCGGCGAGCTGAGCTTTTCGTTTCCCCCGAGCCAACCTCTCCAAATCACGTTTGACACATCTTCAGAGGCAGCCCTGGGAAGCTGCTCTCGCCAGCCCTATTTGCAGCCCGGGGTGAGCGGCTCTCGCTCCGGCACGCACATCGCGGGCTCCAATTAGGGCGCTTGTAATTTGTCGTAACTTACAGCAAGAAGCAGCTTGTGGAAACAATAGGCGCTGGTGAGTGGCCAGGCTGTTGCTGGTTGTTTTTTTTTTGGCCTTTATTTAAGGAAGTTTTGGGATTAGTCCTCGCTCCCCTCCGTACCTCGGCATCGTCCTGTAGCTTCTTGCACGTGTGCCGCGGATGGGGATGCGCTCGGGACGCGACTCCCCTGCTGCACCTACCCCCTCCTGGGTCAAGGACGGGTGCGTGTGCAGCCCGCCAGCCTCAGTTCGGGGCTTTTTTCTTTTCTTACGTTTGTAACAGACTCGAATCTTGTATCTAACTTTCTGTGTAACTCGTCAAAAGTTGCTCGCAGAGGTAGAGGACCGTTTGGGCTCCGCTAGCGGCACTCCCCTTGGGCTAGCAGCTCTGCGCGCTCGAGCTAGCGGCTTCCGTTTCCAAAAATAAAACAGGCTTGCTTTGGAGCTCGCCCTGCCTCGCGTCTGCTTTGACCACCATCTGCTTTTCACAGAGCCGTTCCCACGTGCTGCTCTGTGGCCGTTTCAAAGGCTCTGCTGCCTCCGCTCTGCCCCGGAGCGGTGCCGGCGGTGCTGGCTGCGTGCGGAGCCGCCCTCCGGCCGTACCCAGCTCGCCTCCCTGCACCAGTTCACCGTTCCCTTGGACCGTTCCTTCCAGTACTTTCACGTCGCGTGCTCTGCTGTTTATTTTTTCGGAGCTGGGAGCTCCGGTGGAGCCAGCACCTCCTCTCCTGCCGCTGCTGCTGTGCCCCTGCGCTGGTTCCTCGGCACCTCGTGCCCCGGTGGCTCCTCTGCGATCGGTGCCGGTGGGAGCGTGGCGTGGGCTGCCCGAGGTGCTCTGCTTGGTTTTACGGCGTGCTGCTCCGCTCTGCATCCGAGGAGGGGCTTTTGGGGGTGCTGGTGCAGGAGGGAGAGAACAGAAGAGAAAATCCAGCGCCAACGGGTGCTGTCGGGGCTGCAGGAACAAGGCAGTAAGAGAAATCCTCCCGCATAACTTGGCACAGTCACTTTTGCCTCCGGGATTCAGCTTGGAGAGGGCTTAAAGAAGTGAGTGTAAGGGCAACTTGGGGCACTGCTGTGCCACACCTCTAATCTTCCAGGGGAAGTCACCTCGGTCCCACGCAGGGTTTTTTGGCTATTAAAGATTTCACAGAGCTGCGTAGGGTTTCCTAATCCAGGGGCTTCCTTCCACATCCCTCCCGCCCCAAGCAGCGAGTTACCGCTTTGTTTCCCTAGATTTAGTTCAAAACACGCCATAAATTTCGGGTCTTTCCATCCATAGCGAACGTGTGAGCAAGAAAGAACATTAAAAAGGGCGTATTTACGGATTATGGATGTCTCTCAGTGCTGAAAGAGGTCAGGGCACGCACTGAATTTGTCCGGCAGGTGAAAAGGGAAGGGAAGCCACGGGAGGGAGCAGGATTACGGCGGTGCGGGGACCTGGCAGAGCCCAGAGCAGAGCAGAAGCAAGGTGTGCACCAGGCTTTGTTTAAAAAGAGGAGTTTAAAAAAAAAAAAGGAAAACAGAATAGGCATTTGACCCTACTGTAAAACAAATCTCTGCCCCAATCCCGTTTTATAACCTCCAGCAGCACTTTGGAAGTGGCTGTGACTTGTGACCAGACCACAAGAGGATCCCTTATCCTTTCATTTCTTTCACCAAAGGAAAATGCATTTTTTCAGCCCACGGGGCGCATGCTTCCTCTAAAACAATAAAAGCAGGGCTCTCAAAGCCGGGCGCTCTCGTTAACCGCGGCGCTGGAGGTGGGCACATTGCTGAGGGCTGATGTAATCCGGGGCGACCGGGCAGCGCCGCGGAGGTGGCCCTCGAATCATTTCCAACCACCTTTAAAAAATAAGGGCCGAGGGTTGGGATTTTAAGAGAAAATGCTTTGTTTTGCTCCGAGGGTTCCACCTGGTGACCTGAGCTGCTACTAAAGCAGGCTAGGAGCCAGAGGGCCCCCCTCGCCCCGCAGCGTCCCCGTGGCACCGAGGGGCGCCCCGACGGGGATTTCTGCCCAGCCCCGCTGCTGCTGCGCGCTTCGTGCCCCGGACTTGGCAGGATGAGCGCGGCCCTCCTCCGGAGCTGCTTCAGCGGCAAATTTCTTATAAACTCAAGATTACCTAAGGGTGAGGATCTTGCAGTCAAGCTGAGCTGGAGCTTTGTGTTTTCTGAGTTTAGGAAAGCTTTGAATCCCAAAGCAGAGGCAGGCAGCGCTCAGCACTGGTGGAATAACACAAGCAGCCTTCGCTCCTCCTGTAACTCCCCCTCTGCCTCATCCATACCCTAAATTAAAGGATATTTTGGTGCCACACTGAAGGCACCGCGGTGCTTTTCCCTTGGGGCATCAAGCTTCTGTTGGTGCCTTTGCTGTCACATTGAGTACGAAGAATTAACGCTGCTCGGAGGCTCATGGAGCAGGTTTTGCTCAGGTTTTGACTCTGCTTGGTCTCTAATCCTAGCAAAACGCACACCCTAACGAACGTAGAGGTCCAGGATCACAGCACATCGCACCAGGACAGCCTCTTTGTGTAGCCCTAATGCTATCTTCTGTGGATTAGTCTCCGAGCACGTGCAGGCAGGGATCTCATCTCTGTGGCCTCCCACCCCTCTTGTCTTTGATCTTATTTCCTTTCACCTGGCCAGTTTGTTGTGTTCGGCCAGAAGATAACTGAGTAGGTGCTGCTGTTAGCTGCTGAAATTGCTTCTGAGGAGAGCAGGGAGCAAGGGCTTGATCCAAGCTGGAAATAAAAGAAAAGGAGCCTTATCTTCTAGGATACCGGGGCTCAGACAGTCAGCCAATATATATACAGTGTATATGTACATACGTGTATATTGTGTATATGCACGTACATATATAGTGTGTATAAGTATGTGTATATAGTGCATATGCACGCAATATAGTGTCTATCCATTATACAGGTGGGACCGTTGGCATTCCTAGTACGACACCATGTTATTTGCACACTGAGTGCCAGAATATTTCATTGAAAACACGGCTGAGAGCACACTGGTGCATATAACACTCGGTTTGTGGCCAGCGGTGACACAGTTGGTTAACGTGCCCTCCGGCGACCGCCGCTGCGTGATCCCGTGGCGTTCAGCAGGAGCGCTGAGCCCTCAGCTGGGGCAGTCACAGGCCCCACATTTATTTGCAAAACCAGGACTCTGAGAAGGTTTTCATCCTCCTTTCCAAGTCCTGTCCCGTTTTGCCAAGCTAATGGACACGTTTTTTAGTTATTCGTGCCCATGAGGGTGTTGTAGTTCAGCACCACGTAGCGCGCAGTCCACAAACGTGGTTTCTGCCTCAAAAAGCCTGACGTCGCGAAGAATTCCCTCCCAGCCTGGCACAGTGCACGCCCGCTTGGCTCTTTCCTCGAGGCTCTTCTTCCCTTTATTTCTGCCTTTACTTCTGGCTTTAAATGAAGGACAGAGCCCGCTGAGCCTGGCTCCACTGCCAGCACCCCCCGAGCCCGGGGGCAGGATGCGGGCGAGGGGCTGTCGGCCAGTGCCAGCAGCAGCAGCGCTGGAGGGGGAGCAAAGGGGGCTCAGAGCAGTGCCTGTAACGACCAGAGGGATGATTAACGGACAGGACGTGGCCGGAGGATGTTCCAAAAGTCCTTGCGAGGCATGAAAAACCTAGCTAACAAAGCAGCCGTGTGTTGTAAGCTCCCCCCAGGCCAGCAGAATCTCCTGCTGTCCGTCTTAGAGTTACAGTGGGTGGTGCGAAGACTTTGGAAGCGTGACCTGCCTTAAAACACGTGCAGAAAAAACATGCAAAAACATTATTATTATTTTTTTTAATCACAGAATCATTCAGGTGGGAAAAGAGCTCTAAGGTCATTTTATCCAGCCTTTAACGTAGCCCTGCCAAGTCCACCACTGAACCATGCTGCTCAATTCTGCGTACATCACACATGCATACATCATTCTGCATGCATCATTGTACCTCCAAATGCATCATTTAGCACTGGGAATTGCATTAACGCTCAGATATTGGTCAGGAATGCTGCAGGCAATGGGCAGCGGTGGTGGCAGTGCGGGGCAGGGAATCCCTCGGTGCAGTGGGAGGGATTCGGGGAAGGGGCCCGGTGGCAAAGGCAGGGCAGCCCGACTGCTTCGCTGGGAGCTCGGCGGGTTCGGGTTCGGGTTCGGGCTCCGCTCAGGGGTTCGCGGGAGCACGGTGGGCATGAGCAGCAGGCTCAGGCTTCAAAAGGAAAGGAGAGATGTTAGTGCTCCTGCTGCCTCGTGAGTCTTCCTCTGCTCCGTGCTGCCTGGACCTGCTGCTGCGGCTGCGCTTTCTGCTCCTGCCTCTGGTTAGAAACACCACCGGGCGCAGGAGGGCTGTTAAATACATGAAGCAAAGAGAATAGTGAGCTTCTGGACAGGTCGGGGGTGCCAAAATCATCCTTTCGCTATTCCAACAGAGCCCCAAGCTCACGGCGTGTGGGTGGGATGGCCAGCGTAGAGCTGGGGACAGCGGCTGCCCCACTGGCACAAAAACCCCACAGACTCATCAAATGTGAACTGCTGATGAAGGATAGCATATAGAAAGCACCACGATGATTCGCTTAAAAACAGAACTTTGCTTCAAAGGACAATTTTGGGGTGTTTGTTTTAAAATTGCAATTAAATGGCTAGAGTTAAGAGTTCTGGTTCTTGCAGCCCTGCAGGCACTGGGGGTGTTCTCTCGTGGCCAGCTGAAAATCTGACTCTGGCTTGTGGCTTGTTTTGCAGGAGGTGTACCGAATCCCGAAGAAGAGTCAAGCAGAAAAGGAGAGCAGTGGTACGTACTGATGCTTTTTTTCACGTATGCCTAGAAAACAGATTGATATTCACAGGGTATGGTGTCACGAGAGGGCCCCTTGGTAGCTGAGCTGCTGCTCCCGTGTCCCAGCCCTGAGTCCAGCGAAACCAGCCCGTGATGCAAAACCACAGCGCTGGAAGCTCAGATAGCTGATGGAAGAGCAATTTCTGGTCCCTCAAAACATTACCCCCTAAAACATTACCTCCGGGCTTTGGTGGTTGTCTGCAAATCTCTCCCCTTTTTCCCCTTACCTAAATTTTTCTTGGGAGGCGGAAGCAAGAGTGCAAAGGGCGCATTTGGGATTTTTGTTCGACCCGAAAACTCCGTAGTGGCTGTGAAACAGCTCCCGGCTGAGCCCGATCCCACCAGCACCGTGGCTTTCAGTACAGGCTCTGTGTCAGTGGCGATGTGCTCAGGGGACTTCTTGCTTCATAAACACGTGTTTGGGTGTAAAAGCGCTTCAGGAGATGTGTGCTGAGGTCTGGAGCCACCATTTTTCCACTCTGCAATAGGTTTCCTGCTGGAAGAATGGGAGGAGGGGAAACCGGTGGGATCTAAAAATAAGCGTGATGCATTTTCATCCATTAGGTAACAGCTCAGGAGCTGGAGAAGTACCTAAAAATAGAAATTAAGATGGAAGTTTTATTTTAACCACACTGCAGTCCCGAGGCTGATACAAGGCAACCTGTAATTTGCTTGAATGGAGACTCTGTTGGCTGAGACAGAGGAGCCACTGAAACTACGGGAGCTAGAAACGCGCTGAATTGTAAAAAATTCTCTCCTTTTACCCGTTTCCCCTAACAGCCGACCGTGGGAGAGAGGCGTCTGGCCACAGGGATCAGACTCCCACCCCGAAGAACCCCGTCCTGAGCCGGGAGCGGGATCCCGAGCGGCAGAGCCAGAGCAAGGAGAAGAAGAGGCGCAGAGACTCGCTGTCCCCGCCGTCCTCGGCGTACGAGCGCGGCACCAAGAGGCCGGAGGACAGGCAAGTCGTCTCGGGCGGCCTCCGTGGCACAGCTGGCACAGGTTTGGGTGCTGCGATCACCTTGGTCTGAGAGCTCTGGGTGCGTGGGAGCACTGCCAGGGTTAAACGCTGGGGAAGTCGGCCCTGGTGGTCTCTGAAAGCACGCAGGGATGGGGAGGAAAATCTTCTCTTGGGGGCGCGGCGGGCTGTGCTCCCCGGCCTGTCGTTGTTCCTGGGGCTGTGCGGCTCCTTGGTGTTGGTGACCCTCTGGTAACACGCACCTTCATCTTCACAAGGTGGTTTTATACTTCTGGGGAATTAGGTGTTAAAGGGAGTTACACGTGGCTCTCAGAAATGGGGGAAGGAGGCTCAGGTAAAGGCGTTTTCAGAGTCCTTCCAAGTCTGTGCCCTGCGTCACCTATCCCCGCCGTACCTGGGACACACATTTTAATCGTAAAGTTGAGCTTGCAGCAAGCCCACGCCTGCACAAAGACGAGCAGCACCCAGGCCAAACAGCATTTCTAACACAAAACAGCTTCCTTCACCAAGCGGACGTCCCCCAAAAGCTGCGAGCCGGCTGAAAGGTTCTGGGAGGAGGGATGCTGAGCAGCACCGCCCCCCCTGCTCCCGCTCCCCTTCCCCGTGGAGGAGCAGCAGGGTGGTTTTGGAGGCCTTGAGGTTGTTCTGCCTCCTGCTCCTGCTTCGTCAGCGCTCGGCTGCCCGATGCAGCCAGCGATGCTCCGGGTGGGTTGGAGGTGCTCCGGGTGAGGATGCGCCTCTGTCCCGGGGCCACTTTTGTCCTGGGGCTGCCTCGGTTCTTTGCAGCGCATTTAAAAGCAGAAAGCTCTTTCTGAACACCGGCTCCACAAACAGGCTGGCAACCAGATAGCAAGCCCATCGTGGCACTTGGCACCGTGTTCAGAGAAGCTGCTACGTGCAGACCCGGCGCTGTTTGTTACCCCGGTGGCGCTTCCACTCTCACTAGTTTTGTTTCTCTTGCACGTGGGTTGCCGGTTTTCCTTACTTGACAGTTCTTTATTAATTAAGAAAAGGAAAACATTATGCGTCTTGTTTTTCAGGGAGACTTTAGATCACATTAAAGGCAGTGCAGTTACCAAGGGATCTCCTTTACAGAAGGCAGTTTCCTATTGTCCCTCTTAAATAGGATCTGAAGCAACGTAGTAATTAGGGAACAATTGCTGGTGAGTCAGCCAGGCGAGCCTACTTTGTCCTCGTAGGGAGCTTACTGGGAAAGTTTGAAATGTCTGGTAAGAAAATCAGACACAAATCCACGATCCTGTAATTATCCCTGTGGGGGATGGAAACCGGGGATGACTGGGGGCAGAAGTGGAGAGAGCCAAGAGTAACTGCGGTGCGTCAGGAGATGGGGAAAGGGACGAAGCGAGCGGTGTGTTTGGGTGAAGCAGGTCTGGCTGGGTGGCGGGGAGTTTTTCCAGCCAGGGACGAGCAGAAGAAGCTCTGGCAGGCGAGGTGGGAGCGCTGGGGAGGAGGTGAGCGGTCCCACAGTGGTGCTGACACCGAACAGCTCTCTTTCCCTGGATGCCCATCATACCGTGGCCACTTTCAGGTATTAAAAACCCTTACGACAGACTCAAACCCGTAAGATTCCCTTAAGAATGTACAAGTTCTGCCCTCCAGCATTTTGTGGTTTCTTTACCTCTGGTCCCAGCAGTTGCTGTCTGAAGGACCCTACACAACCGGAGCTTTGGGAAGCTCTGACCCCTTCTGAAGTCACCACCACCCCTGTTCCCTCCGTGGTGCACGCGCCCCAGGTTTGATCCATTTGTTGGAAGGGAAGGCTTGAACTTCTCCGAGCACAGCGGGACGGCAACGTGAGCGCGGGAGGAAGAGGTAGAAAAGGAGTACCAAGGATTGGAGCGGACAAAAAACAAACCAGGGGAGAGGGTTTGCATGAACACAGCGCGCCGTGCCGCGCTCCACGCTGGGTCCTCGATTTTCTCCTGCCTGCCCCTTCACGCGAGCTGCCTCTCATGTAAACTCCCGAGGCGGCGCCAGGAAGGACTTGAATTATTTAAATTAAACTCTTCATGTCAATGAGGTTCACATTAACAGATGCTCGCAGCTACTCTGGGAATGTGAGGAAACGAAGGAACATCTTAAGTGTGTGTGTTGGTAGCAATGTGCTTTTGATATGTGAACCCAGCACATGAACACGGAGTTAGGATATTAAGCATATACGGGATGCTTTGTAGAATCCATTATACTTATGGCTGCAAACCATTTTTGCTTGTAATCCCTGTTTTACCACACTCGTAACTTCTCAAAATATCTACCTTTGATCTGAAATTTTCCATGGTTGAGGTCTGATCAAAGTCCTTAGGCTTTTTTTTGTTTGTTTTTAACTCCTTGGAAAAATCCCTCCAGCTGCTCCGCATCTCAGGACGAAAATTCTTAGTCTCCAAAAAAAACAAAAAAAAACAAAAAAAAAACATCCACACTTTATTATTTTTTAAGCTAAAACCGCGGTCTAGTAAATAGCATAACTCTAAACAGCAATGTGTTGTTTGCCATTCCATTGTTCTTAGTAACGTCTGCACGTCGGAGCTGGGGGGGCTGCGGCACGGGGGGGCTGCCCGGCGGCTCCGCCACAACGGGGCTCGGTCTTCCAGCAGGAGAGATGGGGCGCAGCTCAAAACGGTCCCTGGGTGAGCCATGCTCACGCCCTGAAAGCCAAATGAAATGAAATGAGACGTGGGCAGCCCACCAAGGGAAGAACGGCGCGGGCGTTGGGGGAATCGCTCCGTGCTGTTGTCCAAGGTGCCTTGCTCGGGCTGGAGCAGCGGTGCCCAGCCCATCCGCAGGGCTCCTCGCTTCTCCACTCTCCCCTGGGTTCCCTGTTGGCCCACGGGATGGTGGATGTTGTCCCCCCTCTGCTGCTGGGTCCCCCGGGCTGGTTCTGCTCCAGTTTTGGACCTCCAGCAGCGGCAGGGTGCGGGCGTCTTGCTGCGGAGCAGCTGGACCAGCGGCTCTTCCTCCTCTCCATGGCTCACCACGCTCGGTCAGGCAGCTGAAAACCGAACAGTTGGAGCAGTTGCTGCTGCTGTAGCACGTTTGTGGCACGCCATGAGCAGCAGCCCCTTCCTTGCTGCTCAGGACCCGCACCCTGCTGAGGTCTCACGCGGCGCTACCTTTTCTTTCCCCTCCAGGTATGACACGCCAGCGTCTTCGAAGAAGAAAGTCCGGCTCAAGGATCGCAACAAGCTGTCCACAGAGGAGCGCAGGAAGCTGTTCGAGCAGGAGGTGGCCCAGCGGGAGGCCCAGAAGCAGCAGCAGCAGCTGCAGAACCTGGGCATGACTTCCCCCCTTCCCTACGACTCCATGGGCTACGGCACGCCCCACCACAGCTTCATCGGCTACCCGCCCGGCTACCCCATGCAGGCTTACGTGGACCCCAGCAACCCCAACGCCGGCAAGGTGCTGCTGCCCACCCCAACCATGGACTCCATGTGCTCGCCGGCGGCCTACGAGCACCCGCAGCCCTTGGTCGGGCACTCGGTGGAAGCCACCATGCCGGCCCCCCAGCCGGTACCAGTAGTCCAACATGTAGCAACGCCGCTGGAGGTCACGCCGCCGCAGTATGTAGCACAAAGCGACAGCGTGGTCCACCAGGAAGCCAACGTGGCCGTCCTGCCCGTGCCCGCCGCGGGAGCGGTGCAGGGCCAGGGCTACGGGGTGTGGGACTCGAGCCAGCAGACTGTGGCGGTGCAGCAGCAGTACTCGCCGGCCCAGTCCCAGCCAGCCATATATTACCAGGGACAGACCTGTCAGACTGTTTACGGGGTGACGTCCCCGTACTCGCAGACGACCCCGCCGATTGTACAGGTAATCCCCCCGGGGGAAAACGTGACCTTTTCAGAGGCAGCGTGGCCCGAAATGCCCCCAAAAGGAACGGTGCCAGCCTGCAAGGGGAAACGCTTTGTGTGGTCACCCTTCGCTCGTGTCTGCCTGGGGCCATCCTGCCTTGCTCTGGTGTTCGGCTGCGTCGTGGAGATAAAATTCCGTCCAAGGGGCTGAGAAAAACCCGTTTATACGGCTTGTTTTCGGTATACAAACACAATACATCGTAGCCACCGGGGCCAGGCAGGAGTTCACAGCTGGGCAGAGATGTTTGTTAGCCCGTTTACACAAGTCATGCCCGGTTATTTCTGGTCGTTGGTTGCGCTGAGCAGATATTTGTTGGTTAGAGCTTCCACCGGCACCGAACACGTAGGCAGTAAAGGCGAGCTGTGAGCTTGCCTTCAGCAGGCTGCTAGACGCGGGGTCTGGAGCTGCCAGTTCTTGATGGCTGAAACCCCACAGGCCAACCTTTGGTTTCTGTTTCCTTTTGAATTGTGTGTCCCCATCAGTCGGGCTCAGCCTGGAGCTGGGAATTGTGTAGAAATTCGCTCTCGGCCCTCTCTCTTCCTTACCGAGGAAGTGTGCAGCTGGACAGCACCTTGCCGATGCCCCCTTCTTCCCGAAGGTGACACCTGGGCCATTTTATGGCTACAGACCTCACGATACAAAGCTCATTTCCTTGAATCCAGCCTCAGCCACTGGTTCCTACTGCTCTATTTTGGTGTGACCTTCCCTTAGTCCTTCGGGACACGAGACTTCTTCCCCTTAACGCAGCAGCCAACTTTTTCCCTTACTCTCTGTAAATCGGGGGTTAGCACAGGTGGGCATCACGGCATCGGGACCGCTGCTCGACGAGGGTGCGGAGATGATCCGTGTTGAGTTTCCAGCTGGTGTATCTTGCTCTGGGGTCCTGCTGCCCACCCAAGCTGGAGCCTGCTGGAGCTGCAGGGGCTGCCCCGGCCACTCTGGGGAGCGGAGGTACCGGTGGCTCCTTGGGCTGCCCTCCGTGGCCCACGGGCAGGTTTTCTGAGGAGCGAAACAACGTCGTGTTGGAAATGCTGAAGGATATGCTCTCGTTTTCCTTGAAATAGTCATTCAGACGAGAAGTAAATGCTTTCCCTGTAACAGGAGCGAGGGTTCCCCAGGAGGGCACAAGGCAGCGCCGATCGGACGTGTCGGTGTGTGGTTATTAGTGTTGGATGCACGCAGAAGGAAGGAGTCATGCAGGCTTCCCTGGGACACACAGGTTAATGGCAGAAGTGTAGCAGTAAGACAAAACCCATCCATTTTCCATTGTAGGTTGTAAGTAAAGGATCCGATGAGTTCAGCACAACTACTCGTCAGTGCTGCTCGTGCTTGTAGGATTATTCCTTCCTGCAGCTGGAGGAACGGGCTGCGGTGCCCCCGTGCAGCGTCCCTGCGGCAGGCAGGCACTGTGCTGGCGTCTCAGACTACTTAAAAAAAAAAAGAGAAAAAAAAAAAGTGAAACTGCCTTTCTTTTGTTCCCTGAATTCTTCCTGGCTTATGGCTCTGAGCGGTACCGCTCAGCGTCACCCAACCTCGCTTTCCTTCCTCCCATCCCACGGGGGAGGCAGTGACAGAGGCTGTGCCAAAGCTCCCTGTAACTTTTGGGTCTCGGTGCCTGGAGAGGAAAACGTCCAGGTCTTCAAGCACTTTGGGGGGCTTTCTTGAACCTTTTCTTTGCTGTGTTTTTCCATCTTCGGGGCTTTTTGCGTTTTGGACAGAGAGCAGACCGAGACGTGTGGCAGTGAGGCTGAGTGGAGTGCCCAAAGCTTTTTGTTTCGAGTTCCTCCTGCCTTCCTCTCACACCTGACGGTTTCAAAGATCCCTCGTTTTGGTCAGAATCACTGTTTTTTTTTTCTGTAGGAGCTCATTGCGTGTTGGAAGTAGGGGTAGATTTCATTTTCCTTCCACGATGGGATTTTCAGTGAAGGAAGCTGCGCTGTACCCTTCACCCCGGGCTTCCCAGGACCGACGCTGACCCAACCCCCTTGTGCTCCGTTTCAGAGTTACGCGCAGCCAGGCCTCCAGTACATCCAGGGGCAGCAGATCTACACGGCTCACCCGCAGGGCGTCATAGTGCAGCCCCCGACCGCCGTCACCACCATCGTAGCGGCCGGGCAGCCTCAGCCCATCCAGCAGGTACGGCTCCAGGAGGGACGGGGGGTTCGTACACGTGGGCTCGGGCGTTGGGTGACCCCAGGGTGCTCCGACAGCAGTGGCAGTGCTGAAGGAGCTCCCTTGCAGCACCGTGCCGGCACCGTGCAGGCTGCTCACCTCCAGCGGGCTGGGGGCAGCTGGTGGGAGGGTTTTGGGGGCGTTGAGCCCAGTTCTGATCCCTCCGATGGCAGGAACTTGGGCCAGCACACCCAAGAAGGCTCTGTATGGGCAGCACGAGGGCACCCGGGGGCAGTTTGGGCTGCTTTTGCTGCTGCAGCCCCTCCATCCTCAGTGATGGTCTGGTTTTTGTGCTGTGTGCTGCTTTGGGGGATTTCAGAGCAGTGGTGGCAGCGTGGCTGTATTCAGAAGCTCGGGGTGTGAGCAAGTGGCTACAAGGGGCGTTTGATGAGCAGACAGCGAAACATTATGCTGTCACCTCTTGGGACAACACCTTTTTAAGTTTTACCTTGAACAAAGCCTTTGTCGGGGGGGACAGGGCTGCTCTGCTCTGCCCTGTGGCACTGCTGCCCGTCGTTTTCCATCACTTCTGTGCTGTTTTTAGCCAGAGCTTGTGGTGAGCAATAACCTCCTGGACTTGCCCCCGCCGTCCCCTCCGAAACCCAAAACGATCGTCCTGCCGCCCAACTGGAAAACAGCCCGGGATCCCGAGGGGAAGATCTACTACTACCACGTCGTAACGAGGTAAGGGATAACGAGGGAAGGGATAACGAGGGAAGAGATGACGAGGGAAGCGTTGTGCTGCTTCGGGCTGAGCTCGCTCAAGCGATGGAGCGGGTGGAAGAGAGCCGGCCGCGGTGGCACAGGGCAGCACCCCACACGTGTCAGGCTCATTGGGATGATTACAGTGATGCATTGCAAACGACTTCCATGCAAACGATGCCTTCAGCCTCGTGTGTCTCAGAAACAGGGACAGGTTGGAGGCTTCTGAGCCCACCTGAGTCCTTCTGGAGTCACCACCCCGTGTGGCAGATCGGGCTGTGCTTCTGGACATGGTTGCACAGATCCTTTACTACAGATCATTTATTTCTTTACAAATCTTCTGTTGTTCCCATCACTGGCTTAAAAACGTTCCTTTTGTTAGCTGCCCCGTGCCACGTGCGCTGCTGGAATGGCATTTCGCTCCCGGCCCTGCTGAGAGCCTCGGGTACAGACCCTCAGTCAGCAGATAGAGGAGCCTTGTACGTCTCCAGCTCCCTAAAATACCCGTGTGGCTTCGGTGACGGTGCCAGGCAAATAACCCTGCTCTGCGGAGCCTTTTCAAGCCCTTGGGAGCTGTGCGGATGGAACGCCGTACGGATGCGAGGTCCCTGGCAGCCTGGGTGTGCTCGGGGACAGCCGTGATTAGTGGTGTGCAGCATCAAAGGGAGGATTTCTTC